>NC_066634.1:4144954-4460933 GCF_025201925.1 Gopherus flavomarginatus | reverse complement strand
GGGGGCTCTGAGGGGGGAGCAGTGCTGGGGCCGAGGGGGCTCTGGGGGGAGCGACCCGAGGGAGGTCTGGGGGGGGAGCGGTGCTGGGTCTGAGGGGGTTTGGGGGGGGGAGCAGTGCTGGGGCCGAGGGGGTTCTGGGGGGAGCGACCCGAGGGGGCTCTGAGGGGGGAGCAGTGCTGGGGCCGAGGGGGCTCTGGAGGGAGCGACCCGAGGGGGCTCTGAGGGGGGAGCAGTGCTGGGGCCGAGGGGGCTCTGGGGGGAGCGACCCGAGGGGGCTCTGAGGGGGGAGTGGTGCTGGGTCTGAGGGGGCTGGGGGGGAGCAGTGCTGGGGCCGAGGGGGCTCTGGGGGGAGCAGTGCTGGGGCCGAGGGGGCTCTGGGGGGAGCGACCCGGGGGGGTCTGGGGGGGGAGTGGTGCTGGGTCTGAGGGGGCTTGGGGGGGAGCAGTGCTGGGGCCGAGGGGGTTCTGGGGGGAGCAGTGCTGGGGCCGAGGGGGCTCGGGGGGGAGCAGTGCTGGGGCCGAGGGGGCTCGGGGGGGAGCGACCTGAGGGGGCTGTGAGGGGGGAGCGGCACAGGGGCCGAGGGGGCTCTGGGGGGAGTGACCCGAGGGGGCTCTGAGGGGGGAGTGGTGCTGGGTCAGAGGGGGCTGGGGGGGAGCAGTGCTGGGGCCGAGGGGGCTCTGGGGGGAGCGACCCGGGGGGGGGAGTGGTGCTGGGTCTGAGGGGGCTGGGGGGGAGCAGTGCTGGGGCCGAGGGGGCTCGGGGGGGAGCGACCCGAGGGGGCTCTGGGGGGGAGCGGCACAGGGGCCGAGGAAGCTCGGGGGGGAGCGACCCGAGGGGGCTCTGGGGGGAGCGGCACAGGGACCGAGGGGGCTCGGGGGGGAGCGACCCGAGGGGGCTTTGGGGGGAGCGGCACAGGGGCCGAGGGGGCTCGGGGGGGAGCGAACCGAGGGGGCTCTGAGGGGGGAGTGGTGCTGGGTCTGAGGGGGCTTGGGGGGGAGCAGTGCTGGGGCCGAGGGGGCTCTGGGGGGGAGCGACCCGAGGGGGCTCGGGGGGGAGCGACCCGAGGAGGCTCGGGGGGGAGCGACCCGAGGGGGCTCTGGGGGGGGAGCGGCACAGGGGCCGAGGAGGCTCGGGGGGGAGCGACCCGAGGGGGCTCTGGGGGGGAGTGGCACAGGGGCCGAGGAGGCTCAGGGGGGAGCGACCCGAGGGGGCTCTGAGGGGGGAGTGGTGCTGGGTCTGAGGGGGCTGGGGGGGAGCAGTGCTGGGGCCGAGGGGGCTCTGGGGGGAGCAGTGCTGGGACCGAGGGGGCTCGGGGGGGAGCGACCCGAGGGGGCTCTGAGGGGGGAGTGGTGCTGGGGCCGAGGGGGCTCTGGGGGGAGCAGTGCTGGGGCCGAGGAGGCTCGGGGGGGAGCGACCCGAGGGGGCTCTGGGGGGGAGCGGCACAGGGGCCGAGGGGGCTCGGGGGGGAGCAGTGCTGGGGCCGAGGAGGCTCGGGGGGGAGCGACCCAAGGGGGCTCTGGGGGGGAGCAGTGCTGGGGCCGAGGGGGCTCGGGGGGGAGCGACCCGAGGGGGCTCTGAGGGGGGAGTGGTGCTGGGTCTGAGGGGGCTGGGGGGGAGCAGTGCTGGGGCCGAGGGGGCTCGGGGGGGAGCGACCCGAGGGAGGTCTGGGAGGGGAGCGGTGCTGGGTTTGGGGGGAGCGACCCGAGGGGGCTCTGGGGGGGAGTGCTGCTGGGTCTGAGGGGGTTTGGGGGGGAGCAGTGCTGGGGCCGAGGGGGCTCTGGGGGGAGCAGTGCTGGGGCCGAGGGGGCTCGGGGGGGAGCGACCCGAGGGGGCTCTGGGGGGGAGCGGCACGGGGCCGAGGAGGCTCTGGGGGGAGCAGTGCTGGGGCCGAGGGGGCTCGGGGGGGAGCGACCCGAGGGGGCTCTGGGGGGAGCGGCACAGGGGCCGAGGAGGCTCTGGGGGGAGCAGTGCTGGGGCCGAGGGGGCTCTGGGGGGAGCGGCACAGGGGCCGAGGAGGCTCGGGGGGGAGCGACCCGAGGGGGCTCTGGGGGGGAGCGGCACAGGGGCCGAGGGGGCTCGGGGGGGAGCAGTGCTGGGGCCGAGGGGGCTCTGGGGGGGAGCGGCACAGGGGCCGAGGGGGCTCGGGGGGGAGCGACCCGGGGGGGCTCTGGGGGGAGCGGCACAGGGGCCGAGGGGGCTCGGGGGGGAGCGACCCGGGGGGGCTCTGGGGGGAGCGGCACAGGGGCCGAGGGGGGCTCGGGGGGGAGCGACCCGGGGGGGCTCTGGGGGGAGCGGCACAGGGGCCGAGGGGGCTCGGGGGGGGAGCGACCCGAGGGGGCTCTGGGGGGAGCAGCACAGGGGCCGAGGGGGCTCGGGGGGGAGCGGCACAGGGGCCGAGGGGGCTCGGGGGGGAGCGACCCGAGGGGGCTCTGGGGGGGAGCGGCACAGGGGCCGAGGGGGCTCGGGGGGGAGCGACCCGGGGGGGCTCTGGGGGGGAGCGGCACAGGGGCCGAGGAGGCTCGGGGGGGAGCGACCCGAGGGGGCTCTGGGGGGGAGCGACCCGAGGGGGCTCTGGGGGGAGCGGCACAGGGGCCGAGGGGGCTCGGGGGGGAGCGACCCGAGGGGGCTCTGGGGGGGAGCGACCCGAGGGGGCTCTGGGGGGAGCGGCACAGGGGCCGAGGGGGCTCGGGGGGGAGCGACCCGAGGGGGCTCTGGGGGGAGCGGCACAGGGGCCGAGGGGGCTCGGGGGGCAGCAGGCACCGGGGCGGGCTCTGGGTGGGGGTCTCACCGGCGTCGTTGCGGGGCGGCAGGTCCTCGTCCTCACAGCTGGGGTACCGCTCCTTGCGATCCAGCAGCAGGTAATAGATCATCTTCTCCTGGTTCTCCCTGGGGGGGCGGGAGGGGGGTTCAGTGCCGGGGGGGCTGGCAACCCCCCCACCCCCTTCCTGCCATTAACTCCCTCCCCCAACTCCCCCCGATCAGCCCCCTCGCCTGCTCCTGCTCCACTCCTTCCTCCGCCCCCTTCCCCCCCACCCGCCCCCCAACCCCAGCCTCTCAGGCCTCCTGCCCCCCCTCCCCGCATCTCCCCCACACCCATGTCCCCCCATGTCTGTCTGTCCCCTACCACTGCCATGCCCCTCCCCCACCAGTCTCACTCCTTCCCCCACCGCGTCCCCCCAATCTCACTCGCCAGTCCCCCCGCGCCAGCCCCGCACCAGTCTCTCTTGCCCCCTCCCCCTCCTGCCCACTCAGTACCCCTCGGCCTGCTGTCCCTCCCCCATACCCCTCGGCCTGCCCCCCCGTACCCCTTAGCCTGCCGCCCCCCCGTACCCCTCGGCCTGCCCCCCCGTACCCCTTAGCCTGCCGCCCCCCGTACCCCTCGGCCTGCCCCCCTCTACCCCTTAGCCTGCCGCCCCCTCATACCCCTCGGCCTGCCCCCTGTACCCCTTAGCCTGCCGCCCCCCGTACCCCTCAGCCTGACCCCCTGTACCCCTTAGCCTGCCGCCCCCCGTACCCCTCAGCCTGACCCCCTGTACCCCTTAGCCTGCCGCCCCCCGTACCCCTCGGCCTGCCCCCCTGTACCCCTTAGCCTGCCGCCCCCTCATACCCCTCGGCCTGCCCCCCTCTACCCCTTAGCCTGCCGCCCCCCGTACCCCTCGGCCTGCCCCCCTGTACCCCTTAGCCTGCCGCCCCCTCATACCCCTCGGCCTGCCCCCCTCTACCCCTTAGCCTGCCGCCCCCCGTACCCCTCGGCCTGCCCCCCTGTACCCCTTAGCCTGCCGCCCCCTCATACCCCTCGGCCTGCCCCCCTGTACCCCTTAGCCTGCCGCCCCCCGTACCCCTCAGCCTGACCCCCTGTACCCCTTAGCCTGCCGCCCCCCCGTACCCCTCGGCCTGCCCCCTGTACCCCTTAGCCTGCCCCTGTACCCCTCGGCCTGACCCCCTGTACCCCTTAGCCTGCCACCCCCCCGTACCCCTCGGCCTGCCCCCCTGTAGCCCTTAGCCTGCCGCCCCCCCGTACCCCTCGGCCTGCCCCCTGTACCCCTTAGCCTGCCGCCCCCTCATACCCCTCGGCCTGCCCCCCTGTACCCCTTAGCCTGCCGCTCCCTTATACCCCTCGGCCTGCCCCCCTGTACCCCTTAGCCTGCCGCCCCCCGTACCCCTCCGCCTGCCCCCCTGTACCCCTTAGCCTGCCGCCCCCCCGTACCCTTCGGCCTGCCCCCCTGTACCCCTTAGCCTGCCGCCCCCCCGTACCCCTCGGCCTGCCCCCTGTACCCCTTGGCCTGCCCCCCGTACCCCTGGGCCTGCCCCCTGTACCCCTTAGCCTGCCGCCCCCCATACCCCTCAGCCTGCCCCCCTGTACCCCTTAGCCTGCCGCCCCCCCGTACCCCTCGGTCTGCCCCCCTGTACCCCTTAGCCTGCCGCCCCCCCGTACCCCTCGGCCTGCCCCCCTGTACTCCTTAGCCTGCCACCCCCCGTACCCCTCGGTCTGCCCCCCTGTACCCCTTAGCCTGCCGCCCCCCCGTACCCCTCGGCCTGCCCCCTGTACCCCTTAGCCTGCCCGCCGTACCCCTCGGCCTGCCCCGCCGTACCCCTTAGCCTGCCGCCCCCCCGTACCCCTCGGCCTGCCCCCCTGTACTCCTTAGCCTGCCGCCCCCCCGTACCCCTCGGTCTGCCCCCCTGTACCCCTTAGCCTGCCGCCCCCCCGTACCCCTCGGCCTGCCCCCCTGTACCCCTTGGCCTGCTGTCCCTCCCCCGTGCCCCTCGGCCTGCAGCCCCCCGTACCCCTCAGCCTGCCGCCCCCCCGTACCCCTCGGCCTGCCCCCCTGTACCCCTTAGCCTGCCGCCCCCCCGTACCCCTCGGCCTGCCCCCCTGTACCCCTTGGCCTGCTGTCCCTCCCCCGTGCCCCTCAGCCTGCAGCCCCCCGTACCCCTCAGCCTGCCGCCCCCCCGTACCCCTCGGCCTGCAGCTCCTGCTGGAGGCGCCCCTTGTCGCGGAAGCAGCCCAGCGAGTACATGCTCTCCAGCACGTCGGGGTCCAGCTCGCTCACCGACTGGATGCGCCGGATCGACACCTTCCGCGGCACCGGCTGCTCCGGCTCCGGCTCGTTCCTCCCCCCCCTGTGGGGAACAGCCCCACTGCAGCTACCGGCGGGGGGGGGATCCCGGTGTGGGGGGGGTTTGAGCCGGGGTCTCATACAAAATGTTCAGCTGTTGGAATTAAACCCACCCCCAAGGGCTGCCAGGCTCTAACCAGAGAGGCCAGGATACCGGGGTAGATAGGCCCTGGGGGCTGGACACCAGGGTGATGGGCGCAGGGGGCGAGACAGGGGGCCGGACACCAGGGTGATGGGCGCAGGGGGCGGGACAGGGGGCCGGACACCAGGGTGATGGGCGCAGGGGGAGGGGCAGGGGGCCGGACACCAGGGTGATGGGCGCAGGGGGCGGGACAGGGGCCGGACACCAGGGTGATGGGCGCAGGGGGAGGGGCAGGGGGCAGGGCACCAGGGTGATGGGCGCAGGGGGAGGGGCAGGGGGCAGGGCACCAGGGTGATGGGCGCAGGGGGAGGGGCAGGGGGCCGGACACCAGGGTGATGGGCGCAGGGGGAGGGGCAGGGGGGCCGGACACCAGGGTGATGGGCGCAGGGGGCGGGACAGGGGGCCGGACACCAGGGTGATGGGCGCAGAGGGAGGGGCAGGGGGCCGGACACCAGGGTGATGGGCGCAGGGGGAGGGGCAGGGGGCCGGACACCAGGGTGATGGGCGCAGGGGGCGGGGCAGGCGGCCGGACACCAGGGTGATGGGCGCAGGGGCCGGGACAGGGGGCCGGACACCAGGGTGATGGGCGCAGGGGCCGGGACAGGGGGCCGGACACCAGGGTGATGGGCGCAGGGGGCGGGACAGGGGGCCGGACACCAGGGGGCAGGGCACTAGGGTGATGGGCCCAGGGGGCCGGACACCGGGGGCAGGGCACTAGGGTGATGGGCCCAGGGGGCCGGACACCGGGGGCAGGGCACCAGGGTGATGGGCGCAGGGGGCTGGACACCGGGGGGCAGGACACCAGGGTGATGGGCCCAGGGGTGGGGCAGGGGGCCGGACACCAGAGTGATGGGCCCAGGGGGTGGGGCAGGGGGCAGGGCACCAGGGTGATGGGCCCAGGGGGCGGGACAGGGGGCCGGACACCAGGGTGATGGGCCCAGGGGGCTGGAAACCAGGGGGCAGGGCACCAGGGCGATGGGCCCAGGGGGCCGGACACCAGGGGCAGGGCACCAGGGCGATGGGCCCAGGGGGTGGGGCAGGGGGCCGGACACCAGGGTGATGGGCCCAGGGGGCTGGACACCTGGGGGCAGGGCACCAGGGTGATGGGCCCAGGGGGTGGGGCAGGGGGCCGGACACCGGGGGGCAGGGCACCAGGGTGATGGGCCCAGGGGGCCGGACACCAGGGGGCAGGGCACCAGGGTGATGGGCCCAGGGGGTGGGGCAGGGGGCCAGACACCGGGGGCAGGGCACCAGGGTGATGGGCACCAGGGTGATGGGCCCAGGGGGCGGGACAGGGGGCCAGACACCAGGGTGATGGGCCCAGGGGGTGGGGCAGGGGGCCGGACACCAGAGTGATGGGCCCAGGGGGTGGGGCAGGGGGCAGGGCACCAGGGTGATGGGCCCAGGGGGCGGGACAGGGGGCCGGACACCAGGGTGATGGGCCCAGGGGGCTGGAAACCAGGGGGCAGGGCACCAGGGTGATGGGCCCAGGGGGCCGGACACCAGGGGCAGGGCACCAGGGTGATGGGCCCAGGGGGCCGGACACCAGGGGGCAGGGCACCAGGGTGATGGGCCCAGGGGGCGGGA
The DNA here is from genome assembly GCF_025201925.1 of Gopherus flavomarginatus. Lineage (NCBI taxonomy): Eukaryota > Metazoa > Chordata > Testudines > Testudinidae > Gopherus > Gopherus flavomarginatus. The sequence goes on along the minus strand of NC_066634.1, from coordinate 4,454,087 downwards.
CAGGGGGCCAGACACCAGGGTGATGGGCCCAGGGGGTGGGGCAGGGGGCAGGGCACCAGGGTGATGGGCCCAGGGGGCGGGACAGGGGGCCGGACACCAGGGTGATGGGCCCAGGGGGCGGGACAGGGGGCCGGACACCAGGGTGATGGGCCCAGGGGGCGGGACAGGGGGCCGGACACCAGGGTGATGGGCCCAGGGGGCGGGACAGGGGGCCGGACACCAGGGTGATGGGCCCAGGGGGCGGGGCAGGGGGCCGGACACCAGGGTGATGGGCCCAGGGGGCTGGACACCGGGGGCAGGGCACCAGGTTGATGGGCCCAGGGGGCGGGACAGGGGGCAGGGCACCAGGTTGATGGGCCCAGGGGGCTGGACACCGGGGGGCAGGGCACCAGGGCGATGGGCCCAGGGGGCTGGACACCGGGGGGCAGGACACCAGGGTGATGGGCCCAGGGGGTGGGGCAGGGGGCCGGACACCAGAGTGATGGGCCCAGGGGGTGGGGCAGGGGGCAGGGCACCAGGGTGATGGGCCCAGGGGGCGGGACAGGGGGCAGGGCACCAGGTTGATGGGCCCAGGGGGCTGGACACCGGGGGCAGGGCACCAGGTTGATGGGCCCAGGGGGCTGGACACTGGGGGGCAGGGCACCAGGGTGATGGGCCCAGGGGGCCGGACACCAGGGGGCAGGGCACTAGGGTGATGGGCCCAGGGGGTGGGGCAGGGGGCCGGACACCAGGGTGATGGGCCCAGGGGGCTGGACACCGGGGGCAGGGCACCAGGTTGATGGGCCCAGGGGGCTGGACACTGGGGGGCAGGGCACCAGGGTGATGGGCCCGGGGGTGGGACAGGGGGCGGCTGCGTGTGATACTCACAGGAACCAGGGATGCTTCTGGATCTGCTCCAGCTATAGGGAGAGGAGATGGCAGCTGAATTGGCCGGTCCTGCCTGGCCCCAGCCCCAGCCCCCAGATCCCCACAACCAGTGCCCCATGCACCCCACAGCTCCCCCAGCCAGCTCCCCCGAGCCCCACAGCTCCCCCAGCCAGTGCCCCCCACACCCCGAGCCAGACTCACGCTGAGCCGTTTCTCCGGCTCCACCTCGATCATGCCGCGCAAGAGGCTCTGGCAGTCGGGGGGGATGAAGTGGGGCATGTGGAAGGCCCCCCGCTTCACCTTCTCCAGCAGCTGGCGCAGGTTGTCGTCGTCGAAGGGCAGCGCCCCCTGCAGGCCAGCGGGGGAGAGACGCTCTCAGCGGGTGGAGGTGATCCTGAGATCCCTCCAGGGGACAGGAGCCCCCCAGCCCTGGGGGTCCAGGGGACCTGGGGAGGTCCAGGGGGGACCAGGAATACAGGGGTTCCAGGGAGATGGGGAGTACAGGGGGGCCTGGGGGATGAGGGCCCAGAAGTGGCGGTCCGGGGTAGGATGGGGATTCGAGGATGGGAGTTTGGGGGATGGGGTACAGCAGTGGGGGCGCAGGGATGGGGCACAGGGGCCCGGGATTAGGGTACAGGGAGATTTGAGATGGGGCACAGGGGGAGCAGGGATGGGGGTACACAGGGATGGCGTGCAGGATGGAAGTACATGGGGACAGGAAGGTGGGGGGGATGGGGCCCAGGATTGGGGTACAGTGGAATGGGGTCCGGGGAATAGGGTGCACGGGGAGTGTCATAAATATACGCAGGGCAGCTGTACTGAATCCCCTTCCCTGTGAGGGGTTAATCAGTTCAATTAACCTAATTGGCACCTGACCAAAAAGACCAATGGAGGAAAAGATACTTTCAAATGGCGGGGGGGGGGGGGCGTTATTTGTGGTTAGTTCCCTTCCTGGGCAGAGAGGGGGTCCAGGCAGGAAACACATCTCCTGAAAACAGACCTGGATGGAGCATCTAAGATGACAAGGATTGTCAGTAGGGGCAAGGAAACACATTAGCGACTCTCTTGTTCTAGCTTGTGAATTTTCCCTGCGCCAGGAGGTCATTTCAGTCCTGATTTGCACCGGTGACGCTGAGCCAGAGGGGAATCCTCTGGGGGTCAAATCGTTGTATTTACCCTGTAAAGTTCCCGGCCAGCCTGATTTTGCAGGTGTGATTCTTTTACTTCTTTTACTTTTTTTTACAAATAAAATTCTTCTTTTAAGAACCTGATTGATTTTCAGTGTCCTAAAAACCTAGGGGTCTGGTCTGTGCTCACCTGGTATTTTATTCTCGAGCCTCCCCAGGAAAGGGGGTGTAGGGGCTTGGGGGGATATTTGGGGGGGATACGGACTCCAAGTGACCCTTTTCCTGAATTTTTGGCTAAATCACTGGGTGGTGGGAGCGATACCCTCCAAGGACAAGGAAGGATTTGTGCCTTGAGGAAGGTTTAACCTGAACTGGTAGCAATAAGCTTAGGGGGTCATTCATGCAGGTCCCCACATCTGTACCCCAGAGTTCAGAGTGGGGAGGGAACCCTAACAGGGAGTGAGCCACAGGAGGAGTGGGGGTACAGGGGGATGGGGGTCTGGGGCACAGGGGAGCAGGGGTCTGGGGGGACAGGGGGATGGGGCGCAGGGCACAGGGGGAGCAGGGCACAGGTGGAGGAGGGGAACGGGGCCCAGGGGGTTGGGGGTCTGGGGTGCAGGGGGTCCATGGAGTCCATGGGACGGGGCACAGAGGTGCAGGGGAAGCGGGGGTCCATGGGACAGGGGTGCAGGAGGAGTGAGGGTCTGGGAGGATGGGGGTACATGGGGTCCATAGGACAGGGGAACAGGGGCGTAGGGGGGGTGGGAGTCTGGGGGGACAGGGGGACGGGAGTCTGTGGGACAGGGGAGCAGGGGGAATGGGGATCTGGGAGTCTGGGGGTCCATGGGATGGGGTGCAGGGGGAGCGGCGGTCTGGGGGGACAGGGGGATGGGGGTCCATGAGACAGGGGTCAGAAGCAGGAGAAACGGGGGTCTGGGGTAATGGGGGTATATGGGATCCATGGGACAGGGGTGTGGGGGGACAGGAGTGTAGGGGGAGCGGTGGTCTGGGGGAGCAGGGAAAGCAGTGGTCCATGGGATGGAGCACAGGGGCATGGGGGTCCATGGGACAAGGGGACAGGGGGAGCAGTGGTCTGGGGAGGCAGGGGGAGCGGTAGTCCATGGGATGGAGCACAGGTGTATGGGGGTCCATGGGACAGGGATGCAGGGGGACAGGGGATAGGGGCGCAGGAGGACAGGGGTCCATGGGACAGAGCCACAGAGGCAGCAGGGGCCTGGGGAGATGGGGGACAGAGGTCCATGGGATGGGGGGCAGGGGGAGCGAGGGTCTGCGGTGACGGGGACAAGGGTCCATGGGACAGGGGTGCAGGGGGATGGGGGTCCTTGGGGCAGGGGGAGTGGGGGTCTGGGTGGGCAGGGGTCCATGGGACGGGGGGGCAGGGGTCCGTGGGATGAGGGGCAGGGGGAGAAGGGGTCTGGGGTGACGAGGACATGGGTCCATGGGACAGGGGTGCAGGGGGGATGGGGGTCCTTGGGGAAGGGGGAGTGGGGGTCTAGGGGGGCAGGGGTCCATGGGACGGGGGGAAGGGGGATGGGGGTCGGTGGGGGCGGGAGTCCATGGGACGGGGGGAAGGGGGATGGGGGTCGGTGGGGGCGGGGGTCCATGGGACGGGGGGCAGGGGGATGGGGGTCTGTGGGGGCGGGGGTCCATGGGACGGGGGGAAGGGGGATGGGGGTCGGTGGGGGCGGGGGTCCATGGGACGGGGGGCAGGGGGATGGGGGTCTGTAGGGGCGGGGGTCCATGGGACGGGGGGCAGGGGGATGGGGGTCCTTGGGGAAGGGGGAGTGGGGGTCTAGGGGGGGCGGGGGTCCATGGGACGGGGGAAAGGGGGATGGGGGTCTGTGGGGGCGGGGGTCCATGGGACGGGGGGGAGGGGGAGTGGGGGTCTAGGGGGAGCGGGGGTCCATGGGACGGGGGGCAGGGGGGCAGGGGAGCAGGACACTCACCACCAGCAGGGCGAAGAGAATGACCCCGCAGCTCCACATGTCGGCCCGGCGCCCGTCGTATTTCTCACCCTGCGCAGCACAGACACAGAGTTGGGAGTGGGGGGGGGGCTCTCCGCGGACACCCCCAGCCCCCCCTCTGAGGCAGACGCCCCTCCCCAGGGCACAGACTCCGCCCCCCCACCCCGCCCCTCCCTGGGGACCAAGCCCCTGAACAAGTGGGACCACAGGCCCCCAGGATGAGGGGGAGGGGCCAGGCTAGGAACAGAGGGGAGAGGGGGAGGGAGGGACCCACAGCCTAGCCCCCTCCCCAGGGAAAAGCCCCTCCTCCAGCCACACCCACCATGAGGGAACCCCCCACCACCACCCCATGCCTCCCACCCCCGGCCGCACTCAGCACCCAGCTACTTTCAACAGTGTTTGTCCCCCCACCCATCCACACCCACCTAGATACCAGGCTACCTGGGTTGTGGGGCTGGCATGTGGGGCAGGGAGGGGCAGGACACAAGGGTCAATGGACCATGGGAATAGCATACGGGGCAAGGAGGGGGCGGGATATGGGGGGGTCAATGGGCTGAGGGGCAGGCATCTGGGGCAGGATACCAGGGTCGATGGGCTGTGGGCCTGGCGTGTGGGGCAGGGAGGGGCAGGATATGGGGGCAATGGGCCGTGGGGCTGGTGTATGGGGCAGGGCGGAAGCGGGATATGGGGATTGATGGGCTGCGGGGCCGATGTTGGGGCAGGGAGGTGGTGGAATATGAGGGCAATGGGCCGTGGGGCTGGTGTGTGGGGCAGAGCGGGAGCGGGATATGGGGGTAGATGGGCCGCGTGGCTGGTGTGTGGGGCAGGGAGGGGGCGGAATATGGGGGTTGATGGACTGTGGGTCAGGGAGACGGCGGGATACCAGGGTCGATGGACTGTGGGCCTGGCGTGTGGGGCAGGGAGGGGGTGGGATTTGGGGGTCAGTGGGCCATGGGGCTGGCATTGAAGCAGGGAGGGGGCAGGATACCAGAGTCAATGGGCCATGGGTCAGGGAGGGGCAGGATATGATGGTTGACAGGCCATGGGTCAGGCAGCTGGTGGGATACCAGGGTCAATGGGCCGTGGGGCTGGAGTGTGGGACAGGACACAGGGGTCATTGAGCTGTGGGACTGGCATGTGGGGCAGGGAGAGGGCGGGATATGAGGATTGACGGGCCGTGGATCAGGGAGCTGGCGGGATACCAGGGTCGATGGGCCATGGGCCAGGGAGGGGGAGGATATGAGGGTTGACGAGCCGTGGGTCAGGGAGAGGGCAGGATACCACGGTCGATGGGCCATGGAGCTGGCGTGTGGGACAGGGAGGGGGCGGGACACCAGGGTCGATGGGCCATGGGGCTGGCGTGTGGGACAGGGAGGGGGCGGGACACCAGGGTCAATGGGCCGTGGGGCTGGCATGTGGGTTAGGGAGGGGACAGGACACAGGGGTCGATGGGCAGTGGGGCTGGCGTGTGGGGCAGGGAGAGGGCGGGATATGGTGGTTGACGGGCCGTGGGTTAGGGAGAGGGCAGGACACAGGGGTCGATGGGCTGTGGGGCTGGCACGTGGGGCAGGGAGAAGCCAGGATATGAGGGTCGATGGGCCGTGGGTCAGGGAGGGGGCAGGATACCAGGGTTGATGGGCCATGGGGCTGGCGTTTGGGGCAGGGACAGGGCAGGATATGGTGGTTGACGGGCCGTGGGTTAGGGAGAGGGCAGGACACAGGGGTCGATGGGCTGTGGGGCTGGCACGTGGGGCAGGGAGAGGGCAGGATATGAGGGTCGATGGGCCGTGGGTCAGGGAGGGGGCGGGATACCAGGGTTGATGGGCCATGGGGCTGGCGTGTGGGGCAGGGACAGGGCAGGATATGGTGGTTGACGGGCCGTGGGTTAGGGAGAGGGCAGGACACAGGGGTCGATGGGCTGTGGGGCTGGCACGTGGGGCAGGGAGAGGGCGGGATATGAGGGTCGATGGGCCGTGGATCAGGGAGGGGGCAGGATACCAGGGTTGACGGGCCATGGGGTTGGTGTGTCGGGCAGGGCGGGGGTGGGATATGGGGGTCAATGGGCCGTGGGGCTGGCGCGTGGGGCAGGGCGGGGGCGGGACTCCGTGACTTACCTTGATCACCTCGGGACATGCATAGTGGGGAGAGCTGGGGGGCAGCAATGGGGGGAAGAAGAGAGAGACAGACAGAGGGAGAGACGGAGTGAAAAGGAGGCTCAGTCCCGGGGGGGCGGCTGAATCACACAGGCCCCGCCCCCTCACCCCACACCTCCCCACGGATGCCCAGCCCAACCCCCAGCCGGGGCAGGGAGGGGGGCACCGAGGGAGATAGCGCCTCCAACAGACCCTCCTCCCTGCCGGCCAGTCCTCCGAGGCCCCCGTGGATCTCAGCCCCCCTGGCCCCTCGCCCCGTGGGGCTCACCCACAGCTGGTCTCCAGCAGGCTGGCCCCGACCTGCAGGGACGCCATCCCGAAGTCCGCGATGCGGATGTTGTTCTTCTCGTCCAGCAGCAGGTTCTCCGGCTTGAGGTCACGGTGGCTGCAATGGGGCAGAGGGAGGGTTAGAGACCCCCGGGGGGCTAAGAACAGGCCCTGCCCCCAGTGCAAACAGGAGTGGCTCTGGATTGACCCTGGGGGGGCTGAGATCAGAAACCTATCCCCAGCGCAAACAGAAGTGACTCCAGATTGACCCTTGGGGAGCTGAGATCAGAAACCTATCCCCAGTGCAAACAGGAGTGACTCCAGATTGAGCCCAGTGGTCAGAGATCAGAACCGGCCCTGCACTCAGTGCAAACAGGGGTGACTTCAAATCAATCCGAGGGGGGCTTAGCTCAGAACCTGGCCCGGCCCCCAAACCCATCACTTGTGGTGAGGGGAGAAACGAGAGGATAAAAGCCATACTACTGCTCCCAGCGAGGGGAGCGCCGCCTGAGCTGGAGTGGGAGAACGGGGGTGCTCACCAGATGGAGTAGCTGTGGCAGAAGTCCAGGGCGGAGACAATCTGCCGGAAGAACTTGCGAGCCTCTTTGGGGGTCAGGCGCCCTTTCTTCACCAGGTAGTCGAAGAGCTCCCCCCCTGAGACATGCTCCAGCACCAGGTACCTGGGGGGGCGGGGGGGGAGTCAGGGCCGGGGAAGGAGGAGGGACTCGGGGGAGAGGGATTAGGGGCAGGGGAAGTGAGATCCGGCCGGGGAAAGGGCCGAAAGGGGAGGGGGGGTTAGGTGGGGAGGAGGGAATGGTGGGGGGGAAGGTCACGACCTATCAGAGCTCTCCCTTGATACCACTCCCTCCCCCCCCCCCGCGGCCAGCTGGGTCAGTGACCCCACTGTGTGCAGCAAGGAGTGAGGCGGGAGCCCAGCAGGGGGCGCTCTCCTCCAGCAGGCAAGGCCGGCTCCATTGCCCCATTGCTGCTGGGGGGGGGGCGCTGCTGTGTCAGGTTTCACCCCCCCCATATCACATCAGTCCGTTATGTCACAGCCCAGCGCTGACAAAGGCAGCTTGTGTGGGCATGGGGAGGGGGGGAGCCAGCTGTCACTGCCTGGCTTCTAACACACCCTGCTCCTAACACACAGACACACACACGGAGCAGGGTCCCGCCCCTCCAGCAGGGGGCAGCAGGGACACACACACACAGACACACACCCACAGAGCAGGACCCAGCCCCTCCAGCAGGGGGCAGCAGGGATACACACACACACACACACACACACACACACAGAGCACAGGGCCCGGCCCCTCCAGCAGGGGGCAGCAGGGACACACACACACACACAGCACAGGGCCCGGCCCCTCCAGCAGGGGGCAGCAGGGACACACACACACACACACACACACACACACACACACACACTGAGCTGGGTCCAGCTCCTCCAGCAGAGGGCAGCAGGGACACACACACACACACACAGACACACACACACACGGAGCAGGACCCAGCCCCACCAGCAGGGGGCAGCAGGGACACACACACACACACACACACACACACACACACACACACACAGAGCAGGGCCCAGCCCCTCCAGCAGGGGGCAGCAGGGACACACACACACACACGCACACACACACACACACACACTCTGGAGACCTGGGACCCACGGGCTCCGCACTGGCTCTCACTCACGGAGCCCTGTCAGGGAATCTGCCCCTCCCTCCCCCAACTGAGCCGTCAGGGCTCCCTTGTTCTAGACGTGACACCACCCATCCGCCGGGAACACAAACACACCCATTCCAGAGCCACGCTCTAGAACCTCAAACCAGCGGCTGCCCCAGGTCTAGACCCATGAGCTAGAATGTCGTGTTTAGGGGAGATCATCACAGAGCAAATCCACCAGAAAAGCAAACGCCCACGGTCGCATGAGGCTTTAGAACAACCAAGCAAACTCAGCTGCATTCTAGATCCAAGATCGGGAACATCAATACCAGCGGCTTCTAGACACGCAAGCTAGAGCGTTGCCGCCTGGAACGCAGCGTCACAGCACCCATTTCCTGGACAAGCAAACACACCCATTCCAAACTGAACATCAAAGCAAAAAGCCTGCCCCAGCTCTAGGACCATGATCTAGACCCTCGCAGCAAGTCTTGGACCATGAGTCTAGACCACTCGATTCAGGAAAAGCAGCACTGCAGAGTCATCCTACAGAATACCAAACACACTCGTGGCTCAGCGCTGCTCTAGAACAGCTAAGCAAGGTCCTGCCCTGGTCCTAGATCCATTACCTAGAACCCGAGAGCGAAGGTGCTTATTACCGAACTGCCATCTAGAAAACCCAACCCACCCACTGCAAAGCGATGCTCTAGAATAGCAAAGCAGGGAGAGGGGCCCTTATTCTAGACTCAAACTCCAGAGCTTTGCATACAGGACGGCCTCCCTACAGAACCTCCTACCAGACAAGCCAGAGCAGCCAATTCTAGGGGGCCGATCTAGAACACAGAAACACTGTCTAGAACCCCACTCATGTGAGTAAAGTGTTGATCTAGAACATCGGCTAATGGTCCCTCCCACTCTAGAACTGTGCTCTAGAACACCCCTGCCCCGCATTCCAGAGCAGTTGCCTTTTAGAAGCAAAAGCAGAGACTCGAAGGCTCTGATTGGCTGGCTCACCATCTCCCCGGCCAGTTGGAAACCCTTAGAAGAAACAGCATAGATTGGAGGGCTCCAATTGGGCGGCTGACAATCTCCTCAGCCAATCAAGGATGGCCTGGGGTTAAGAGAGATCACAGGGCCGCCCCAGCGTAGGAGGCAGCCAGTGTCCCCGCCCCAAAGCTAAGCAGGGTCAGGGTGTGTGTGTGAGTTGGGATGGGGCACCTCAACTGGCTGGCTCAGGGGGGCTGGGAATGGGGCATGGGGCCTGTCCCCTCTAGGGGGTGCTGGCTCCCACTCAGCCCCAGGGCAGGGACTGGCTGACTCAGGGGGCTGGGAATGGGGCACGGGGCCTGTCCCCTCTAGGGGGCGCTGGCTCTCACCTGGCCCCAGGGCGGGGACTGGCTGGCTCAGGGGGGCTGGGAATGGGGCACAGGGCCTGTCCCCTCTAGGGGGTGCTGGCTCCCACCCAGCCCCAGGGCAGGGACTGGCTGACTCAGGGGGGCAGGGAATGGGGCATGGGGCCTGTCCCCTCTAGGGGGCGCTGGCTCCCACCCAGCCCCAGGGCAGGGACTGGCTGACTCAGGGGGGCAGGGAATGGGGCACGGGGCCTGTCCCCTCTAGGGGGCGCTGGCTCTCACCTGGCCCCAGGGCGGGGACTGGCTGGCTCAGGGGGGCAGGGAATGGGGCGCGGGGTCTGTCCCCTCTAGGGGGCGCCGGCTCCCACCCGGCCCCAGGGCAGGGACTGGCTGGCTCAGGGGGGCTGGGAATGGGGCATGGGGCCTTTCCCCTCTAGGGGTCGCTGGCTCTCACCTGGCCCCAGGACGGGGACTGGCTGGGGGGGGGGGAGTATCGTGCAGGGAGCGTCTATAAATACCTACAAATATTTCTTATTCTCATAGACGTCGTGCAGTTTCAGCACATGCGGGTGCTCGATCAGCTTCAGGATGGCGATTTCCCGCTCCACCTGCAGGGGGCGACACAGAGAGGGGGGATGGGGAAGGGAATCGGGGTGGGGACAGGGGTGGGGGCACCCAAGCCCGGGTTCCAAACTCAGCCGGGCTCCCCTCTACACCCGGGGGGGCTGGGACGGATCGAGGGGAATTTGGATTTGGGAAGAGGGGGGCCTGCAGAGCCGCCCCCCAGCACTGAGCCCCTCCCTGAGCCCCCGGCACCCCCAGGCCCTCACCTTCATCAGCACCGACTCCGACAGCTTCTCCCGGTTCACGATCTTGATGGCCACTTTCTGCCCCGTGATGCAGTGAACGCCCAGCTTCACCAGCCCTGCGGGCGGGGAGAGGGGTCAGCCCGGCGCCCCCCACACCCGCCGCAGCCCGGCGCCCCCCACACCTGCTGCACCCGCCGCAGCCCGGCACCCCCACACCTGCTGCACCCGCCGCAGCCCGGCGCCCCCCACACCCACCTCAGCCCGGTGCCCCCCACACCTGCTGCACCCGCCGCAGCCCAGCACCCCCACACCTGCTGCACCCGCCACACCCACAGCACCCCACACACCCACCTCAGCCCGGCGCCCCCCACACCTGCTGCACCCGCCACAGTCCAGCACCCCCACACCTGCTGCACCCACCACAGCCCGGCGCCCCCCACACCTGCTGCACCCGCCACAGCCCGGCACCCCCACACCTGCTGCACCCGCCGCAGCCCGGCGCCCCCCACACCTGCTGCATCCGCCGCAGCCCGGCACCCCCACACCTGCTGCACCCGCCACACCCACAGCACCCCACACACCCACCTCAGCCCGGCGCCCCCCACACCTGCTGCACCCGCCGCAGCCCAGCACCCCCACACCTGCTGCACCCGCCACACCCACAGCACCCCACACACCCACCTCAGCCCGGCGCCCCCCACACCTGCTGCACCCGCCACAGTCCAGCACCCCCACACCTGCTGCACCCACCACAGCCCGGCGCCCCCCACACCTGCTGCACCCGCCACAGCCCGGCACCCCCACACCTGCTGCACCCGCCGCAGCCCGGCGCCCCCCACACCTGCTGCATCCGCCGCAGCCCGGCACCCCCCACCTGCTGCACCCGCCACACCCACAGCACCCCACACACCCACCTCAGCCCGGCGCCCCCCACACCTGCTGCACCCGCCGCAGCCCGGCACCCCCACACCTGCTGCACCCGCCACACCCACAGCACCCCACACACCCACCTCAGCCCGGCGCCCCCCACACCTGCTGCACCCGCCGCAGCCCAGCACCCCCACACCTGCTGCACCCGCCACACCCACAGCACCCCACACACCCACCTCAGCCCGGCGCCCCCCACACCTGCTGCACCCGCCACAGTCCAGCACCCCCACACCTGCTGCACCCACCACAGCCCGGCGCCCCCCACACCTGCTGCACCCGCCACAGCCCGGCACCCCCACACCTGCTGCACCCGCCGCAGCCCGGCGCCCCCCACACCTGCTGCATCCGCCGCAGCCCGGCACCCCCACACCTGCTGCACCCGCCACACCCACAGCACCCCACACACCCACCTCAGCCCGGCGCCCCCCACACCTGCTGCACCCGCCGCAGCCCGGCACCCCCCACACCTGCTGCACCCGCCGCAGCCCGGCACCCCCCACACCTGCTGCACCCGCCGCAGCCCAGCACCCCCACACCTGCTGCACCCGCCACACCCACAGCACCCCACACACCCACCTCAGCCCGGCGCCCCCCACACCTGCTGCACCCGCCACAGTCCAGCACCCCCACACCTGCTGCACCCACCACAGCCCGGCGCCCCCACACCTGCTGCACCCGCCACACCCACAGCACCCCACACACCCACCTCAGCCCGGCGCCCCCCACACCTGCTGCACCCGCCGCAGCCCGGCACCCCCACACCTGCTGCACCCGCCGCAGCCCAGCGCCCCCACACCTGCTGCACCCGCCACACCCACAGCACCCCACACACCCACCTCAGCCCGGCGCCCCCCACACCTGCTGCACCCACCGCAACCCAGCACCCCCACACCTGCTGCACCCGCCGCAGCCCAGCACCCCCCACACCTGCTGCAGCACCACACCCACAGCACCCCATACACCCACCTCAGCCCAGCGCCCCCCACACCTGCTGCAGCACCACACCCACAGCACCCCACACCCACCGCAACCCAGCGCCCCCACACCTGCTGCAGCACCGCACCCACAGCACCCCACACACCCACCGCAACCCAGCGCCCCCCACACCTGCTGCAGCACCACACCCACAGCACCCCACACACCCACCTCAGCCCAGCGCCCCCCACACCTGCTGCACCACACCCACAGCACCCCACACACCCACCTCAGCCCAGCGCCCCCCACACCTGCTGCAGCACCACACCCACAGCACCCCTCACACCCACCTCATCCCAGCGCCCCCCACACCTGCTGCAGCACCCCACACACCCACCACAGCCCAGCGCCCCCACACCTGCTGCAGCACCACACCCACAGCACCCCACACCCACCGCAACCCAGCGCCCCCACACCTGCTGCAGCACCACACCCACAGCACCCCTCACACCCACCTCAGCCCAGCGCCCCCCACACCTGCTGCAGCACCACACCCACCGCAACCCACACACCCACCGCAGCCCAGCGCCACCACAGCTGCTGCAGCACCGCACCCACAGCACCCCACACACCCGCCACAGCCCAGCGCCCCCCACACCTGCTGCACCCACTGCACCCACAGCACCCCACACACCCACCGCAGCCCAGCGCCTCCACCTGCTGCAGCACCGCACCCACAGCACCCCACACACCCACTGCAGCCCAGCGCCCCCCACACCTGCTGCAGCACCGCACCCACAGCACCCCACACACCCACCACAGCCCAGCGCCCCCGGCTGGCCCTGCTGAGCAGCACCCCACACACCCGCTGCAGCCCAGCGCCCCCTGCTGGCCCTCCCCCACAGTGCCCCACACACCCACTGCAGCCCAGCGCCCCCTGCTGGCCCTGCCCCACATCGCCACATACACTCGCTGCAGCCCAGCGCCCCCTGCTGGCCTTGCCCCACATCGCCCCACACACCCGCTGCAGTACAGCGCCCCCTGCCCCACAGTGCCCCACACACCTGCTGCAGCACAGCACCCCCTGCTGGCCCTGCCACACATCGCCCCACACACCCTCTGCAGTCCAGCACCCCCTGCCCCACAGCGCCCCATACACCTGCTGCAGCCCAGCGCTCCCTGCTGGCCCTGCTCCACAGCGCCCCACACACCTGCTGCAGCCCAGCACCCCCTGCTGGCCCTGCCCCACAGCGCCCCACACACCTGCTGCAGCCCAGTGCCCCCTGCTGGCCCTGCTCCACAGCGCCCCACACACCTGCTGCAGCCCAGCATCCCCTGCTGGCCCTGCCCCACAGCGCCCCACACACCTGCTGCAGCCCAGCGCCCCCTGCTGGCCCTCCTCCCTGCAGTGCAGCGCCCCTAGTGAACCACAATGTCTCTGTCATGCCGGGTGCTGCACAGAGGCCCCCACCCCCGACCGAGATTGGGGCCCTTTGAGCCTGGGCTGTGGTGTCAGGGGTGAGCTCTTCCGGCTTTTTAAGTGAAATTGACTAGAGATGGCAAATGAAACTGACTGAGGGGGGATTTAACTCCCCCTGATTCTGTCTATTTGTCCATCTCCTCTCACCCACTCGTCCCTGGCATTGCCCTCTCCCCGGACCCAAATGCTCCAGCATCCAAGAGGGAGCCCTGGCCCTCCGCCAGCTCTGTGATGGGGGCCCATCGGGATCCAGGGGGCAGAGGGTCCCAGAGAATCCCCAGCACCCAGAATTGGGGAGACCCCTGGATCGTCCAAACCGTTCAGTTAATGTGTGTGTGTCCGTCCCGTCCCTGCCGCCCTGGTGCACCCTCCAACCCCACGTGGATTTCTGGCGGCCCATGTGAACAGACGTTTTGCTACGTAGGGGAGGGTGGCCACTTTCGACTGGCCCGTCTCTCAGTGCACCTCTCCCCGCTACCGTGTCCTCTGGCCAGCATCTCCCCTTGCGCCCGGAGAAACAGCCGGAAACTGAACCAGCAAAAGGACAAATTTGCCCATTCCAAGGCCCATCAGGATAACCCTGTACAGCAGAGAGCCGCCCCGGAATCATTCCCAGAGCAGATCCCTCAGAGACACGGCACCTGAGAATCCGCCCCGATCCTTGGCCAGCCGGTCTGAGGGTTAATTCCCCTCCACATGGGCCCCCTTCCCAGGCTGGATTCGTCTCACTCCAACATCCAGCCGTCGTGTTGGGTTTGGCCTTCCTCTGCTTGCTTGAAAAGCCCATGATGAAATATTTGTTCCCCACGTTGGTCCCTAGAGCTGGGGATCGAGTCCCCCCAAGCCGTTTCAGCGACACGGCTGGAGCTCCTGGCATCTCTCGCCCTCCAGCAGATTTTCTAACCCTTCAGTCATCCCCCTGGCTCTTCTCCGTCCCCTCTGCCGTTTCGCCACATCCTCCTGGAACTGCAGGCCAGAGCTGGGCACCGGATTTGCCCCCGGGCCAGATCCAGAGGCCGAACCACCTCTCTGCTCCCACGCAGGGATCCCCGGTTGATGCATCCAAGAATTCCATTAGCTCTTCAGTCCCAGCACCGCCCGGGGAGCTCAGTCACTTCCCCGTTTGCCGGCGCATTTTCAGATCCATCAGTTAGCCAGTTTTGAACCCACTGAACGTGGGCCGGGCCCGTTTTCAAGCTTCCTTGGATTCTGATCCCAATGGTGCCTGAGCGTCTCAAGCTGTGACCTCCCCGCTGTTCTCTTTCTCAGCTGGGCCTGCTGCTGCCCCCACAATGGAAGCGAGGGGCAGGTTTGTACCAGGGAGCGGATTGAAGGAGAGACCGGCTTCCCCAGGCGAGGGGCACATCCTCCGGCAGGGGGAGACTTTCCCACTGAGTTTCTCCAAAAGATCTGCTCTGGTTCGGCCAGGATTGACTCCAGGATGGCAGGGGGGACATGCAGGGGTAGAACCAGGGTCAAACTATCCTACAAGGGCTGAAGTGGAGTGGGAGAGGGGGCGGCCAGTGACAACAGGGGCTGGGTTCGAAGGCTGTTCGAGCCCCAGCATCTCGCCTGAGCAAAACCAGACGCTCCCCTGAGTCCGGAGGCCAAATTCTCCAAGGGACTGGAGCACAGAGCCCTGGGGATCCCCTTTCACTGGATCCGGGCATCCCGGGATACACAAGTCTTTGGTTCCCAATGGGAAGATGTCGGGACAGGGGGGTGGGGGAGAGAAGCAGCTCCCCTGCCAAGGCCGGGACCCCAGGCGAACCCTCGTCCTCTGCACAAGCCCCATCCCAGGTGAGCCCACACCACAGGGCTATGCATCTGTCTGGCCAGGGGACCCACCCAGCCCCACCTGTGGGTCTGCGGGTCTCGGTAAGGTGTTGTTCCCAGCATTCGCCCCTCGCCGCCTGTCTCCCTCCATCCACCCCAGCTCCCCTCCAGCCAAATAAGCACGGCCCCCGTCAGTGCACGGACATGCAGCAAAGGGGCGGCCTCCAGCTCTAAGAACTCACAATCTAACTAGACCGAGGGAAGATGGGGAAACCGAGGCAGAGAATGAGTCAGGGACTCGCCCTGGGACACCCACAGAGTCACCAGGAGATTCCTGAGTCCACCTCCTTCACCCCAGCCCATCCCCCCCTCTCGCTCGCTCCCCTGGGCAGATGCTACCGCCCCTGTTTGCTAGAAGGGGAAACTGAGTCAGAGAGCGATGCGGCCCCATAGGCAGAACTGGGAATACAGCTCAAGTCTTCCCAGCTCCGGGCCCATGGCCCTGCACCCCTGCCCCACCTCCTTCTGCCCCACCCCCGGAGTAAACAAAAAACATTTCTGTAGGCCCTACACAAACCCAACTCCCCCAGCATGGATTCCCACGCTGTGTTGCATGGGGGGGGGAGTTCATGGGGGGCAAAGAGACAGAGCTCCCCTGACTTAGGGGGCCAAGATGGGACCCCTCTCCCCAGCAGATCTCCAGACAGACGTGTCCATCTGTTCATCCGTCCTGCAAGTTTAACCCCTCCAGCAGCCTGGGGGGCGGGGAGGGTGGTTCTATCTCACAAGCTGGATCCCCCCTCTCCATACAACCACTGCATTAAACCAGCTCCCCTCCATCCTCAGCCCAAGAATCCACCCCCCCTACACACATACATTAGATCCACTGTCAGCTCTGCCCCCTCCTTCCCCCGACCTCTGTGTGAGCCAAGCAAGGCCTGGAGATTTGCAGCAATGTCCCTCCCCTTCCAGAGGGATTTCCTTGAGCTCCCCCCCCCCCCCCCCGCCGCCAGACATCCGTGCGGTTCCCACAGCCCGGCACTGCAGCAAATACCCCCCCCCAACCTCTCAGTGCACAAATATAACCCCCCCACACACACACACACAGAGCGACAAGGGCATGAGAGAGCCAGGGAGGGGGGTCGCCTCATGGCCGAGTGACCTCCAGTGTTTCTAAACCCCCCCACCAGCACAAGGGGGTGGGGTGGAGGGTGGGTTTTCCGGGCTGCTGGTTAGGACCTAACGGAGATCTGGGCTGTACGCCTCCCCCCACTTCACTCCCTGCAGCAGAACGAGCCCCCCCACCACACAAACACCTGTCCTCTGCCTAGAGATTTTCCCTCAAGCCCCATGTCTGTCTGTCCAGCCCCCCTGCACATCCCACCCAAAGGCCCAGGTGTGAAACTGACCCCCCACCCCCCGGGACAGAGGTGAAACAGACACACAGAGGCACCCCTGCCAGCCGGGGATCCCCCCTCTCATCGTTCCAGGGGCTGCTCCCCATCCCCCCACCCTCGCCATGCACAGAGCTCCTGGGAAACTGACTCCCCCTCCCCACTATCACTTCTCAGGGCTACCCAGGAAAGGTACAGTCCCCCCACGCCAGCTCCCATGGCCGCCCTGATCCCCCCGCTCCATCGCACCAGGGACCCCCCCACCCCAGCTCCCATGGGTGCACTGACCCCCAGCCCCATTGCACCAGGGACCCCCCCACCCCAGCTCCCATTGCTGCACTGACCCCCCAGCCCCATCGCCCCAGGGACCCCCCCGCCCCAGCTCCCATGGCTACCCTGACCCCCTAGCCCCATCGGCCCAGGGACCCCCCCATTCCATGACCCCACAGTTCCACTGACCTAGCCCCAGACCCCATAAGTCTATCAACCTCCCAACCCTAAACTGCTGGCACCACTGACCCCCAACTCACCCGGGGGGAGATTAAACCCCCTCCCACCGCCCACTCACCTAGTGTGTCCCTCTGACCACAGGCTGGCCTGCTCCAGCCGCGGGCAGGGGGTAGAGAGGAATTCTCCTGGGGGCCTTTACCCTGAGCCCATCCCCCTGGCGTCTGGGCAGGTGAGCTAAGCTGGGAAGTGTGTGTGTGGGGGGGAAATGAAATATCTTGTAGAGCCCATCCCCCGGTATCAGGGAGGGGGATCTACCCCAGGAAATGGGGGGAGGACAGTGTACTGGGGCCCATCTCCCCCGGTATCAGGGCGGGTGATCTACCCCAGGCAATGTGTGTGTGGGGGGAGGACTGTGTATTGGGGCCCATCCTCCCAGTTTCTGGGCGGGGGATCTACCCTAGCCAATGGTCGGGGAAGGACTGTGTATTGGGGCCCATCCCCCCGGGAACAGGGCAGGGGATCTACCCCAGGCAATGGGGGGGGATGGTGTATTGGGGCCCACCCCCGGTTTCAGGGCGCGGGATCTACCCCTGGCAATGGGGGGGAAGGACAGTGTATTGGAGCCCATCCCCCCGGTATCAGGGCGGGGGATCTACCCCAGGCAATGGGGAGGGGGAAGGACTGTGTATTGGGGCCCATCCTCCAGGTTTCTGGGTGGGGGATCTACCCCAGGCAATGGGGGAGGAAGGACTGTGTATTGGGGTCCATCCCCCCAGTTTCAGGGTAGGGGATCTACTCCAGGCAATGGGGGGGAAAGACTGTGTATTGGGGCCCATCCCCCTGGGATCAGGGCATGGGATCTACCCCAGGCAATGTGGGGGGAAGGACAGTGTATTGGGGCCCATCCCCCTGGGATCAGGGCAGGGGATCTACCCCAGGCAATGGGGGGGGAAGGACAGTGTATTGGGGCCCATCCCCCTGGTATCGGGGCGGGGGATCTACCCAAGGCAATGGGGGGGAAGACTGTGTACTGGGGTCCATCTGCCCAGTTTCAGTGCAGGGGATCTACCCCAGGCAATGAGGGGGAAGAATAGTGTATTGGGGCCCATCCCCCTGGTATTGGGGTGGGGGATCTACCCCAGGGACCGAAGGGGAGTGGGGAGGCCGGTGCCGCAGACTCACCCGTCTGGCCTTTGCCCAGGGTCTTCTCCAGCCGGTAGGGCCCCACGTACTGGGCGTGCTGGGGGGCCGGGCCCGGGGGGTGCCCCCCAGGCTCCTTGCCGCCGGACATGACGGCCGGGCCCCCTTTGTCTGCCACCTCCCCCCCCCACCCCGCCTCGATTCCCCTCCCTGGGCAGGAACAATAGACGGAGGCCCCGGCCCCTCAGCCCCGCATGCCGGCGGATTTGGGGGGGCCGGCGGGGAGGGGAGGAGGGATCGGGGACGGGGGGGGGCTGGGCTGGGAGGGAGGCTCACCGCCCGGGTACCAGCATGATGGAGGGGGCCCTTCCCCCCCTCCAGCCAGGGATGCTGCGACGGCTGCTGGAGGATGCTCGTCCCTGGCTCCCCCCACCCAGCTGCCTCCTCCTCCTTCCCCCCCCATCAGCATCCGGGCACCGGGTGACAGCCACCGGCGGGGTGAACCCGGCCCGCGGCGCGGGGGGGGGGCGCAGGCGGGGGGGCGGGGGATGATGGGGGGCGCAGGCGGGGGGGGGCTGTCGCTGGCCAGGTGTCGTGTCTTGGTGATCGGGGGGGAGGACACTGAGGGTCCGGGTGTCTGGCTGGGTGAGTGCGGGGTTGTGGTGTGTGTAGTTGGGTCTGTGAGTGTGTGTCATTGTGTGATTGTGGGGTGTTTAATTGGGGCTGTGAGTGTGTGACTGTCATTGTGTGATTGCGGGGATTGTGGGGTGTGTAATTGGGTCAGTGACTGTATGGCTGGGTAACTGTGTGATTGTGGTTGTGACTGTATGATTGTCATGTGTAATTCTGTCTGATTGTCTGACTGTCATTGTGTGAATGCGGCTGTGATTGTGTGACTGTCATTGTGTGATTGTGGTGTGTGTAACTGTGGCTGTGATTGTATGGCTGGGTAATTGTGTGTCTGTGATTGATTGTCATGTTTAATATTTTCTGTGATTTTATGACTGTAATTGTGTGATTGCGGCTGTGATTGTGTGACTGTGGTGTGTGTAATTGTGGCTGTGATTGTATGGCTGGGTAATTGTGTGTCTGTGATTGATTGTCATGTTTAATATTTTCTGTGATTTTATGACTGTAATTGTGTGATTGCGGCTGTGATTGTGTGACTGTGGTGTGTGTAATTGTGACTGTGATTGTATGGCTGTGATTGTGTGGCTGTGGCTGTGATTGTGTGGCTGTCATTGTGTGATTGTGGGGATTGTGGTCTGTGTAATTGGGGCTGTGATTGTATGACTATAATTGTGTGATTGTGGGTGATTGTGTGATTGTTGTGTAATTGGGGCTGTGATTATATGGCTGGGTAATTATGTGATGGCTGTTGTTATTGCAGTATGTATAATTGTTTCTGTGACTCTATAACTGTGTTATCACGGCTGTGATTGTTGTGTGTGCAACTGAGTCTGTGATTGAATGACTGGGTAATTGTGATTGTTGTGTGTGTAATTGGATCTGTGATTATATGGCTGGATAATTCTGTGATCATGGCTATGACTGATTGTTGTGTGTCTGTGTTTGTGATTGTATAAGTGTAACTGTGTGATGGTTGTGTGTGTAATTGAGCGTGATTGTATGGCTGGGTAATTGTGTGATTGCAGCTGTTATTGCCTGGTGTGTAATTGTGTCTGTGACTGACTGTATCTGTGTGATCGTGGCTGTGATGGTGTGATTGTTGTGTAACTGTGGCTGTGATAGTTTGGCTGTGTAGTTGTATAATTGTGGCTGTGACAGTGTGATTGCAGTGTATGTAATGGTGTCTGTGATTACTGTGATATTGTATGACTGTAGGATTGTGATTCTGTGTGTGCAACTGTGTGAGAGAGACAGGCTGTGACAAAGAGACACAGGGTGTGTCATCTGTGTGTTATAGAGTGTGACAAAGACAGTGAATGTCAGTGTGTCTATGTGTGTGTCTGCATGTCCCGTGTCTGCCGCCCCCTGCTGGAGGGGCTGGGCCCTGCATTCTGTGTGCATGTGACCCCCACAGTCTGGCCTCAGCTGCTCAGCGCCCCCTGCCCCACATCCGACCCCCCCCCACAGTTCAAAGGGGAGAAAATCCGCCCCCCCATCTCCCCCACTACCCACGAGACCCTCTGCCAATGAGACGCCCACTGGTCAAGGTACTCTTTAGCTGCAGGATCACTTTCCCCACCCCCTAGAGGGGAAAAGCCCCGTGCCCCATTCCCCCCCCCCGCCTGTGCCAGCCCACAGGAGGGTGAATGGGGGAGGATCTGCACCTTCCCCATTAGCTCTGTTCCCGATCTCAAAGCATCAGAGACGGGCTAAGTGCTGACACACAAGCTCTGATGTCCCCCCCTTGATCATGCTTTGGGCAGTTCACACCCCTGCGAGTGGCCAGCTCAGGCTCTCTGCAGACCCAGGCAGCTTCAGTTCCTCTTCAGTCCTGTTTCCAAACTGTTGTCCCGAGCTGTGCAGGCTAGAAACCTTTTTCCTTTTTTAACGGGAAGCCGAGATTTGGGAGCCGTCCCAGGACCCACTTCTGGGGCCCTCCGCCTGTGGCTTTATCCAGATCTGGGTCCCTAACCTCTATGCCACTTGGTCTTCAAGCCGGCACTGGGGATTGCTGTCATGATCCCACATTGTTTCCAATACCTGGGCCGGGGCCAGCGCTGGCTCTGGTGGAGCAGACGCTGCTGGCATGGGTCGGGAGGCGCTGGGCGGGCGGGGGCTGGTGCTCGGAAAGGGATGTGACCTTTCCTGATGTTTCCCCCACATGGTGGGGCAGGACCCATTCAATGGCCCCCAACCCATGGTTGGCTCCTTCTCGGGGTCTTTCAAATGTAAGGCTGAAATCCCAGTGATGGGTGGGGGGGTTCGTTCCACTGGGGCTGGTGGGGGATGAGTCACTGCCTTGCCCCCCACCCTAAGTCCGCCACAGCCCCCCTAACCCTCCTCCTTGCAAACCTCCCCTGGATCCCCTGCCAAATACTCCCTCCACGCAGCCCCCTGTCCAACCCCCTGTGGTAGGCCCCTGCTGCCCACTCCCACCCCACTGGATTCCCTCACAGCCTCTCCAGTTCCCCCTGTGCTATCCTCCCCCCCCACTGGCAGCCTGCTCCTGGATCGCCCCCACAGCCTCTCCAGTCCCCCTGCCCCCCGTCGCCCCCTCCTGGATCCCCCTGCCCAGGATCGGGGCCACGGCCCAGCTTTTAAACAGTCCCTTGGAGGAAGTCACTGGCGTGGCAGACCCCCCCTTTCCCACCAGAGTCAGGCCCTGCTGCCTGCCCGCCTCCAAGACTGAGCCCTGGGCTCTGCCCAGAGCCGGAGAGTCCCCTCGTTTGGGGTGAATGGCCCAGTCCCTGAGGTGCCCCATTGTCTCTCCAGACCCTCCAGTTGATCTGGGTCGTGGCCTTTCATGCCCCATTCATTCCACCCCCGCGGGCCCTGTGACCCCCATGCCACACGGCTTCAGCGGGCTGTAACCCCCGCCCTCCACACCCACCTGGGCAGCAATGCGGCATCTGGGGGGGGGGGAAACTGAGGCAGGCACAGGCATCATCCATGTATAACAAAAAAATCCCACTTTGTCATCCACCCCCCTGGAGGGCCCCCACCAATTCCCCCCCAGCAATCCCCTCTAGCCCCTCCAGCCCCCCGGATCTCCCCCCCAGCAATCCCACCTGGATCCCTCCAGCCCCTCCCAGAGCCTCCAACCCCCTCCTCCCAGACTCCCCAGATCCCAACAACCCCCTTCCCAGCAATCCCACCTAGCCCCCCTAGCCACCCCAGCCCTCCACCACCTAGCCCCCCCAGCGCCCCCCAGCAATCCCACCTAGCCCCCCCAGCCCCCCCACCACCTAGCCCCCCCAGCGCCCCCCAGCAATCCCACTAGCCCCTCCGGCCCCCCGGATCTCCCCCCAGCAATACCCCCCAGATCCTCCCAGCCCCTCCCAGAGCCTCCAGCCCCCTCCTCCCAGACTCCCCGGATCCCAACAACCCCCTTCCCAGCAATCACACCTAGCCCCCCCAGCCCCCCCACCACCTAGCCCCCCCAGCGCCCCCCCAGCAATCACACCTAGCCCCCCAGCCCCCCCAGCGCCCCCAGCAATCCCACCTAGAGCCCCTCAGCCCCCCGGATCTTCCCCCCAGCAATTCCCCCCCGGATCCCCCCAACCCCGCCCTGCCCCCAATGCTCCGCTCCCGCCAGCAGGGGTCGCCCCGCCCCATCCTCGCTGCCCCGCCCCCTGCCCCTCCCCCCATGTCCGGCCAAGATGGCGGCGCCCAGAGCGGGGAGTGGGGAGCGCGCGGCGCGGTAGGGGGTGAGCGGGGCCGGGGCAGAAGAGGGGGGCACAGGGGGGAGGGGCACATGGCAGAGAGTGGGGGGGCAGAGGGTGATGGGGTGGGGCGGCTGGGGGAGGGGCAGAGGGTGACGGGTGTTGGGGGCTGTTTAATGGGGGCAGGAGAGACACTGGGGGGAGGGGCCGGGTGCGGGGCAGAAGAGGGGGGGCACAGGGGGAGGGATCTCTGGGGGTGCGGGGCAGAAGAGGGGGGCACAGGGGGGAGGGATCTCGGGGGGTGCGGGGCAGAAGAGGGGGGGCACAGGGGGAGGGATCTCTGGGGGTGCGGGGCAGAAGAGGGGGGCACAGGGGGGAGGGATCTCTGGGGGTGCGGGGCAGAAGAGGGGGGCACAGGGGGGAGGGATCTCGGGGGGTGCGGGGCAGAAGAGGGGGGGCACAGGGGGAGGGATCTCTGGGGGTGCGGGGCAGAAGAGGGGGGCACAGGGGGGAGGGATCTCTGGGGGTGCGGGGCAGAAGAGGGGGGCACAGGGGGGAGGGATCTCGGGGGGTGCGGGGCAGAAGAGGGGGGGCACAGGGGGAGGGATCTCTGGGGGTGCGGGGCAGAAGAGGGGGGCACAGGGGGGAGGGATCTCTGGGGGAAGGGCACATGGCAGAGAGTGGGGGGGCAGAGGGTGACGGGGTGGGGCGGCTGGGGGAGGGGCAGAGGGGTGACGGGTGTTGGGAGGCTGTTTAATGGGGGCCAGGAGAGACACTGGGGGGCACCGTTGCCCGCCTCCCTCGGTACCCTGCACCCCACAGCCTGGCCGGGTCCCCCTCCCGTGCTGATCTGGGTTCCCTCCCCGCCCCCAGCAGACCCTCTTGTGCCAGCGGGGGGAGTCGGACGCCAGCGACACCCCACAGGCCGAGTGCCCAGCGCGGACACAGTATCTGGTAACGCCTGGACCCCCTGGACCTAGCTGATGGAAGGGGGGTCTGTGAGTTAGAGTGGGGGGGGGGGTGGGAGCCAGGACTCCTGGGGTCTCTCCCCGGCTCTGGGATGGAAGGGGGGTCTAGTGATTAGAGCGGGGCAGGGGGGGCTGGGAGCCAGGACTCCTGAGTTCTCTCCTGCTCTGGAAGGGGAGTGGGGCCTAGCAGTTAGAGCGGGGGGGGGTTGGGAGCCAGGACTCCTGAGTTCTCTCCTGCTCTGGGAGGGGAGTGGGGCCTAGCAGTTAGAGCGGGGGGGGGTTGGGAGCCAAGACTCCTGGGTTCTCTCCTGCTCTGGGAGGGGAGTGGGGCCTAGCAGTTAGAGCGGAGGGGGTTGGGAGCCAGGACTCCTGGGTTCTCTCCTGCTCTGGAAGGGGAGTGGGGCCCAGCAGTTAGAGCGGGGGTGGGGGTTGGGAGCCAAGACTCCTGGGTTCTCTCCTGCTCTGGAAGGGGAGTGGGGCCCAGCAGTTAGAGCGGGGGTGGGGGTTGGGAGCCAAGACTCCTGGGTTCTCTCCTGCTCTGGGAGGGGAGTGGGGCCTAGCAGTTAGAGCGGGGGGGGGGTTGGGAGCCAGGACTCCTGAGTTCTCTCCTGCTCTGGGAGGGGAGTGGGGCCTAGCAGTTAGAGCGGGGGGGGTTGGGAGCCAAGACTCCTGGGTTCTCTCCTGCTCTGGGAGGGGAGTGGGGCCTAGCAGTTAGAGCGGAGGGGGTTGGGAGCCAGGACTCCTGGGTTCTCTCCTGCTCTGGAAGGGGAGTGGGGCCCAGCAGTTAGAGCGGGGGTGGGGGTTGGGAGCCAAGACTCCTGGGTTCTCTCCTGCTCTGGAAGGGGAGTGGGGCCCAGCAGTTAGAGAAGGGCGGGGTTGAGAGCCAGGACTCCTGGGTTCTCTCCCCAGCTCAATACCTGACTCCTGTTGTCTGTGCCTTTCTCTGCAGGGCACGTGGCCGAGGCACCTGGTCTCTGGCCTCGCACCGCTCCAGCCATGGCTGAAGGGGGCGCCGGGGGGAATCAGCCGCCGCGGGAGCATCCACAGAACCTGCAGGGGCTGCTGCAGATGGCCATCACCGCTGGCAATGCCGAGCCCAGCCAGCTGGAGCCCATGTCTGACGAGGTGCAGGGCTGCACTCTGTGGCCAGCAGCACTCCTGGATCCTAGCCTGCCTTTGGGAGGGGAGTGGGGCCTGGTGGTTAGAGCAGGGGGGGCTGGGAGCCAGGATGCCTGGGTTCTCTCCTGGCTCTGGGAGGGTTGAGGCGGGGACGGACACTGACCCCCTCTCTTCCCCACTCCCCAGCGGCGGCAGTGGCTGCAGGAGGCCATGGCCCAGGCATTCAGGGGGCAGCTGGAGGAGGTGGAGCAGATGAAGGAGTGTCTGCGGGTGCTGGAGGCCGTGTCCCCTGGGGGGGAAGGTGGGGAGACCTCGGAGCCAGCTGAGGGGGACCCCTCCCGCCAGGCCAGTGCGCTGGAGCTGCTGGCTGAGCTGTGCGAGAACCTGGACAACGCCGCAGGTACGGGGTGGGGCACTTGGGGCAGGGGGGATTCTGGGGGGCACATGGAGCGGAGCAGGGAGTTCTGGGGGGCAGGAGGGGAGCACGCAGGAGGGAGCCGGGAAGGGGGATGATTCCTGGGAGTGCTGGGGGGGGAGTGGGAACAGTGGGTGGACTGGGAAGTGGAGGGTGATGTTTTGGGAGAAATGGAAGTCAGGGTTCTGGGGTGTGGATTGTCAGGGCACCAGGGCTGCCCCCCAAGGAGGCCTGATCTCTGAGCTAGGGCCCCCTGAATGGGGGCTGGGTCACGGGGGGTGAACCATGTAAGTGAGTCCCTGAGCGGGTGACCCTAGGGAGTGCCCAGCCGGAGCTGCCTGAGAACCCCCATGGGCACCGTATGGTCTCCGGGGCCCCTGCTGTCATGGGCGCCCCCCTCCCCTCCCAGATTTCTGCAAGCTGGATGGGATGCGGCTGCTGGCTCATCGCTACCTGGAGCACCCCATCCCGGAGCTGCGCTGGCGCGCTGCCCACCTCGTGGGCACCTGTGCCCAGAATGTGCCCAAGGTGCAGGAGCAGGCCCTGGCGCTGGGCTGCATGCGTAAGCTGCTGCGCCTGCTGGACCACGACGGGGCCGACGTGGTGCGTGTCAAGGCGCTCTTCGCCATCTCCTGTGAGTCCTGCAGGGGGTGCCGGGGGGGCAGAATGGGGCACGAGGCCTGTCGCCTGGAGGGGTTGCTGGCTCCTGTCTGGCTGCAGGGTGAGAGGTAGGGATGGGGCACGGGGCCTGTCCCCTCTAGGGGGCACCAGCTCCACAGCCCTAGAGATTACTGGCCCCGTGGTAGCCGGGGGGGCGCAGGGGGGGGAGCAGAACTCTTGCTCTCCTCTGCCCCCGGAGGCCAGGGACGGCATTGCAGCGCGGGGAGGAGCTGTGTGCATTGCCCCTGCTGAGGCTTTCTCTGCCCCTCTCCCCGGCGCCAGGCCTGGTGCGCGCCCAGGAGGGCGGCCTGCAGCAGTTCCTGCGGCTGGACGGCTTCTCGGTGCTGATGCGCGCCATGCAGAGCCCTGTGGAGAAGCTCAAGGTCAAATCCGCCTTCCTGCTGCAGAACCTGCTGCTGGACCACCCGGAGCACAAAGGTGAGGGGCCTCCGGGAGGCTGGGGGGCTCTGCCCTCTGCCCGCACCCGGCCCTATCCCGTCTGCCCGGCTGGGTGCCACCTTCTTTCTCTTCCCAGCCTTGGCCTGTCTGCCCGGCCGGGCACGGCCCTCTGCCTCCCGCCCGGCCCTGTCTCGTCTGCCCGGCCGGGCACGGCCCTCTGCCTCCCGCCCGGCCCTGTCTCGTCTGCCCGGCCGGGCACGGCCCTCTGCCTCCCGCCCGGCCCTGTCTCGTCTGCCCGGCCGGGCACGGCCCTCTACCCCCACTTGGCCCTGCCTCGTCTGCCCGGCCGGGCACGGCCCTCTGCCTCTCGCATGGCCCTACCCCATCTGGGCACGGCCCTCTGCCCCAACCCGTCCCTGCCCCGTCTGCCCAGCTGGGCACAGCCCTCTGCCTCCCGCCCGGCCCTCTGCCCCAACCCGTCCCTGCCCCGTCTGCCCGGCCAGGCATGGCCCTATGCCCCCCACCTGGCCCTGCCTCTCCCACCCCAACCTGGCACTGGGGGGATGATCATCCTCTGTGTCCTGTCCCCCTCCCCCAGCCCGGCCGTGCTCCAGGCCCCTGACTCGCTGCTCTCCCTCTCCAGAGACCCTGTGCTCCATGGGGATGGTGCAGCAGCTGGTGGCTCTGATCCGCTCTGAGCACAGCCCCTTCCATGAACACGTCCTGGGGGCCCTCTGCAGGTGAGATGGGCACAGGGGGTCCAGGGCTTCTGGGTTCCCTTCCCAGTACTTGAGGGGCGTGGGGCCTAGTGGGTAGAGCTGGGAGATTGGGTCTGGTAGTCAGTGGGAGTAATGGGGCTGTGCTGAGAATAACCCCCCATCTGTTTCCCCACCCCCACCCCCCGCAGCCTGGTGACGGATTTTCCCCAGGGGGTGCGGGAGTGCCGGGAGCCGCAGCTTGCGCTGGAGGAGCTGCTGAGGGAGCGCTGCCAGCTGCTGCAGCAGCAGGAGGAGTTCCAGGTAGGGATCGGGGTTGGGGGAGGTGGCAGCTCTTTCGGGACAGAGCCATCCATGTGTCATCCAGAGGCACCACCCTCCAGCCGTGCCTCATCTCCTCCGCCTGGCACTGGAGGCGCTGCCCCTGCCTGTCCCCACTAGCTGCGCGTTCCCCCCCGGCCTGGCGCTATGGGGCACCACCCTCCATCCCCTCTGGCCGCATGCTGTGTCCCACCTGGCACTGCCCTCTGCCCCCGTCTGCCTGGTACTTGGATCAATGCATGCCATATGCTATCCAGTAATGATCCCAGATCTACTCCGTCCCCTCCACGAGCATCTCCAGGCATTTGTGGGTGAGCTGGTGCCCAGGCAGCCCGGCTGTTAGAAAATCTCTGTCCTTGCTCCACCCTGATGGGTATGTGGGAGTCAGAGCAGTCCTCGCTCCCTACTGTCCCTGCTTCCACCTACCCCAGGTTCCTGCCCAAGCGGGACATCAGCTGGACTGTGGTGAACTTCCTAGCAGCAGTGCCAGGACTGGGCCTCCTGCTTAGTCTGCAGCACAGTTCCCCGTAGTGCCCGCGCCAGCACTGACTCCCTGGGGAGAGTGCCCCCTGCTGAGCCCCCGCCCCGCAACACCCTGCTGGGTCTCCCATCCACGCTACGACTCACCTGAACCCCACTTAGCTTGGGAACTTTCCCACCGCGCTGGCGTCTCTGCTGCCCCCCAAGCCGTGTGTGGGGCAAGGAGGCTGGCCACGCTCACCCCTGCACCTTGTGTCCCCCTAGGAGGAGCTGGAGTTCTGCGAGCAGCTCCAGCGTGTCTGCTTTCAGACACCCCCCGAGGAGAGCAGCATGGATCGGTGACTGCCCCTGGTGTCCCCCCCCCCCCCCTGGATCTGTGACTGGTCTTGGTGCTCCTGGTGTCCACCCCCAGATCGGTGGCTTCCCTGAGGTGCCCACCTCTCAGAATGGTGGTTTCCTCTTGGCCTTTTCTGTGTGTCCCATGTGAGCAGCTTTTCCAAGAGGGACCCCCAGCTGTACCCCCCCCCAACCCATGGGGCTGGGGAGAGGGGCCGGAGCCACCCCAGAGAGAAAAAGGGCCCTTGGCTGGATCAGAACCAGGAGCCTTCTGGCCCCTGTTTGTTCCGTGTAGATCCTGCGAGAGACACCCCCTCCTCCCTGCCACTCGATTTGTAATGGTGAATCCAGGCAGCGAGGGGTTAATCTGAGAACACTTCCCCTCCGGTGAGGTCTCTAGGGGGTGCTGCCGGGGTGGGGACTGGCTGGATGCGGGGGGGAGCTGGGAATGGGGCACGGGGCTTTCCCTTTTAGGGGGTTCTGGCCCTGAGCTGGGCCCACCTGAGGGTGGGGGTTGCCATCTGACTTGGGAAACCAGAGAGTAGGTGCTATGCCCATTGCTGTCACATGCTCCCCACGTGCAGGGTCTAGGGGGCAGGGTTGGGGTGCTGGGGCAAGGGGTGCAACTTGGGGTCCTCCTACTCTGCCTGTTCCTGTGTTCTTGTTGCTGATGGTTTTCTAATAAAAGTTCTGCAGTGGGTGGATCCTTTTCTGTTTCCTGGGGGATGCCAGGGCTGCTGGGGGCAGGGAGGCGGGGGGATCATGGGTGGAGCTGGGACCTAGGCAAAGGTGTGGGGCATTGTGGAATGTGGCACGTGGCCTTTCTCCTCTAGGGGGCGTTGGCTCCCATCCATCCCCAGGGCAGAGACTGGCTGGTTCAGTGGGGCAGGGAATGGGCCTTTCCCCTCTAGGGGTATTCTAGCTGATGAGGTTACCGTGATGATGTCACACCCACAGCAATTAGACCAAAGTGCTGATGTCACATGTGATCTAGCTGATGATGCAGTTTAGAGTGATGATGTCAGTGAGTCTCAGTTTTGCTGTCACACCATGATGACGTGCCCTGCAGTGAGATAGCACAGCAGAGTGACATCACCAGCCAGCATGTGATGTCACATCAGGAGATGAGGTCACCTCCTGGGAGTGGCTGTGTCAGGGTGATGATGTCACACTGAGGATGTGCCTGCACTGGGTGTCACACACTGGTGATGTCATGTGGAGTGATGATGTCATGTTGGTTGGTGCTGTTGCTCAGCTATGATGTCACATGGCATGGTGATGTCACAGACTCAGGCTGTTACTTACCTGGATATGCAAATGTATGCTAAGCACCGCAACGTTCCCTCCTTAATTTAAATGTTAATTGGCAGCCAGTGGCCCCTGCGCATGCGCCACGGCGCGTGGCGTAGGGGCGGGAACGAGCCGGAGAGGGGCGAGGACTGGCTCTGCGTCAGGCGCATGCGCGCCTAAGGACCCATTCGGCCTATTTACAAGGCGCACGCGCACATTCGTAGGCGGGGCGCACAATATACGCATGCGCACTTCCTGAGGTACCGGCGTAACATGCGCTGTATCTGGGCTGGAACGCGGAGAGGTTATTCTGCGCATGGGCACCGCATTAGGTGTTGGGCGGGGTTGAAAAAAAATGGGAGTGTGGCGCATGCGCATCTTCCCGGGGAAACAGGCACCCGAACTGGGCATGCGTATCCGCTGGGAGGCGGGGCCTAGAATTCTCGCGGGCGCGGTCCTCCCCCCCCATCGTGCGAAGTGTGCGCATGTGCCGGCTCCCGGCGAGGGCGAAGGAAGG
The DNA here is from genome assembly GCF_025201925.1 of Gopherus flavomarginatus. Classification (NCBI taxonomy): domain Eukaryota; kingdom Metazoa; phylum Chordata; order Testudines; family Testudinidae; genus Gopherus; species Gopherus flavomarginatus. The sequence goes on along the minus strand of NC_066634.1, from coordinate 4,424,261 downwards.
GTCCGCTCGGCGCATGCGCGTTGCCCCGGAGACGGGGGGGGGCCCCGGCAGTGAGACGGGGCGGCAGAGCGGCCGCAGGCTGGTTCCGGGCGCGGGGCATTGTGGGATCGCGGCGGTGCCAGGAGACCCAGGGGGGGCCCGGTAAGCTGCGTCTTTCGGTGGCCGCCATGTTGGCCTCTCAGCCCCGCGGGGAGCGCCGGGACCCTGGGCCGGGACCCCCCATTGCCCCCCCCCGGGGCCCCGAGTCCCCTGGGCCGGGACCCCCCATTGCCCCCCCCCGGGGCCCCGGATCCCCTGGGCCGGGACCCCCCATTGCCCCCCCCGGGGCCCCGAATCCCCTGAGCCGGGACCCCCCCCATTGCCCCCCCCTGGGGCCCCGGATCCCCTGAGCCGGGACCCCCCCCATTGCCCCCCCCTGGGGCCCCGGATCCCCTGGGCCGGGACCCCCCGACCCCCCCCATTGCCCCACCCGGATCCCCTGGGCCGGGACCCCCCATTGCCCCCCCCGGGGCCCCGGATCCCCTGGGCCGGGACCCCCCCGACCCCCCCCATTGCCCCCCCCGGGGCCCCGGATCCCCTGGGCCGGGACCCCCCCCGACCCCCCCCATTGCCCCCCCCGGGGCCCCGGATCCCCTGGGCCGGGACCCCCCCCATTGCCCCCCCGGGGCCCCGGATCCCCTGGGCCGGGACCCCCCCCCATTGCCCCCCCGGGGCCCCGGATCCCCTGGGCCGGGACCCCCCCCATTGCCCCCCCGGGGCCCCGGATCCCCTGGGCCGGGACCCCCCCCATTGCCCCTCAGGACTCCCTCCATTGCCCCCTTGACCTGATTGGGACCCTCAGAGACCCCCCTGGGGTCCCTCCCCCCATTAGGGACTCTCTAAGGCCCCCCCAAGCAGGGTCCCCCTCGACCACAGACCCCCCATTGGGACCCCCTATCGACCCACCTGGGTATGGCTGGGGCCCCCCACAGACCCCTGAGCTGGGTCGAGGGAGTCCCCCTGAGATGCCCTGGGGATACCCCCGCGGGCCCATAGAGACACACACACCCCGGGGATCCTGCCTCGGCCCTGGGGGCTCTGTCCGGCTGGGGACGGCGCCAGTCACTTCGGGGGGTGTGGGGGTGTCTCAGCCCAACTCCCTGCTTGGTGCTGCATAAATGTGCTCTCTGCAGCCCCCCCAAATCTCACCCTCCGCTCGCGTCACGGTCGGGGGGGAGCTAAAGGAATCCAGCCCCCGTGTTGGAGGGAGACGGAGCCTGTGCCCCAGTTCTGTGTGGCGGGTTTAGGAGGGGGCGCTGGGAGCCAGGACTCCTGGGGTCTCTCGCGGCCTCTGCCACTGCCTGGCCAGGTGACAGTGGAGGGGTGAGTCCCTTCTCCGTGCCTCAGTTTCTCTCCTCTGAAGTGGGGCCCAGGGTGAGGTACCTGCGACTCCCCTATTGTTGGGGCGAAGGTGCATCCGGCGTGTGCAGGTGGAGGGGCTCAGCATGAGCCTGGTGGGTGGATGTCCTAGCGGCCGTGGCCTCCAGCGGGCGGCTCTCTGGGGAGGCAACGGCCTGCGTGGCTCCTGGCGTCGGGCTGACCTGGCCACCGGAAGGGTGAAGGCCCTATGCAGGTGGCTGGGTGGCAGCGTGCCATGGCCTAGGCGGAGTGCCCCATCTTCATGCCATGGCTAGTGCCAGCAGCATCGGTAGCAACTTGGGGGGGGGTGCGGGCGTTTCTGGTACCTTGGTGACAGAATTCCTCACCCGTGTATTGTGGGATAGGGGGGCAGGGAATGGGGCCTGGGGCCTGTCCGCTCTAGGGGCGCTGGCTCCCACCCGGCCCCGGGGCAGGGACTGGCTGGCTCAGGGGGGTGGGGAATGGGGCACGAGGGTCCCTTTCTCTCCAGTCGGGGCCCTCATCGTTAATCACGTTTCATTCACCATTGCCCAGGCTCTGTTGCGCTAGGCGCTGCACAGGGTAGCACAGTCCCCGGCCCAAAGCTCTCAGCTGCTAAATCCTCCTGCTAGGAGCCGAGACCTGCCAGTGGCCGGGTGGGCTCAGTGTGAAGTCACTCCTCTTCCCCGCACAATCCAGTTCTGAAATGGCAGTGTAATTAGCGTAACCTCAGCGTGTCTCCAGCCCTCCCCTCTTCTTTTCGTTCGCCACCCAGACGGGCTTCTGTGGCCCCGTGCCAGGGGGGCATTATTGTAAGATAGTGACTGTTCGGCCTTTGCCGTTAGTTGCCAGCTCAGTGCTGGTCCGGGGAGCCCCAAGTTCACCGTGGAAGGGCTGGGGTGCAGGGCCTCGGTTCCAGCTTTGGACTCGCCCATGGCGGTGCTGCTGAGGCCGTTCTGAAGGGCAGGGAATGGGAGGAAGCTGATGACCCTGCACCAGGGAGGCTGGGTCCCTGCCCAGCTGAGATTGGGGCCCCGTCGTGCCAGGCACCGTCCAGACCCAGCGAGAGAGGGTCCCTGCCTGGCTGAGATCGGGGCCCCGTCATGGCGGGCACTGTCCAGACCCAGCGAGAGAGGGTCCCTGCCTGGCTGAGATTGGGGCCCCGTCGTGCCGGGCACGGTCCAGACCCAGCGAGAGAGGGTCCCTGCCTGGCTGAGATTGGGGCCCCGTCGTGCCGGGCACGGTCCAGACTCAGCGAGAGCAGATCCCAGCCCAGCTGATGTCAGGGCCCTGTTGCACCAGGCGCTACCCAGAGACAGCCGTAGGCAGGTTCTAGGGTGCACAGACAGGGCCCTGAGGCTAAGGAGCGGTGTGGGGCATCACCCCCACGCCAGCAGGGAGCTGGGGGCAGCAGGTTTGGGGTTCTGGGGTATGGCCCCCACCCCTCGCACGCTCTGTTCTGCTCTCCCGTCACTTTCTCGCTCCCCTTCTGCAAACCCATTTCCTGTCGCTTCCGTTCCTCTTGCGGCTCCCAAAGCCGGCCGCCCGGGGAAGGACCCAGGCCTCTGCAGCTGTATCTGCCGGCCTCGTGCGTTCCCTGCCCGGCGGGGCCTGGCTGCGCTCTGGAAGGAAGCTGGCTGCCGCAGGGGTAGGGCTACGAACGGGGGCTGCGTGGGCGGGAGGGGGGCCGGAGCCTGTTCGTTAACCTTGCGGCGATGGCTGTTGGCCTCACCCGGGAGGGAGGCTGGCCTAGTGGCGAGGGCGTGGGAGAGCTGACTGCGAGCACCGGCTCCAGGACAGCTCCTGAGTCCACGCTGTGACGCAACGGCTCCAGCAGGGTCTTGCCTTCATCTGTGTAGGTTCAGGCCCAGGGCAGTGTCTTGTTGTCTGTGCAGCGCCTGGCGCGATAGGCCCCTGATCTCAGTGGGGAGGGGGTGTTTCTGTGCAGCGCCAGGTGCGACGGGGCCCTGATCTCAGTTGTGGGGGGGGGGGGCAGTGCAGCGCCAGGCGCGACGGGGCCCTGATCTCAATTGTGGGGGGGGGGGGGGCAGTGCAGCGCCAGGCGCGACGGGGCCCTGATCTCAGTTGTGGGGGGGGCAGTGCAGCACCAGGTGCGACGGGGCCCTGATCTCAGTTGTGGGTGAGTGTGTGTTTCTGTGCAGTGCCTGGCGCAACAGGACCCTGATCTCAGTTGGGCGGGAGGGGGTTGTTTCTGTGCAGCGCTCACCAAGACGGGGCCCTGATCTCAGTCAGGGGTGGGGTCTGTGCAGCGCCCGGCGTGACGGGGCCCTGATCTCAGTCGGGGGTGGGGTCTGTGCAGCGCCCGGCGCGACGGGCCCCTGATCTCAGTGGGGGCTGGGGTCTGTGTGCAGCGCCCGGCGTGCCGGGGCCCTGATCTCAGTCAGGGCTGGGGTCTGTGTGCAGCGCCCGGCGTGCCGGGGCCCCGATCTCAGTCGGGGGCGGGGTCTGTGCAGCGCCCGGCATGATGGGCCCCTGATCTCAGGTGGGGCTGGGGTCTGTGTGCAGCGCCTAGCGTGATGGGCCCGATCTCAGGCGGGGGTATGTGTGTGTTTCTGTGCAGTGCCTGGCGCAACAGGACCCTGATCTCAGTTGGAGGGGAGGGGGTTGTTTCTGTGCAGCGCCTGGCGCGCCGGGGCCCTAATCTCAGTTGGGGTGGGGTCTGTGCAGCGCCCGGCACGCCGGGGCTCTGATCTCAGTTGGGGTGGGGTCTGTGCAGCGCCCAGCGCAACAGGGCCCTGATCTCAGTTGGGGGTGGAGTCTGTGCAGCTCCCGGTGTGATGGGGCCCTGATCTCAGTTGGGGGTGGAGTCTGTGCAGCTCCCGGTGTGATGGGGCCCTGATCTCAGTCGGGGGTGGGGTGTTTCTGCACAGCTCCAGGCGCGACGATGCCCTGATCTCAGTTGGAGGTGAGGTCTGTACAGCGCCCGGCACGCTGGGGCCCTGATCTCAGTCGGGAGTGAGGTCTGTGCAGCGCCCGGCATGCCGGGGCCCTGATCTCAGTCAGGGGTGGGGTCTGTGCAGCACCCGGCATGCCGGGGCCCTGATCTCAGTCGGGAGTGGGGTCTGTGCAGCGCCCGGCACGCCGGGGCCCTGATCTCAGTCGGGGGTGGGGTCTGTGCAGCCCCTGGCACGGCAGGGCCCTGATCTCAGACATCCTAACGCAAACAGGTTGGTGAGCAGGGAGCCCAGAGGGCACATGACAGATGGGCCCTCATCCCTCGCTCCCCCCCGTGCGCCATGGTCTGAGAGTCGCCCCCCTTCCTGTCTGAGAGCCGCTCCAGCCCCCAGCTGGTGGGGGGCTGTGCCGGTCTCCCCTGCTGGCCCGGGACTGACCAGAGAAGGATATTGACCGGCTGGAGCATCCCTGTAAGAAACCAAAGAGAGATCTGGGTGATGGGGTGGCTGTCTCCCATCCGGCCCCATGGCTGGGACTGGCTGGCTCAGGGGGGCAGGGAATGGGACATGGGGTCTATCCCCTCTAGGGGGCGCTGGCTCCAATCTGCCCCGATCAAGTTCCAGGTCTATGAAGCATCTGGCCCGGTTGGCCCCTTGTCAGTGTGTTGGGGAGAGGGGGGCCCTGATCTCTCCCTTCACCCCAACCTCACCTGTCCAGATCTCGGGGGAGGGGGGGTCTGTGACCGTCCCGCATGGGGCTGAATGCCGGAGTAGGGGGGAGGATTCCGGGGGAGCTTGGGCAGAAGGGCTGGTCCAGGCTGGGGGCCAGCTTCCCCGATCCCGGAGTTCATTCCCCGCCCATGCTGTGGGGGATCTGTGGCCGCTGACCCCCCCGTTTCCATCCCCCTGCAGGGCGCCATGTTCTGGAAGTTCGACCTGCACTCCAGCTCGCACATCGAGACGCTGCTGGAGCGCGCCGACCTGACGCTGCGCGAGCTGCTGGACGAGGACGATGTGCTGCAGGAGTGCAAGGTGGTGAACCGCCGGCTGCTGGACTTCCTGGTGCAGCCGCAGCACATGGAGGCGCTGGTGACCTGCGTGACCGAGGAGCCCCCCGTCGAGCTGGACGAGCGGCTGCGCTACAAGTGGGTCGGGAGTGAGGGGCACTGGCAAGGCCGGGGGGAGCCCAGGGCTGGGCTAGCAGGGGCTGTGGGTCGGGAGTGAGGGGCACTGGCAGGGCTGGGGGGGGCCCAGGACTGGGCTAGCAGGGGGCTGCAGGTCTGGAGTGAGGGGCAGTGGCAGGGCTGGGGGGGCCCAGGACTGGGCTAGCAGGGGCTGTGGGTCGAGAGTGAGGGGCACTGGCAGGATTGGGGGGAGACCAAGGCTCGGCTAGTAGGGGCTGTGGGTCGGGAGTGAGGGGTACTGGCAGGGTTGGGGAGAGCCCTGAGGGCTGTGGGTCGGGAGTGAGGGGGCACCGGCAGGGCTGGGGGAAAGCCCAGGGCTGGGCTAGCAGGGGGCTGTGGGTCGGGAGTGAGGGACACCAGCTGGGCTGGGCTAGCAGGTGGCTGCGGGTCGGGAGTGAGGGGCACTGGCAGGGTTGGGGAGAGCCCTGAGGGCTGTGGGTCGGGAGTGAGGGGGCACCGGCAGGGCTGGGGGAAAGCCCAGGGCTGGGCTAGCAGGGGGCTGTGGGTCGGGAGTGAGGGACACCAGCTGGGCTGGGCTAGCAGGTGGCTGCGGGTCGGGAGTGAGGGGCACTGGCAGGGTTGGGGAGAGCCCTGAGGGCTGTGGGTCGGGAGTGAGGGGGCACCGGCAGGGCTGGAGGAAAGCCCAGGGCTGGGCTAGCAGGGGGCTGTGGGTCGGGAGTGAGGGGGCACCGGCAGGGCTGGGCTAGCAGGCGGCTGCGGGTCGGGAGTGAGGGGCACTGGCAGGGCTAGGGGGAGCCCAGGGCTGGACTAGCAGGGGGCTGTGGGTCGGGAGTGAGGGGCACCAGCTCCCCCCCCACACACACAGCTGGCCAGTGCTCATGTCCCCTCTCCCACAGATACCCCAGCGTGTCGTGCGAGATCCTGACGTCAGACGTGAGCCCGATCACGGATGCGCTGGGCGAGGACGAGGGGCTGCTGCGGCGTCTCTACGGCTTCTTGCAGGGCCACGGGGTCCTGAACCCGCTGCTGGCCAGCTTCTTCAGCAAGGTCATGGGCATCCTCATCAACCGCAAGACAGATCAGGTGCGCCGGGCGGCCAGCCCCAGCCTCCCCTGCCTCGGTTTCCCTTCCACCTGCCAGCTCTTGGGGTCGGGACTGCCTCTCACGCCACCTCTGTGCAGCACCTGGCGCGGTGGCCCCCCGATCCCAGCCGGGTGTGTTTGCGTGTGGGGGGGTGTTACTATAATCCCACTAATAGCCTGGCAGTAGCTGGCCCCCTTGAGCTGTGGAGGGGGTGGCCCCTCTCCAGACACCCCACACACACACACCGAAGCAGCTGGCGCAGGCGGGAGACCAGGCTAGATGGGCCCAGGGTTGTGGCTGTTGTGGCCCCTCAGACCTGTGCCGCTGGTCTCGCGAGTGAGACACTCGCTGCTGCTTTCAGTGGGGGACAGGCTCATCCGGACCCCCCAAGATGTCCTCCAGGCCAGGGCATCACTGCGGCACCTCTGCCCATCTAGCCTGGCGTCCCGGCTGCAGAGCTTGGGAGTCTGTTCCCTCCTCATCGGCTCAGGCCCCGAAGCTGGGCTGGCCCCAGTGGTGGGGAGTTCCCCAGGCTAACGGGGTCTGGCCTGGACCTTGCAGATTGTGGCCTTCCTGCGCAAGAAGGACGATTTCGTGAGCCTGCTGCTGCGGCACATCGGCACCTCGGCCATCATGGACCTGCTGCTGCGCCTGCTGACCTGCGTGGAGCAGCCGGTGCTGCGCCAGGATGTCTTCAACGTAAGGGCGGGGCTGCCTGCTGGCCCCGCCCCAGACTCCCACTGCCCCGCCCCTTCGTGCCTGCTGGCCCCGCCCCGGACTCCCACTGCCCCGCCCCTTTGTGCCTGCTGGCCCCACCCCGGACTCCCACTGCCCCGCCCCTTCGTGCCTGCTGGCCCCGCCCCAGACTCCCACTGCCCCGCCCCTTTGTGCCTGCTGGCCCCGCCCCGGACTCCCACTGCCCCGCCCCTTTGTGCCTGCTGGCCCCACCCCGGACTCCCACTGCCCCGCCCCTTCGTGCCTGCTGGCCCCGCCCCAGATTCCCACTGCCCCGCCCCTTCGTGCCTGCTGGCCCCGCCCCAGATTCCCACTGCCCCGCCCCTTCATGCCTGCTAGCCCGGCCCCTTTTTGTCTGCCGGGGGAGGGGTCCCCCTGCTCCATCTCACTTGCTACCCTGTGCCCAGCCCCACATGCTGCCCCACACTTGCCCCTGCCCCTTCCCCATGCCTCGTTTTCTGCTCCAGGGCTGCCCCAGGCTCAGCAGGGCACGCCATTGGTAGAACTGCCAGCCCTGCCTGCTGCCCCCCTGGCAGGGAGAAAGTCACCGCTTCTAGCCAGGCTGAGACAGAGGGAAACCCAGCCCCAAAACTAGCTCATGGGGGGGCCCAGGGCTGGGCTAGCAGGGGCTGCGGGTCGGTAGTGAGGGGCACTGAGACATGCTGTTCTCTTCACAGTGGCTGAACGAGGAGAAGATCGTGCAGAGACTGATCGAGATGATTCACCCCTCAAAAGACGACAATGTGAGCGGCTCTGTGCGGCCCCTGCCTTGGGGGGTGGGACATGGGTTGGGGGGACAGCTATGGGAGGGGAGCTCTCAGTACCCCCCCACTCTAACCACTGGACCCCACTCCCCTCCTAGAGCTGGGGACAGAACCCAGGAGTCCTGACTCCCGCTGCCACCAGCCCTTACTGGCGCTGGGGGTCCGTCCCTCTAAGCTGGCAGCACCGATGGGGTGTGGGCAAAGGGACTGGCCCCACCTCCCACTACTTGGCCCTGCCTCCCCCATCGCCGCGATAACTGGGTCTCTTCCCCCCACACCCCAGCAACATTCCAACGCCTCCCAGTCCCTGTGTGACATCATCCGTCTGAGCCGGGAGCAGATGATGCAGATCCAGGACAGCCCCGAACCCGACCAGCTGCTGGCCACGCTGGAGAAGTGAGTGCGGGGCTGCGGGTCGGGAGTGAGGGGCACTGGCAGGGCTGGGCTAGCGGGGGGCTGCGGGTCGGGAGTGAGGGGCACCGGCAGGGCTGGGCTAGCGGGGGGCTGCGGGTCGGGAGTGAGGGGCACCGGCAGGGCTGGGCTAGCGGGGGGCTGCGGGTCGGGAGTGAGGGGCACCGGCAGGGCTGGGCTAGCGGGGGGCTGCGGGTCGGGAGTGAGAGGCACCGGCAGGGCTGGGCTAGCGGGGGGCTGCGGGTCGGGAGTGAGGGGCACCGGCAGGGCTGGGCTAGCGGGGGGCTGCGGGTCGGGAGTGAGGGGCAACGGCAGGGCTGGGGGAGGGGCAGCCCAGGACTGAGCTAGTAGGGGCTGCAGGTCGGGAGTGAGGGGCACCGGCAGGGCTGGGCTAGCAGGGGGCTGCAGGTCGGGAGTGAGGGGCACCGGCAGGGCTGGGCTAGCAGGGGGCTGCAGGTCGGGAGTGAGGGGCACCGGCAGGGCTGGGCTAGCGGGGGCTGCGGGTCAGGAGTGAGGGGCACCGGCAGGGCTGGGCTGGGCTAGCAGGGGGCTGCGGGTCGGGAGTGAGGGGCACCGGCAGGGCTGGGCTAGCGGGGGGCTGCGGGTCGGGAGTGAGGGGCACCGGCAGGGCTGGGGGAGGGCCAGCCCAGGGCTGGGCTAGTAGGGGCTGCAGGTCGGGAGTGAGGGGCACCGGCAGGGCTGGGCTAGCAGGGGGCTGCGGGTCGGGAGTGAGGGGCACCAGCAGGGCTGGGCTAGCAGGGGGCTGCGGGTCGGGAGTGAGGGGCACCAGCAGGGCTGGGGGAGGGGCAGCCCAGGGCTGGGCTAGTAGGGGCTGCAGGTCGGGAGTGAGGGGCACCGGCAGGGCTGGGCTAACAGGGGGCTGCGGGTCGGGAGTGAGGGGCACCGGCAGGGCTGGGCTAGCAGGGGGCTGCGGGTCGGGAGTGAGGGGCACCGGCAGGGCTGGGCTAGTAGGGGCTGCGGGTCGGGAGTGAGGGGCACCGGCAGGGCTGGGCTAGTAGGGGCTGCGGGTCGGGAGTGAGGGGCACCGGCAGGGCTGGGCTAGTAGGGGCTGCGGGTCGGGAGTGAGGGCCACCGGCAGGGCTGGGCTAGCAGGGGGCTGCGGGTCGGGAGTGAGGGGCACCGGCAGGGCTGGGCTAACAGGGGGCTGCGGGTCGGGAGTGAGGGGCACCAGCAGGGCTGGGGGAGGGGCAGCCCAGGGCTGGGCTAGTAGGGGCTGCAGGTCGGGAGTGAGGGGCACCGGCAGGGCTGGGCTAGCGGGGGGCTGCGGGTCGGGAGTGAGGGGCACCGGGAGGGCTGGGGGAGGGGCAGCCCAGGGCTGGGCTAGTAGGGGCTGCGGGTCGGGAGTGAGGGGCAGGGCCCTCTAGGCTGGGGGGTGGTGTCCTGGCCCCCCCAGTATCAACTCAAGTTAACGATGGCAAAGCAGAAGCATGAAGCTCCCAAACAATGAGCCAAAGACCCTCACCCGGTGCTGAGACACGGCCCCTCTGGGGCCCCAGGGATGGGGTGTTTGGGGACCTCTCAGCCAGGTGTTGGGGGACCCGGGGATCCCCTCGGCCAGCCCCCTGACTGGGGTGGGGTGTTTGGGGATCCCCAGCCAGGCGTTGGGGGACCTGGGGATCCCCTCGGCCAGCCCCCTGACTGGGGTGGGGTGTTTGGGGATCCCCAGCCAGGCGTTGGGGGACCTGGGGATCCCCTCGGCCAGCTCCCCTGACTGGGGTGGGGGCGGGGTGTTTGGGGATCCCCAGCCAGGCCTTTAGGAACCCGGGGATCCCCTCGGCCAGCCCCACTGACTGGGGAGGGGTGTTTGGGGATCCCCAGCCAGGCATTGGGGGACCCGGGGAGCCCCTCGGCCAGCCCCCTGACTGGGGTGGGGTGTTTGGGGATCCCCAGCCAGGCCTTTAGGAACCCGGGGATCCCCTCGGCCAGCCCCCTGACTGGGGTGGGGTGTTTGGGGATCCCCAGCCAGGAATTGGGGGACCCGGGGATCCCCTCGGCCAGCCCCCTGACTGGGGTGGGGGTGGGGTGTTTGGGGATCCCCAGCCAGGCACTGGGGGACCCGGGGATCCCCTCGGCCAGCCCCCCTGACTGGGGTGGGGTGTTTGGGGATCCCCAGCCAGGCACTGGGGGACCCGGGGATCCCCTTGGCCAGCTCCCCTGACTGGGGTGGGGGTGGGGTGTTTGGGCCCCCCCCCGCAGGCAGGAGACGGTGGAGCAGCTGCTGGGGAACATGCTGGCGGGCGAGCGGGACGAGTCCGTCATCGTCAGCGGGATCCAGGTGCTGCTGACGCTGCTGGAGCCGCGCCGAGCCAGGTGAGGGGGCGGAGCTGGCGGGACGGGGCGGGGCCAGCCGGCCCCCCTGCCTGCGCTCACCCCTCACTCTGCCCCCTGCAGGTCCGAGGCTGGGGGGATGGGCAGCTTTTACTGCCCCCTGGAAGGGCAGCTGGAGCTGGGGCCTCTGGGCTCGGACGGCAGCGCCTGCCAGGCCAGTCCCAGCACCCTGCTGGCCCTCAGAGGTTACCTCCGGGACTTCCACCAGCTGCTGATCGACCCCCCGAAGGTAATGGGCCCCCGGACTCCTGGGTTCCGTTCCTGGCTCTGGGAGGGAAGTGGGAGCTAGTGGTTAGAGCGGAGGCGCTGGGAGCCAGGATGTCCCTGGCTCTGGGAGGGGAGTCGGCTGGTAATGGGCCCCCGGACTCCTAGGTTCCGTCCCTGGCTCTGGGAGGGAAGTGGGAGCTAGTGGTTAGAGTGGGGGCGCTGGGAGCCAGGATGTCCCTGGCTCTGGGAGGGGAGTGGGCTGGTAATGGGCCCCCGGACTCCTGGGTTCCGTCCCTGGCTCTGGGAGGGAAGTGGGAGCTAGTGGTTAGAGCGGGGGCGCTGGGACCCAGGATGTCCCTGGCTCTGGGAGGGGAGTGGGCTGGTAATGGGCCCCGGACTCCTGGGTTCTGTTCCTGGCTCTGGGAGGGAAGTGGGAGCTAGTGGTTAGAGCGGGGGCGCTGGGAGCCAGGATGTCCCTGGCTCTGGGAGGGGAGTGGGCTGGTAATGGGCCCCCCGACTCCTGGGTTCCGTTCCTGGCTCTGGGAGGGAAGTGGGAGCTAGTGGTTAGAGCGGGGGCGCTGGGAGCCAGGATGTCCCTGGCTCTGGGAGGGGAGTGGGCTGGTAATGGGCCCCCCGGACTCCTGGGTTCCGTCCTGGCTCTGGGAGGGAAGTGGGAGCTAGTGGTTAGAGCGGGGGCGCTGGGAGCCAGGATGTCCCTGGCTCTGGGAGGGGAGTGGGCTGGTAATGGGCCCCCGGACTCCTGGGTTCTCTCGGCTGTGCTAACCCCGCTCCCCGCAGCGGCCAGCCCTGCAGATGACGTGGGGGCTGCTGGACCCGCCGCTGGGGAACACGCGGCTGCAGGTGGTGAAGCTGCTGGGCAGCTCGCTGGGCGCGGGGGACGCGGGGCTGCAGGAGGAGCTGCTGGGCCTGGACGCCCTCAACACCATGCTGGTGAGTGCTGGGGGCGGGCTCAGCCAATGGCACGGGAAGGGGGGCGGGGCCAACATGGACCAGCCCTGGCCTCAGAGCCAGGGGCCCCTCTGCCCTGGGGTCCTGCCCCCTCCCCCCCCGGCTCAGAGCCAGGGGCCCCTCTGCCCTGGGGTCCTGCCCCCTCCCCCCCGCGCTGGCTCAGAGCCAGGGGCCCCTCTGCCCTGGGGTCCTGCCCCCTCCCCCCCCGGCTCAGAGCCAGGGGCCCCTCTGCCCTGGGGTCCTGCCCCCTCCCCCCCCGGCTCAGAGCCAGGGGCCCCTCTGCCCTGGGGTCCTGCCCCCTCCCCCCCCGCGCTGGCTCAGAGCCAGGGGCCCCTCTGCCCTGGGGTCCTGCCCCCTCCCCCCTGCGCTGGCTCAGAGCCAGGGGCCCCTCTGCCCTGGGGTCCTGCCCCCTCCCCCCCCGGCTCAGAGCCAGGGGCCCCTCTGCCCTGGGGTCCTGCCCCCTCCCCCCCCCGCGCTAGCTCAGAGCCAGGGGCCCCTCTGCCCTGGGGTCCTGCCCCCTCCCCTCCCGGCTCAGAGCCAGGGGCCCCTCTGCCCTGGGGTCCTGCCCCCTCCCCCCCGCGCTGGCTCAGAGCCAGGGGCCCCTCTGCCCTGGGGTCCTGCCCCCTCCCCCCCGCGCTGGCTCAGAGCCAGGGGCCCCTCTGCCCTGGGGTCCTGCCCCCTCCCCCCCCGGCTCAGAGCCAGGAGCCCCTCTGCCTTGGGGTCCTGCCCCCTCCCCCCCGCGCTGGCTCAGAGCCAGGGGCCCCTCTGCCCTGGGGTCCTGCCCCCTCCCCCCCCGCGCTGGCTCAGAGCCAGGGGCCCCTCTGCCCTGGGGTCCTGCCCCCTCCCTCCTGCGCTGGCTCAGAGCCAGGGGCCCCTCTGCCCTGGGGTCCTGCCCCCTCCCCTCCCGGCTCAGAGCCAGGGGCCCCTCTGCCCTGGGGTCCTGCCCCCTCCCCTCCCGGCTCAGAGCCAGGGGCCCCTCTGCCCTGGGGTCCTGCCCCCTCCCCCCCCCCCGGCTCAGAACCAGGGGCCCCTCTGCCCTGGGGTCCTGCCCCCTCCCCCCCCGGCTCAGAGCCAGGGGCCCCTCTGCCCTGGGGTCCTGCCCCCTCCCCTCCCGGCTCAGAGCCAGGGGCCCCTCTGCCCTGGGGTCCTGCCCCCTCCCCCCCACGCTGGCTCAGAGCCAGGGGCCCCTCTGCTCTGGGGTCCTGCCCCCTCCCTCCCACGCTGGCTCAGAGCCAGGGGCCCCTCTGCCCTGGGGTCCTGCCCCCTCCCCCCCCGGCTCAGAGCCAGGGGCCCCTCTGCCCTGGGGTCCTGCCCCCTCCCTCCTGCGCTGGCTCATAGCCAGGGGCCCCTCTGCCCTGGGGTTCTGCCCCCTCCCTCCTCCCCGGCTCAGAGCCAGGGGCCCCTCTGCCCTGGGGTCCTGCCCCCTCCCCTCCCGGCTGAGAGCCAGGGGCCCCTCTGCCCTGGGGTCCTGCCCCCTCCCCTCCCGGCTGAGAGCCAGGGGCCCCTCTGCCCTGGGGTCCTGCCCCCTCCCCCCCCGGCTCAGAGCCAGGGGCCCCTCTGCCCTGGGGTCCTGCCCCCTCCCCCCCGCGCTGGCTCAGAGCCAGGGGCCCCTCTGCCCTGGGGTCCTGCCCCCTCCCCACCGCGCTGGCTCAGAGCCAGGGGCCCCTCTGCCCTGGGGTCCTGCCCCCTCCCTCTCCTCCGGCTCAGAGCCAGGAGCCCCTCTGCCCTGGGGTCCTGTCCCCTCCCTCCTGCGCTGGCTCATAGCCAGGAGCCCCTCTGCCTTGGGGTCCTGCCCCCTCCCCCCCACGCTGGCTCAGAGCCAGGGGCCCCTCTGCCCTGGGGTCCTGCTCCCTCCCTCCTGCGCCGGCTCAGAGCCAGGGGCCCATTTAGCCCGGTATCTGGTCAGCGCTCGGCCTGTGCTGAGCGACCGCAGGAGGTTTCTGAGGGGACGGGGTTGCTTTGATTTCTGCCCCATGGTTAAAAGACGAGACCAGGGTGCAACCCCTAGGGTCCATCTCCAATCCCAGATCTGGGAAGGAGATTGCTTCACTTCCTGTCCCAAAGCAACTGGCTCTAGCGCCAGCCCGCACCCCAGAGGGGCTGCGTCCCAGCCCTGGGCGAGGGGTCACCATATACCCAGCCCCCCCCCCCACCTGAGAGGGGCCATGTCCCAGCCCCACACAAGGGGTCCCCGGGTACCAGCCCCCACACCTCACCCCAGAGGGGCTGCGTCCCAGCACCAAGCGAGGGGTCATAGATTCATAGACTCATAGACTTTAGGGTCAGAAGGGACCAATGTGATCATCTAGTCTGACCTCCTGCACAACGCAGGCCACAGAACCTCACCTACCCACTTCTATAACAAACCCCTAACCTATGTCTGAGTTACTGACGTCCTCAAATTGTGGTTTGAAGACCTCAAGCTGCAGAGAATCCTCCAGGAAGTGACCCGTGCCCCATGCTGCAGAGGAAGGTGAAAACCCCCAGGGCCTCTGCCAATCTGCCCTGGTGGAAAATTCCTTCCCGACCCCAAATATGGCGATCAGCTAAACCCTGAGCATGTGGGCAAGACTCACCAGCCAGCACCCAGGAAAGAATTCTCTGTAGTAACTCAGATCCCATCCCATCCAACATCCCATCACCGACCACTGGGCATACTTACCTGCTGGTAATCAAAGATCAATTACCAAAATTAAGCTATCCCATCATACCATCCCTTCCGTAAACTTATCAAGCTTAGTCTTAAAGCCAGATATGTCTTTTGCCCCCACTGCTCCCCTTGGAAGGCTGTTCCAGAACTTCACTCCTCTAATGGTTAGAAACTTTCGTCTAATTTCAAGTCTAAACTTCCTAGTGTCCAGTTTATACCCATTCGTTCTTGTGTCTACATTGGTACTAAGGTTAAATAATTTCTCTCCCTCCCTAATATTTATCCCTCTGATATATTTATAAAGAGCGAGCATATCCCCCCTCAGCTGTCTTTTGGTTAGGCTAAAGAAGCCAAGCTCTTTGAGTCTCCTTTCATATGACAAGTTTTCCATTCCTCGGATCATCCTAGTAGCCCATCTCTGAACCTGTTCCAGTTTGAATTCATACCGCATACCGAGCCGCCCCGCCCCACCCCAGAGGGGCCGCGTCCCAGCACCAGGGGAGGGATCCCCGCATACCCAGCTCCCAGCGGCTCAGCGCCATGGCCAGGCTGCTGCCCGGTGTCCCTTGCACACGCGGCCCCGATCTCTCTCTCTCTCTCTCTCTCTCGCCCAGGACCTGTATTTCAAATACACCTACAACAATTTCCTGCACGCCCAGCTGGAGGCGTGTCTGAGCACCCTGCTGCGGGCTGGCACCCCCGCCGAAGACTCGCAGCCCCCACCATACAGCCCCGTCGTCAAGCATGTGAGTGGGGGGGCGGGGAGGGCTCGAAGTTCTGAGGGGGGCGGGCAAGCAGCCTTCTTCCTCCAAGGTTATAACTGGCTCCAGGGATAGAACCCAGGAGTCCTGGCTCCCAGCCCCCGTCCCCCTCTAGCCCACTGGACCCCACCCTCTCCCAGAGCCAGGGGTAGAACCCAGGAGTCCTGGCTCCCAGCCCCCATCCCCCTCTAGCCCACTGGACCCCACCCTCTCCCAGAGCCAGGGGTAGAACCCAGGAGTCCTGGCTCCCCCTCCTGCACCAGCACTGCCTCCTGCTCCCCGAGTCAGTGGTGGGTCCCGTCTCTGCCCTGCCCGCCCGTGACCCGCTGCCCCCTTCTCTCCCGCCCCTGCAGCTGCTGCAGAAATGCCGCCTGGTGCAACGAATCCTGTCGGCCTGGGAGGAGAACGAGCAGACGCAGTAAGTGGTGGGTGGGGGTGAGGAGCGAGACACCCTCACGACAGGGGGGAACCCAGGAGTCCTGGCTCCCAGCCCCACCTCCCCAAGCCAGGGAGAGGGGTGGAGCCCAGCTCTCCTGAGCCCTGTGCTGGGGTGAACTCTGTGAGAGTGTCCCCATAGTGCCCAGCCCAGACTGCTGGGGAGCGCCCCCTGCTGAGCCTCTGCCCTGCTCCCCGCAGCCCAGCGCCCCCTGCTGAGCCCCTGCCCCACCCCCTGCAGCCCAGCGCCCCCTGCTGAGCCCCTGCCCCACTCCCTGCAGCCCAGCACCCCCTGCCGAGCTCCCCGCCCCGCTTCCCAGCCCAGCACCCCCTGCTGAGCCCCCCTCCCTGCTCCCCGAAGCCCAGCACCCCCTGCTGAGCCCCCCACCCCGCTCCCCGCAGCCCAGCACCCCCTGCTGAGCCCCCGCCCTGTTCCCTGCAGCACAGTGCACCCTGCCGAGCTCCCCGCCCTGCTCCTTGCAGCCCAGCGCCGCCCTGGGGCCAGCCCTGCCTTGGGGATGGGCACTGCGGTGACGCCCGGCCCTCGGGTCCCGTTACAGGGCGGCCGGAGGCCAGCGGAGGGGCTACATGGGCCACCTGACGCGCATCGCCAACGCCCTTGTCCAAAGCTCTGAGAAGGGCCCTCACGTCGCCCTTGTGGGGCAGCTGCTGAAAGGTAGGTGCCGGTGGCCTGCGAGGGGCACTGGGCCAGCACTGGGCCCAGAACTGGCCCCACGGCTCCCAGCTCCCTGCCTGGCTGTGGGCCTGCGGTGACCCTTAGTGGGCAGTCAGTGGGGCACCCTGCGGTGGGGGTGTTCCTGCCCCCCCCAGGGGCTCTAGGGGGTGGATAGGGGCTGGGGCGTCCTGCGGTGGGGGTGTTCCTGCCCCCCCCCAGGGGCTCTAGGGGGTGGATAGGGGCTGGGGCGTCCTGCGGTGGGGGTGTTCCTGCCCCCCCCAGGGCCTGTAGGAGGTGGATAGGGGCTGGGGCGCCCTGTGCTGGGGAGGTTCCTGCCCCCCCCCCAGGGCCTATAGGGGGTGGATGCGAGGGCGTGGCTGGGCCCCCTGGGGCAGTGGGGGGGGGGGGCTGCCGCCCATGGGGGGCGCCATCTCACCCTGGTGCCCCTGCCGTGGCAGAGCTGCCGGAGGAGGAGCAGGAGCAGTGGGAGAAATTTGTCTCGGGGCCCCTGGCAGAGACCAACAAGAAAAACGTGGTGGATCTGGTGAGTTCCCCCCCCAAGCCCCTGCAGGCCCATCCTGCCCGTGGCTACCCCCACATCCACCCCACTCTCAGCTCCAATGCCAGCCCCCCGGGCAGTGCCATGTGCCCGCTGGCTTCCTGCCCCGTGCCAACCACCATGGAAGCCGTGAGACATCCTTGCTTTAGCACCAGCCCCGTCTTGTAGCAGGGAGTTCCGCTGGCTAATGTCTGAAGCTCTGTCACGTTCTGAGGGACCCACCCGGCCGGTGCTGCCCCCTGTGGCTGGGAGGTGTCGGGGGGAGGGATGGGACTCGTGCCTCCCCCGCCCCCCCCCCCCCCCCCCCCCCGTACCATGACCCTAACAAGCCCCGTCGCCCCTTACAGGTGAACATGCACAATCTGCACTCATCCAGCGACGACGAGGAAAACGACCTGAAAGAGTTTAACTTCCCCCAGGAGGCCGTGCTGCAGCAGGTGGGTCTGCCTCCCCGAGCCCCACCCCAGAGGGGCTGCATCCCTGCGCCGGGCGAGGGGTCCTGGATACCCAGGCCCCCCTGTGCCCGATGCCCGCCCAGCTCCTGTCTGTCTGTGTCTGTCCATCCTCGCCAGGCCTTTGTGGATTACCAGATGCAGCAGGTGACGTCGGCCTTCATCGACCACTTCGGCTTCAACGACGAGGAATTCGGGGAGCAGGAGGAGAGCGTAAAGTGTGTGTCTGCCCCAGACGCCCCCCACTCCACCCCCACTGCCCCACACTCGGGGCGGAGACACCCACTGGGGTGGGGTGCACTGAGGAACAGGGCCAGTAGGTGGCACCAGATCCACCTTCTGTGCTATGGGCCAGGACTCCTGGGTTCTCTCCCCAGCTGTGCCACAACTCCTCTTGGTGCTGTGCCTTTTGGGGTGACTCTCCCCCTCGACTCATTCACACTAACTGGGGGTTCTGCACAAACGAACCCCTGTGCTTTCCAGGGGGGTCGCTGAATGTGTGTGTCTAACCCGGCTTTGCACATGGTACCCCGTCGGCCCCCTTGCTAACCTCCTGCCTCCCCGAGGACCCCCACATGGCGGGGGGCTGTGTGTCGAATTGAGGGGAGTCCGTGCCAGGCTGACACCCCATAACCCCCTCCTTGGCTTCCTGCCTCCCCGGAGACCTCACGTAGAACAACGGGGCAACGTCACATCAGGCACACACACACACCACCGTGGGGCTGGGGTGCTGTCAGTAGCGCCCCCTGCCCGTTGAGCAGCCCCCCCCTCGGTGTGGGGCACCCCAGCCCCCCAGAAACCCCCCCGAAACCCCCTCTCGGTTTCATGTCTTTGCTTCTCTTTTTCTCTCCGCTGCCTCCAGCGCCCACTTCCGCCAACTCAAGAGGTAACAGCCCCCCGTGCCCCCCTCCGAGACCCCCGGCGGGGGCATGTGACAGCAGCCGGACCCCTCCCCATCCCTGAGAACAAAGGGGTGGAGAGGAGAACCACATTTCAAACCCCCCCCCCACCCCGCCATCAGGGACTCAGCTGAGCACGGCTCCAGGCTGCACAGGGTTAACCGTCCCAGCAGCCCTTGGGGTCCTAACTGCCCTCTGCACCCATGGGCAGTGCCCCCACCCCCGCCTGGGCTGGCACCCCCTTTCCCAGCACAGAGCCCCCGGAGGAATCGAGCTCTGGCAGCTCGAGCCCTTGGTCTAGGGGGCGTTATCCTAGTTGGGGAGGCCTGCCCGAAACAGGACTCCTGGGTTCTCTCCCAGGTCTGGGAGGGGAGGGGGGGCTGGTGGTTAGAGCAGGGGAGGGCTGGGAGCCAGGACTCCTGGGTTCTCTCCTGGCTCTGGGAGGGGAGCGGGGATCTAGCAGCAGCCCCTGGTCTCTTCCCAACGCTTGTGGTGGGGGATGGCCAGCGGCTCGGCCCCCTGTCATGGTGTGTTCTCCGTTCCAGCGCCCCCTTCGACAGGACGGGCAGCCTGAGCTTCTCGCTGAGCGCCGACGATGACAGTGTGAGTGTTGGCCCCGCACCGTCGCCCCCCCCGAGCCCCCATACCGCTGCCCCCAATGTTCCCCAGCTCTGCGTCCCATCCCCACTGCCCCCATTACCACCTTCCCCAGCCCCACATCACTCCCCACCCCCTCACACCTCTGCTGTGCCCTCTACCCTTCCTCCAGTAGCTGAGCCACCACCACCACAATGTCCCCCGTTCCCAGCATCGTCTCGCTGAGCAGCGCGTGACTGTTCCCCGGCCGCCCCCTTGTCCCCCCCCGTCGTGCCCCCACCCAGCGCCCTGACTCTCTGCCCTCTCCCCACCAGCCCAACTCCAACCTGTTTGAAGTCTGCTACAAGGAGCGGATCCAGCAGTTTGATGACGACGACTCAGATGGGGAGGACGCCTGGCAGGAGAAGGAGCTGGGCTACTCGGGGGGGTGCCCAAAGCCCACAGGGCCCAGGTACTGGCCCCCAGTGACTCCAAGGGGGCAGGCACAGGGCCTCCTGTTCTCGGGGGCAGTCAGGACACCTGGGTTCTCTCCCTACCTCTGGGAGGCGAGTGGGGGCCAGTGGTTGGGGCAAGGGTGGCTGTGAGCTATGACTCCTGCGTTCTCTCCCCAGCTCTAGGATAAATACCAGCTTGGATGAGCTCAGGGATGGCAGGGAGGGGACTGGATACCAGGATACATGGACCCGTGGGGCTGATCTGGGGGCAGGGAGTAGGTGGGATACTGGGGTAGATGGGCCCGGGGGCAGAGAGCAGGCGGGATACCGGGATAGATGGGCCCGGGGGGCTCATCTGGGGGCAGGGAGCAGGTGGGATACCGGGGTAGATGGGCCGAGGGGGCTGGCCTGGGGGCAGAGAGCAGGTAGGATACCGGGGTAGATGGGTCCAGGGGCAGGGAGGGGGCGGGATACTGGGGTAGATGGGCTAGGGGGGCTGGCCTGGGGGCAGGGATCAGGCGGGATACCTGGGTAGATGGGCCCGGGGGGTCTGGCCTGGGGGCAGGGAGCGGGCGGGATACCGGGGTAGATGGGCCTGGGGGGCTGGCCTGGGGGCAGGGAGCGGGCGGGATACCTGGGTAGATGGGCCCGGGGGGTCTGGCCCGGGGGCAGGGAGCGGGCGGGATACCGGGGTAGATGGGCCCGGGGGATCTGGCCCGGGGGCAGGGAGCAGGCGGGATACCGGGGTAGATGGGCCCGGGGGGTCTGGCCTGGGGGCAGGGAGCGGGCGGGATACCGGGGTAGATGGGCCCGGGGGGCTGGCCTGGGGGCAGGGAGCGGGCGGGATACCGGGGTAGATGGGCCCGGGGGATCTGGCCCGGGGGCAGGGAGCGGGCGGGATACCGGGGTAGATGGGCCTGGGGGGCTGGCCTGGGGGCAGGGAGCAGGCGGGATACCGGGGTAGATGGGCCCGGGGGGCTGGCCTGGGTGCAGGGAGCGGGCGGGATACCAGGGTAGATGGGCCCGGGGGGCTGGCCTGGGTGCAGGGAGCGGGCGGGATACCAGGGTAGATGGGCCCGGGGGGCTGGCCTGGGGGCAGGGAGCGGGCGGGATACCGGGGTAGATGGGCCCGGGGGGCTGGCCTGGGGGCAGGGAGCGGGCGGGATACCACGGTAGATGGGCCCGGGGGTGATCCAGGCCCATTCTCTCCCCATGGCAGGAGCTGCGGCAGCACGGACAGCGAGGGCAGCCGGGACTCGGAGGAGGAGGAAGACGCCGGCGGGGGCGTGGAGGGCGGAGGCGGCGGTGAAGCCGAGGGTAAGACCCCAATGGAGAATGAGGTGAATCCAACGGGGGGGTGGGCCTGGAGCCAGAGGGAGGGTTGGGGGCTGGCTCTGGCTCGGGGGTGGTGGTGTGTAAGTAATATATGTAAATTAGGTGGTACATATTCATTAAAAATGCAGATCAAGGCCTCGCTTCCCAGCTTTCGGGTGGTGGCCAGCTGGAGCTGCTGTGCCCGGTGGGTGCCAGATGTCGCCCGCTGGTACCAGGGAATCGGCGCACCGGGCCGCTGACCCCGCTCTCTGCTCTCCCTTCTCAGGGGCCAGCCCTGACCTGGAGCCTGCAGCTGCCCCCGCTCGGCCCCCCGCCAGCGGCGGGGTGGACACTGGAGTGGCCGTTTGGGACAGGCCCGGCTCGGACGCCTCCCGCCCCCCCACGGAAGGGAGCTGGGCCCTGTTTACAGAGACGCCCTCAGCGCAGATCAGGTGAGACCCAACCCCCTCCACCCCCCACGGGGTGGCCTCATCCTCATTGGTCTCTGGGGGGGGCTGGCACCAGCTGCTGTGGAAAACGGGACGCAGGGGCTGATGGGCCCGCAGGGCAGGGCCGGGGAGGGGGCGCGAGGCCGGGGTTGATGGGTCTGTGAGGCAGGGCCAGGGCGGGGGCGGGAGGCCAGAGTCAATGGGCCCGTGGGGCGGGGGCGGGAGGCAGGGGTCGATGGACCCGTGGGGTGGGGGCGGGAGGCAGGGGCGATGGGCCCGTGGGGCGGGGGCGGGAGGCAGGGGGCGATGGGCCCGTGGGGCAGGGCCGGGAAGGGGGGGTGAGGCCGGGGTTCGTGGGAATGGGGCGGGGGTCGATGGGCCCGTGGGCGGGAGGCAGGGGTCGATGGGCCCGTGGGGCAGGGCTGGGGTTGGGGGGTGAGGCTGGGGTTCGTGGGAATGGGGCAGGGGTGGGAGGCAGGGGTCGATGGGCCTACGGGCCAGGGAGGGAGCGAGGTCGATGGGACCGTGGGTCTGACCCAGTTGGGGGCGTGTTTCTGCAGCCGGTCAGATGCCCCGTCAGGCTCTGCCGAGGGACCCCACCCTCAGGAACCGACAAGCAGCAATGTATCTTCGGGGGGAGGTGAGTGTCACCACGGCAACCTGCCCCCGCTCCCCCTAGCAGTGACCCCTGGGCTGTGAGCCCCAGGGTGGCTGTGGGAGCCGGGGGGGTTGCATCATCCTTCCACAACTGGCCCCCGCAGTGGGGGTCTTCCTCTGGGGCGGGCAGGGGGATGGGTCTTGAGCCCGTGGGTCTGAGCTGAATGGGAGAGGGTTGCTGGGCACATGGGTCTGAGCAGGGGGTTGGGGGTGGCTGGGCCTGTGGATCAGGGGGCTGTGGGTCTGAGGGGGGGAGATGGGCCTGTGCCTGTGGATCAGGGGGGCTGTGGGGAGAGGGTTGCTGGCCCTGTGGGTCTGAGGGGGGGAGATGGGCCTGTGCCTGTGGATCAGGGGGGCTGTGGGGAGAGGGTTGCTGGCCCTGTGGGTCTGAGGGGGGGAGATGGGCCTGTGCCTGTGGATCAGGGGGGCTGTGGGGAGAGGGTTGCTGGGCCTGTGGGTCTGAGGGAGGGAGATGGGCCTGTGCCTGTGGATCAGGGGGGCTGTGGGGAGAGGGTTGCTGGCCCTGTGGGTCTGAGGGGGGGAGATGGGCCTGTGCCTGTGGATCAGGGGGGCTGTGGGGGGAGGGTTGCTGGCCCTGTGGGTCTGAGGGGGGGAGATGGGCCTGTGCCTGTGGATCAGGGGGGCTGTGGGGAGAGGGTTGCTGGCCCTGTGGGTCTGAGGGAGGGAGATGGGCCTGTGCCTGTGGATCAGGGGGGCTGTGGGGGGAGGGTTGCTGGCCCTGTGGGTCTGGGCGGGGGTTGGGGGTGGCTGGGTCTGTGGATCTAACGCCCCCTCTCTCCAGCAGCCCCCCCAGAGCCCCCCCGTGCAGGATCGCCCTGCGAGAGCAGCGACCTGGCGCTGAACGGCCAATCGGTGCCCCCGCCCGGCCCCGCCGCAGCCAGGCCAAAGTAAGGCCGGGGCCGAAGGGGAGGGGCAACGGGGGGTGCCCAGCACCCGTGGGGGGATGGGGGGGAAGGGTGCCCTAGGCCAGGGCTGAACCCTCGGCTGGGGGTGGGGCTTGGGTGGGGGAGGAGCCAGCCCTAGCCCCACCCCTCACCCAGCTGTTTCTCCTCCCCTAGCACGGAAGGGGCCCCCCTGTCTACCTCTGATGCCCCCCAGCGGCTCCCGGGGGCTGCAGCTGCCCCGAAGGCAGAGAACAGCCCCCCCCAGAGGCAGCAGCAGCCAGCAGCCAGGTGAGCCCTGACCCCCCTGAGGAGAGCTCAGCCGGTGGGCGGGGGATCTGCTGGGTGGGAGAGGCTCATAAGGGGGGATCCCCCTCAGGATCTGGGGGGGCTCAGCCTGTGACCTCATCAAGTCCTGTGCATGGGGGGGGCTGTTAAATTGACCCAAGCTCCACCCCCCTCCCAGGCTAGGGAGATGGGCCCTGGGTTGGGAGGTCCGGGCAGACGAGAGAGTCCCAGATTTGGGAATTGGGCGGAGGGGGGGCACACAATGGAACAGTGGTGACACCGCCCCCCCCCCGTGCATCTCTTTCTCCTCCCCAGATAAAGCTCGCGGAGGGCGCCTGGTGAAGCTGCTGATCGTGGGGGGGCTGGGGGGAGCCCCCCCTCCCGAAGCCCGCCCTGCCCAAGGACAGCTCATTCCTGCAAGGGGGGCAGCATAGGACGGGGGGGCACAGTCCCCCATCACAGGATCCTCATGGCGAGATGGCTGAGCACCCCCCCAGGGAGGCTGGTGTGAGCCCCCCCCAGGCACGCCCCCCCTCCCCTTTGCACTGAAATTGGCGGCTGGGCAACGGAATTCCAAGCGAATTGTTCGGATAAGTGACTCTGGGAAGCACTAACCTCCCCCCCCGCTGGCCCCCACTTCCCATACCGGCCCCCCACCATGCTTCCAACCCCCCGAGGTTAGCAGCCCCCATGCCCCCCCCAGCCTGCCTCGTCTGGGGGGGCCAGGCACGGGAAGGGGGCCCCCTCCCCACACAGATTAGATTCTCCCCCCCACCCAGTTCCAGCATAAGCACAACCCCAACTCTACTCCCCCGCCCCTTCTTTGTCTGGTCCAGGGCCTCAGCCTGGGGTGGGGCTCTGCCCCCCAGAGCCCAGCTTGCTGGGAGGGGAAGAAATGCTGGAGGGAGTGGGGAGGCGGGCTTAGGAGCCCTTGGGGGTGGGGCCAGGGAGTGTTGGGGGCAGGTTTGGGCATGGGTAGATGGGGCCCGAGGGGGGATGGTGAGTGCTCTGGGTTGGGCTGGGCTGGGGGTGTTGGGGAGGCCACTACAAGGGAGGGGTGGAACTCAGGGCTGTGGGGCAGGTCCCTGCCCCCCGCCCCCCCCCCCCCGGCTAGTTCTGTGACCCCTTTAACCCCATGTTTTCCACTCCCCATTGTTATTTATTTCCCTGGCCTGGGGGGCTGGAGGTGTTGGGGGGCAGAGATGGGTCACGCCCCAGGAAACGGCACCAGCCGGTCAGACGTAGTTGCCCTCCCACCCCACCCTGGCTGCTTTTCAAGCGGGGAGAGGGGATCCAAACAGCCCCCAGTGCTCCCCCCTCCAGACTCAGTGGCCTCACTTCCTGGATCCCACTGCTGACACCAGCACCAGCTCAGACTACAGCCCATCTGCAGGGGAGCAGGGCCACCTACCCCCGCCTCCATGGGGGCCTCCAGGCACCTCCAGCTGTGTCGTCCCGTTCTCCCCCCCCCCCCCCCCCCGGAAGATCTAGGAGAAGGAGCTGGACCCCAGCCCAACCCCCACTCTGATGGTCTCCCCTCCATATTCCCGGTGAGGGGGTTAACTCTGTTGATCCTCCCCACAATTGGGGTGGTATCTGGGTACAGAGGGGCAGCTCCCTCCCCCGTGGAATGGGCTTCAGGTCCCTGAGCCTCCCCAAACCTACCCTGTAGCAGATCTGGCGGGGGGGGGCCATACGGTACGGAGAGGGGGTCTCTTTCCCTCCCCACCCCAGGGAATTCAGGGCCCTTCAGGAGTGGAGGAAGGTTTATGGGGACCTAGGAAGTTCCCTGCTCCCATAGCTCAGGCTGTAGGGCATAGGGGGCATGGGGTCCCCCACCAATCAGCAGGTGTTGGTTGAGGGGCTGCCCCCCTTACCCCCCCCCTCCACACTGATCTTCCCGGCCTCTCCAGAGAGGCTCTGCATTGCACTAGTTTTGGGGGGGATCCCAGATGCTTGGGGGGGGGCCGAGGCTGGAAGGGAGGCATGGGGTCTGATCCCCTCCCCTTGCACAAAGAGACTTTGAAACAACACCCCCCCCCCCCCCGCACGGCCCCTGGCTGGGGGGAGATGGGGCCAGACGCCAGGCCAGATGGGCCTGTGACGCACCTTTCTCCTTTTGAAAAGCACTGAATTCCCCCCCTCCCCCGGCCCCCTCCCAAAGTCAGCAGTAGCCAACAGTGATGTCCTGGTAGCCATCCCCAGTCCTCCGGCTACCCTTTAGTGGCAATATTTAAAAGCTCTTAAACAGGAACCAAATCAAGTGGCCTTTTGGGGGTTGCCCCGGGGCCTCCCCGGCTGGCGACCATCCCCCCTGTGCCGTGAGTCCCCGGCTCGTCTCTTTTGTTATTCCGGATGAAAATAAAAACCAATGGGTTAAAGCCTGAACCTGCTACAGCCTCCTTCCTGGGGGTGTCAGGCGCTCCCGGGGCAGTGCTCTGCTCTGCTCTGCTCAGGGGTTGAGATCCGTCGGCTGCGGGCGGGCGCGAGCTCCCCCTGCGCGCTGCCCCGGCTCTGCAGCCCGCTGGCGCAGCAGAGCCCGAGAGACCCCCAGGGCCACAGACTAGTAAGGTACGAAGGCACCTGGCCGGGTTTATTGTCAAACGAACCACACTAATAGTTCCCTCTAGCAGGGCCACCCGGCGGGGCGGGGGGAAGTGGGGCAATTTGCCTCTGGCTCTGCAGGGGCCCCTGAAGCGGGGTCCTTCACTCGCTCCGGGGGCCCTGGAGCTTCTTCCACTCCGGGGCGGGGGGGTTCCTTCCGCTCCGGGACCCACCGCCGAAGACCCTGAGTTCTCTGGGCGGCCCTGCCCTCTAGACTTTACAGGACGTACTGTGAATACGTGCCCCCTGCCACTGGCCCCGGCTCAGTCAGTGGTGGGACTTTCCACTGCCCCCTAGGCCGGACAGACACCGCCCCAGGGATGCAGCCTTATACGCAGGTACAGACGCGTTACACATCCCTGACATACTGAGGTGCAGCACAGTGCAGCCTCGCACCTTGTACGTGTTGCTTCAAACAAAACAACTTCTCCACCATATCCCCCTTTGCTGGCTCAGCCTGGTCCTGTTACGTGTGTGGCGTGTGCGAGGATGCGACCCCTCCCTCCCCCCGCTATCTGGGGTCCGGGACCTTTCGGGTCCGTCTTTTTGCAGCCTCAGCCCTTGCCAGCGGCTGTGAGCAGGGCCGGCCTCGCTCACCGCTTCGCTTTGCGTTATGTGAGCAAAGTCTTGACCATTACTTCAGTTCAGGCCTCAGGCCTCTGACGAGGGTTTGTATCTCAGGGCCTCCTCTTACTACAGGGGGGAGTGGGAGGCAGCACACTGGGGGGGGATCACACCCAGGAGCCTGGTTTCCCAGCCCCCCTGAGCCCCACTCCTCCCAGCAGCTGCTTCCCTGTTATCAGCTGGTGCTGGGTGGGGATGAGGCGGAAGAAATCGATTTTATGTCTCCTCCGGCCTCCCCCCGGTCTTATCTCTGGCTCTGAAGCCACGGGAGGTGACAGTCCCAGGTGGGTGCCTGGAGTTGGAGACAGCAGCCAGGGTGCGTCGCGGAGCCCCTGCCCTGCAGAACGGATGTTCTCGAGACGGACACCCGCTACCGACGGAACATTGCGGCTGATGTAAGGGGGGGAAACTCAGGCATAAAATGGGGACAAGCAGTGGGGGGGGGGGGCAGAGATTCTCAGTGACCTGGCTCCCAGTTCCCCCAGCCCTGTTCTAAGCCACTGGGCTCCGCTCCCAGAGCTGGGGAGAGAACCCAGGAGTCCTGGCTCCTAGCCCCATCCCCCTGCACTGAACCCCATTGTCCTCTGTGTGTCGTCGTGCTGCTGTTATGGCTCCTGGGACTGTGAGCCAGTTAATTAAGGTGAGATTTCCCTGCAACTGTTTCCACTTCAGTTTGCACTATTTCCCATAGCCCGCCTGAGCTGGGGACGCTGCTGGACCCAGAGGGGAAGGGAAGCGGGGCTGGTAGCAGGATCAGCGCGGATAGCCCTGATCACAGTGACAACGTGGGTGACCTTGAAGGCACAATATCAGTAGGTTTCAGAGTTAACACCATGTTGGTGTGAATGGGGCATGCTCATGGCAGAATTGAGGGACAATTAGGAGCAAAGTTAGCTGCCTCTTCCTGCCCAGTTGCCTGGTGCTTAAATAGTTACCAAGAGTCTAGGGCCAGCTGCACAATCAGTAGGTTTCAAAGTTAAAGCTGCTACTTTAGCATCAATAGGAGCAGAACTTCGCCCTTCGACAAAGCAGCATTAATTTGGCCTTCCTGCTAAATGGTGAAATGGTTGTTAAATTGTGCCATCAGTGGGTTTCAGAGTGAACGCTGCTAGGCTGAGTGGGCCTGGGCCGTTTTTACTTTGGGTGGGTGGATGTTTTAGGGTTGGTGTAGTGCCCGGGTTCAACTGGAAATTCCTGAGGGAAACCTAGCTCGGCTTTGAAACTGGAAAGTTTTGGTTGAAGTGATGCTGGCAGTAGCTTAGCGTCAGGAAAGAGGGGCTGGATCAGGAATGGGGTCAGGGATAGGGCGGCCGTAGCGGGATGTTGCTGTGATTGCTCTGGCAGCTGAATTACCAAGGACAATGTGTTACATGAGAGCTGTAGGTTTCAGAGTTAACACTTCATTGAGGTGAATGGGTGGGGAAAGGTGTCACTTCCCAGCCCCACTGGGATAAGGTGCCAGGAGATGAGCTGAGTCAATTTAGCTGGGGCATCTTGCTGGTGAAATAGTTAATAAGGCCGCTCTCATTTAAGTTATCAGTAGGTTCCAGAGTTCACGAAAGAGTCATAAAAAGGAAGTTACGTTTCCAATTCCAATCATTAGGAGGCTGTAGACAGTAACTCCTCACTTAACGTGGTCGTTACGTTCCTGAGAAATGTGACTTTATGCCAAACGATGTTAAGTTAATCCAATTTCCCCAGAAAAATGAAAGTCAAAAGGGGGATTCGGTTCCAGGGAAATTTATTTCGCCAGACAAAAACTGTGATAGATGGAGACAGTATAAATGTTAAACAATTGAACACTGGACCCAGCGACGAATGATTGTGAAGCCTGGGAGAGGTGGTGAGTCAGAGGGTGGATGTTTCCCAGGGGCGGCCTGGTTACTAAACGATGAACTAGCCAATGAACTGGACAATGTTAGGTGAGGAGTCACTGCGCACAGGGTTATCAATAGGGGAGCTAGTGATCCGCGTTGATTGTATTCACTAGTTTTCAGTGTTAACACCGTGAAATAGCCAACAGGATTGTTGGTTACAACAGATTATCATTGGGTTTTGGAGTTAACATAGCAAAATAACTGCCCAAACCCAATTTACAACAATCAATATGTCTGTTATTTCCCTGTTAACCCTGAAACCGAATGACACCCCGTTTTCCAACCCTTGTGTGGCAGGAGGTTTCAGAGTGAACATGGTGAAATAGCCAGACTGTGCATTACTATGGATTCTCATAATGATAGGTGTGTCAGTTAATACAATGGCAGTTAACAGGCTCGTGCTTACAGAGTGGGTGATCAGTAGGTTTAAGAGTTAACAGGTTGGTCTGTTAGCTTTGGAGCATGGGTAGTCCTCAGAGCTGACCCCAGTGGGAAATGACACGTCATTGCTGTCTGAGTCACATGGGATTGTTCCCTGCTCCCTGATTGGACCGAGGGATAGTGTCCATGCCGGGTGCGCCGTGCTCTCCCTAGTGTAGACAGGCCCCAGCCGTGTCCATTTCCACCCCCCTCTGCAGGCCAAGAGCCGCCGCCACAAGCTGCTGCCGTTCCTGGCCTCCTGCGGCCTGTACTTCGCCCTGTGGCTGCCTGAGCCCAGCTGGGTCAGCGCCGGTGTCAAGGGCCTCCCGCTCCTGAGCCTGGTCTGGTTCCTGACGGCCCAGGCCTGGGGTGACGGCGCCTGGACCCCGGCCGTCCGCCAGGTCTGCTGGGGGCTGATATTCCCCAGCGTGGGAGACTTCCGCCTCGTCTGGCCCCAACTATTTATCCCAGGTATGGGGCCAGGAGTGAGGGGCACCAGCAGGGCTGGGAGGAGCCCAGGGCTGGGCCAGCAGGGGGCTGCGGGTCGGGAGTGAGGAGCAGTGGTGGGGGAGGGGAGGGGAGGTAGCACCCAGGGGGCTGCGGGTCGGGAGTGAGGAGCAGTGGTGGGGGAGGGGAGGGGAGGTAGCACCCAGGGGGCTGCGGGTCGGGAGTGAGGAGCAGTGGTGGGGGAGGGGAGGGGAGGTAGCACCCAGGGGGCTGCGGGTCGGGAGTGAGGAGCAGTGGTGGGGGAGGGGAGGGGAGGGGAGGTGGCTCCCGGGGGCTGCGGGTCGGGAGTGAGGAGCAGTGGTGGGGGAAGGGAGGGGAGGTAGCACCCAGGGGGCTGCGGGTCGGGAGTGAGGAGCAGTGGTGGGGGAGGGGAGGGGAGGTAGCACCCAGGGGCCTGCGGGTCGGGAGTGAGGAGCAGTGGTGGGGGAGGGGAGGGGAGGTAGCACCCAGGGGGCTGCGGGTCGGGAGTGAGGAGCAGTGGTGGGGGAAGGGAGGGGAGGTAGCACCCAGGGGCCTGCGGGTCGGGAGTGAGGAGCAGTGGTGGGGGAAGGGAGGGGAGGTAGCACCCAGGGGGCTGCGGGTCGGGAGTGAGGAGCAGTGGTGGGGGAAGGGAGGGGAGGTAGCACCCAGGGGGCTGCGGGTCGGGAGTGAGGAGCAGTGGTGGGGGAGGGGAGGGGAGGTAGCACCCAGGGGCCTGCGGGTCGGGAGTGAGGAGCAGTGGTGAGGGAGGGGAGGGGAGGTAGCACCCAGGGGGCTGCGGGTCAGGAGTGAGGAGCACGGCTCTCTGATGCCCCCCTCCCCCACAGGGGTGGTGGCCTTCGCTCTGGCTCACGTCTGCTACATCTGGGCCCTGGGCCTTCGTCCCGCCCGCCCCTGGCTCCTGCTGCTGCTGGCGCTGGCCTGGGCCGGGGCCTACGTGACGCTGTGGCCCTGCCTGGGGGGCCCCTACGTGCCGGCTGTGGGGGGCTACGGGGCGCTGCTGGCGGCCATGGCCTGGCGGGCTCTGGCCCGGCCTCCCCCCCCACCTGGCCGTGGCCACCGGCTCCCTGCTCTTCGTGGCCTCCGACCTGGTCCTGGCCTGGGACCACTTCTGCGCCCCGGTGCCCCAGGCCTGGCTCATCATCATGGGGGCCTACTACGCGGCCCAGGGGCTGATCGCAGCCTGGGCCCCCCGCGCCAGCCCCCACTGGAAGGAGACCTGAGCCGGGCGCCCGTGACCTCTGACCCCAGGGGGCAGCCGGCAGGTGGCACCCACCACCTCTGACCCCATCAGCACCAACCCATGGGTGACCCCAGTGACCTCTGACCCCATCAACACCAACCCGCCTGTGACCCCAGCGACCTCTGACCTCATCAGCCCCAACATACTGCTGACCCTGTTGACCTCTGACCCCAGGGCTGAGAACCAGCTGTCCTGGCTGTTGGTTCCTTTACCTACGACCCTGTGACCTAGGAGTGCCAACCTGCCCAACCAATGACCTGGAAGTAATTGCCTTGACCTTTGACCCTGCTCATTTGTCTGCAGGCCCAATTACAGCTCATTTGATGACACGCCTTGACTGATGTGGGCTGGCGGGGGCTGCCCCTGGCAGGTGGTCGGGGCTGGGACAGTAGAAACAAGGGCCAGGGGAGCTTTTATTGGCCCAACTATTTTATTGTCTCCAGCTGTTGAGTAGGATGTTGAGTCGTGACCTATGACCTCCCTCTATGGACCTGAAGCCTGACCCCATTCCCTCCAGAGCCAGAATAGAACCCAGCCCAGCCCCCCCCGCTCTAACCACTAGACCCCACTCCCCTCCCACATCCAGGGAGAGAACCCAAGAGTCATGGCTCCCAGCCTCACCCTGCTCTAACCACTAGACCCCACTCCCCTCCCAGAGCCAGGAGAGAACCCAGGAGTCCTGGCTCCCAGCCCCACCCTGCTCTAACCATTAGGCACGACTCCCCTCCCAGAGCCAGAAGAGAAGCCGGGAGTCCTGGCTCCCAGCTCCCCTCCCCCTGCTCTAATCACTAGACGCCACTTCCCTCCCAGAGCCAGGAGAGAACCCAGGATTCCGGGCTCCCAGCCCCACCCTGCTCTAACCACTAGACCCCACTCCCTTCCCACATCCAGGGAGAGAACCCAGGAGTCCTGGCTCCCAGTCCCCTGCTCTAACCACTAGGCACGACTCCCCTCCCAGAGCCAGGAGAGAACCCAGGAGTCCGGGCTCCAGCCCTCTCATGAATGGTGATTGAAGCCTCTGGCACATCCTGTGTCACGGCGCCCTCTTGTGGCCGGTTGCAGCAGTCTGGCAGCTCGGGGAGCTGGAGACGGTGCTTGGGGGTGGAGGGTTTGAGGCCGGAAAGGGGCATGATCTGGTTTTGTGAGGGGGGGGCTGGGTTGGTTTTTCTATCTGTACTTTGTGGGTGGGGGAATCACGGCGTCCTCCAGTTCTCAGCCCGCGAGATGGTCCTGAGAGCGCTGGGGATTGTGGGTAAAGAGACGCAGTCATGGCTCAACGCTGGAGCAACGGGCAACCCAGCCCGGTGATCTCCCATCCAGGCCAAGCCCACGGGGTCACCCGGGTCGAGAGCTGCCCTGGAAGTGATTCCTTGACCTACAACCTCCCACACGAGTCACCCCTCCCAACAGGCACCCCCAGAGGTCAGCTTCTTGACCCCTGACCCCCATGCCAGGCGGTTAATTCGTTGAGTAATGACCCTGTGTAGTGAGGTGCTCTGGCTCCCAGCTGTGCCTGAGAGGGCCGAGTCCCTGCAGCCTCCAATGTGGGCGGAGCCATTGCCGCCCGTTCCCGCCTCCCGGAAGTCAAGGGGCGGGACAAGAAGTATAAAAGCCCAGCCCCGGTGCTCACTTGGCCGCCGGCCACTGAAGAGACCAGACGCGGGTGGCCGAGCTCCCGCCTGGCCCGAGCTTCCCCGCGCCCGGGATCCCAAGGAGGACGGGCCGAGCCGGCCCCGGGCCCGGGATCCCGAGGAGGATGGGCCGAGCCGGCCCCGGGCCCGGGATCCCGAGGAGGACGGGCCGAGCTTCCCCGCGCCCGGGATCCCGAGGAGGACGGGCCGAGCTGGCCCTGCTCCAGGGATCCCGAGGAGGACGGGCCGAGCCGGCCCCGGGCCCGGGATCCCGAGGAGGACGGGCCGAGCTTCCCCGCGCCCGGGATCCCGAGGAGGACGGGCCGAGCTGGCCCTGCTCCAGGGATCCCGAGGAGGACGGGCCGAGCCGGCCCCGGGCCCGGGATCCCGAGGAGGACGGGCCGAGCCGGCCCCGGGCCCGGGATCCCGAGGAGGACGGGCCGAGCCGGCCCCGGGCCCGGGATCCCGAGGAGGACGGGCCGAGCTTCCCCGCGCCCGGGATCCCGAGGAGGACGGGCCGAGCTGGCCCTGCTCCAGGGATCCCGAGGAGGACGGGCCGAGCCGGCCCCGGGCCCGGGATCCCGAGGAGGACGGGCCGAGCTTCCCCGCGCCCGGGATCCCGAGGAGGACGGGCCGAGCTGGCCCTGCTCCAGGGATCCCGAGGAGGACGGGCCGAGCCGGCCCCGGGCCCGGGATCCCGAGGAGGACGGGCCGAGCCGGCCCCGGGCCCGGGATCCCGAGGAGGACGGGCCGAGCTTCCCCGCGCCCGGGATCCCGAGGAGGACGGGCCGAGCTGGCCCTGCTCCAGGGATCCCGAGGAGGACGGGCCGAGCCGGCCCCGGGCCCGGGATCCCGAGGAGGACGGGCCGAGCCGGCCCCGGGCCCGGTCTCCCGAGGAGGTCGGAAGTGGCCAGGTGGTAGCCAACCCTGGTTTGGCTCCCGAAGAGCCTGAACCCATGTCAGTGTGTTGCGGCCAGGATCCCCACTGACAGCAGCGACTCTTGGCCACTGCTAGGGCCCCGGGCCGGAACGCAGTGGAGTAGGAGGGCCCACGTCCCCCCGCCACCTGTCCAAGGGTGGCAGACTCCCCCTCTCGCTGGCCTGAGGAGGCCGTCCTCGTAGACTTAGAGACTATTTGTTTGCTCAGCCCCTGCTGAAGGGCCGGGACCCGGAACTCTTTGCCGCGTGTAGTGAGGTGCCCTCGCTCCCAGCTGCGCCTGAGAGGGCCGAGCCCCAACACCGGACAGTTACACGTGGTGCCTTCTCTGAGGAGCTCCGCCCAGGATGTGGGCGCAGGCTCTCGACTCCGGTGAGAAGGGGGCTGTGGGGGAGAGAGACTCCCCTCCCGAGAGATGGATCTTTCCCAGCTCCTTGCGCTCGTGACCGAGACTCAAGAGCGACAGCAGGCGGCCCAGTCGCAGCAGGAGCAGCAGGCCGCCCACCTCCAACAACAACAGCAACGTGTCGAGCAGCTGGGAACCCAGCAGCACCAGCTGCTCCAGGAGCTGATCACCCAACACCAGGAGTTCCAACGCCGATGCCTCCAGCACCTCGCGGCGGCTCGGTCCACGCCAGAAGGACCCCAGCCAGGGGGCACGGAGGTGGGGGGGCGGCCCAGTCCCCCGATCCGACTGACGAAGATGGGCCCCAGCGACGACCCCGAAGTTTTCCTCGTCACGTTCGAGCGGGTGGCGGTCATCGCAGGGTGGGCCCACGATCAGTGGGCTGCCATCCTGGCCCCCTACCTGACAGGGATTGCCCAGGCGGTCTATTGCGGCCTGTCTGCAGAGGCAGCGCAGGATTACGGTCCTAGACACCCTAGGTGTGAGTCTGGAGACGTTCCGACAGCGATTTAGGAGCCTGGTCTACCCCGCCAGGGCCCGGCCCCGTATGGTGGCCCAGGAACTCCACGAGACCTGTAAGCGCTGGTTGCAGCCAGAACGCCGGACGACGGAGGAGCTAATGGAGCAAGTGGTGCCTGAACAGTTCACCCACATCCTTCCCCCGCGGGGAAGGGCCTGGGTCCTCCGCCATCGGCCTGCGACCCTGGCCACCGCCGTCTCACGGATGGAGGACTTCCTGGCGGCCGAAGTACCGGTGGGCCCAGTGCTACAAGCAGCCCCACCGGGGGCAAAGCGCCCTAGCTCCGAGAAGATGGCGCTCGTCCAGGCTGATGGACGAGTTTCAGGTCGGGGGGCGGAGGACCGGACCCACACCACAGCGACCCCCCTGGCCAATCTGCTCGGACCCCGACTCCAACAGTGAGGGGGAGCCCCCGGTGTCCTCTGGCGGACAACCCCAGGGCCTGGCCCCGGCCCGGACGAACAGACCGGGGGCCCTGTTTCCCCTGCAGGGAGTATAGCCACCTACAGCGCGACTGCCCCGGACTCGAGTCCGCCTTTGGCCAGGTCTGTTCAGGGGAAGCCCGTGCCCGCCGGTCCCAGGCAGCCAAGATCACCGTGCCCGTGATGGTTTAGGGGTACCCGACAACGGCCCTCCTCGACTCGGGCTGTGGCCAGACGTTGATCTGGCAACGCTTGGGTCCCCCGGTTGATGCCTGCCTGGGAAAAATCCAGCTACAGTGCATCACGTTGGTTGATG
Organism: Gopherus flavomarginatus; assembly: GCF_025201925.1. NCBI lineage: Eukaryota > Metazoa > Chordata > Testudines > Testudinidae > Gopherus > Gopherus flavomarginatus. The sequence goes on along the minus strand of NC_066634.1, from coordinate 4,389,747 downwards.
GTGCTGGGCCTCACGCCGTGGCTCACCTATCCGGTGATCCTGGGCCAGGACTGGCCCGAGTTTCCAGCAGTCCTGCGCCACCACACCGGGGATGGCCTGGAGCCCATGCCAGCCTTGGAAGGGGAGACCCCAGAAGCCGAGGAAGACGAGCCAGAAGCACCCGACCCTGCCGGCCAGCCGGAAGGATTGGAGGACATTGGCCTGGGTGTGGTGGAGGATCCCTCGGCCCCCACGGATTTTTGCCGAGACCAAAGGGCCGACTCTACCCTCAAGCCGGCGTACGACCAACTAGCCACCGTGGATGGAACCATCCTCGATCCCGGCCGGGCGGCGCAGTGGCTGCATTTTGAGCTGCGACAAGATCGCCTGTATCAGGTTGAGAGAGACTCACACACCGGGGAGCCCCGGACCAACTCCTCGTGCCCCGATGTCATCGGCGTGCGGTCCTGAAGCTGGCCCACGACGTCCCAGCCGCCGGACACCTGGGTCACGAAAAGACACTGGCCCGGATTCTGAGGCGCTTCTTTTGGCCGGGTATACATCAGGAAGTAAAACACTACTGCAACTCCTGCCCCTGAGTGCCAGCTGGCTGCCCCCGCCAGAATGCCCAAGGCCCCCTTAGTTCCCATGCCCGTAATTGACACCCCCTTTGAGCGCATGGCTATGGATCTAGTGGGGCTTCTCCCCAAGAGCATCGCGGGGTTTCGGTACATCCTGGTTATGTTGGATTATACCACCCGGTTTCCTGAGGCGATTCCCCTGCGAAGCATCAGAGCCCGCACCATCACAGACGAATTGGTGAAGGTCTTCGCCCACATCGGCCTGCCCCGGGAGATCCTCACGGACGAGGGGACCAACTTTACCTTGCGATTACTACACCAAGTATGTGAACTCCTGGGGATCAAGCAACTGCGGATGTCGGTGTATCATCCCCAGACCGACGGATTGGTCGCAAGTTTCAATCAGACCTTAAAGGACAGACTGCGCAGATTTCCGCCGCAGGACCTCCGCCGATGGGACCAGCTACTACCACCCTTCCTTTTAGTGGTACGAGAGGTCCCCCAATCGTCAACCAAATTTTCGCCATTTGAACTGCTGTACGGCCGCCAGCCCTGGGGCCTCTTGGACCTAATGCGGGAAACCTGGGAGCAAGCCTCGTCCCCCGCCCAAGGCCTTTTGAAGTATGTGATCCAGCTGCAGGAGCATCTTAGGCAGGCGGGCGCCCTGGCCCGAGAGAATTTGAAAGCCGCTCAAGAAACACAGGCCCAGAGTTACAATCAGGGCGCACAGACCCACGACTTTCAACCTGGGGACCGGGTCCTTGTCCTTCTTCCCTCCAACGAATCCAAGCTCCTGGCTCGGTGGCAAGGACCATAGAAGGTAGTTAGAAAAGTGGGCCCAGTTACCTATGAAATCAACCAGCCTGACCGGCGAAAGAAGCTACAGCGATGCCACATTAACCTTCTCAAGCCGTGGCGGGAGCAGAGAAGGTCTTCTAATTAACCCCTACCCACCAGAACCTGAGCTAGGACGTCAGGTAACTCACACTGAGGACCCGGAGGGACCCCAGCTTGGGGAGACGCTGATGGAGGTGCAGCTTAAGCAAACCCGGTGCCTCCTACAAGCATTTTCCTGCACTTTCATGGCCCAACTGGGATACACCACCCTGGTACACCATAGGATTCAGACAGAGCCTGGAGTGGTCATCCAGGGCACGACCCGGTCCCTGCCATACCATAGGAGGCGTGTCGTTGACGAGGAGGTACGGAATATGTTGGACCTGGGGGTGATTGAACCCTCGCAGAGCGAGTGGCGTAGCCCCGTGGTGTTGGTCCCGAAACCCGATGGCTCCCAGCGGTTCTGCATCGACTTCAGGCGTGTCAACGCCCTCTCCAAATTCGATGCATACCCCATGCCCCGGATAGACGAGCTGTTGGCCTGGTTAGGAGAGGCCCGTTATATCACTACCCTGGATTTGAGTGAGGGATACTGGCAGATCCCCCTCCATCCGGCTTCCCGGGAAAAGACTGCCTTCGCCACCCCTACGGGCCTCTATCAATTTACCCGGATGCCCTTCGGCCTCCATGGGGCCCCGGCCACATTCCAGCACCTGATGGACCGCCTCCTCCAACCTCATCAAGACTACGCTGCGGCCTATCTGGACGACGTGGTCATTTACAGCTGCGACTGGGAGAACCAGTTAGAATGGGCCGTGGCCATCCTGAGGTCCCTGCGGGTGGCCGGGTTAACGGCCAACCCGAAGAAATGCCACATCGGCTGGCAAGAAACCACCTACCTGGGGTACACCATCGGAAATGGACAGGTAAAACCCCTCGTGGACAAGGTTCAGGCCGTTGCAGCCTGTCCCCCGCCAGCCACGAAATGCCAAGGACGTCAGTTCTTGGGGCTGGCCGGGTATTATCGACGGTTCATTCACCAGTTCGCAGCGATCGCCGCTCCCTTGACGGGGCTCCTAACCAAGGACCGCCCGCGAGACGTGAAATGGACACTCGAGTGTGACGAGGCCTTTCGAACACTGGAAGCCAGGCTCTCCCGTAAGCCTGTCCTGTATAGCCTCGATTTTGACCAGCCGTTCATCCTGCAGACGGACGCCTCGGAGGTGGGGCTCGGGGCTGTCCTCTCCCAAGAGGTGGACGGGGAAGAGCATCCGGTCCTCTACATCAGCCAGAAGCTGTTCCCCCCAGAAGAAAATTACGCGGTGGTTGAGAAGGAAGCCCTCGCAGCAAAGTGGGCCTGCGACGCCCTACGGTACTACCTCCTTGGGGCCCCGTTCACCTTGGTCACGGACCGCGCCACCCTCCAGTGGTGGGCCCACATGAAGGACCATAACATGCGGCTGCAGCGCTGGTACCTGGCGCTGCAGCCCTATGCCTTCACCGTTCGCCACCGGGCCGGGAAGGATCACGCCAACATGGACTTCCTTTCCCACCTGGGGGGTATGGAAGGGTCTGGCCCCGCTCCACAAGAGCCAGCCTGGGGGAGGGGGGACATGTAGTGAGGCGCCCTGGCTCCCAGTTGCACCTGAGAGGGCCGAGCCCCCAACACCGGACAGTTACACCCCGTGTCCTAGAACTTGTCCAAGAGATGGACCCCCCCAAGGTCAAACCTCTGACCCCATGTCAAAAAACAATAGCTCCAAGAGCCAACCACAAGGTCAGTCTCTTGACCTATGACCCCACGGTCATGGGCGGCCCTGGAATTTATTCCCTTGACCCCTGACCCCTCCCCACTCTGTGCTTAAATCTCAGCGCCATGGTGCTATGTGAAAGAGACAACCTAATGTCCCCAGAGGTCAACCCCTTGACCTCCCCCTGGCCCCCCACCCACAAATCCAGCCTACCCAGGAGCTGACCTGAAAGTTGTTTGTTTGACTTATGACCCTATGCTGAGCGAACAACCCCAGCCATGACCAATGCCCCACAGGGAGTCACCCATTGGCGAGCGCCATATGCGCCCCGTTGACCTCGGCGTTGCTCCATTGACCTGCCTCAAGGAGAGCTCCCGGGGGCTGCTCTTGTGTGACCAGCTGACTCAGAACCAGGGCCAAGGAGACGCCGACCCTCAATGGTCATGACAACGCCCGTCATGGCCGCCCAACTGGAGGGCCCTTGATCCAGAAGTTCTCCCACAAACCTTTGCCGGCCCATGGCCAGGGAGACTTGGCCAACCTTGAGCGTCACCCAGAAGTGGTTCCCGGTGGCCGAGGTCCTGCCAATCGCAGTGGCTCCAGGGAAGGAAACCTGCCCCCACCCCAGCCCTGGGAGCGGGTTGACGGTGGGTTGCCCTGGCCCCTCCAGCCAGTGACCTGAAGTCGAGCCTCTGACCAAAGGCCGAGCTCATGACGCCATCCAGGAGAGATCCAAGGCATGGGGGTAGGTGGGGTGGAACATCCCATCCTTGTGGGGCTTTAATGGGGTGGTCATTGAGGTCGCTGCCCCCTTGCACACACCCCCCCAATTGTGCTTATATCAATGGGGGATGCTATATAGAGGAGTGAATAAACCAGCCCCTGTGCTCCACCCTAGAGGGGCTGCATCTCAGGGCCGGGTGAGGGCTCCCTGGATAATGCAGGCGTCCTGGTTTCCAGCTCCCCACGGATTCTATCCAGCCCCCCCCCTAGGCAGTGCTCTTCCTGGCTGAGTAGGGGAGCGGAGGGCTGTGGATACAGGATGTGGGTCAGTCCCCAGTTCCAGAGCCAAGGCCCCAGGGAGCTGCCCAGCTGTAGAGGCAGCAAGTGACAACAAGGAAGGATGCAGGTGGCAGGGCCAGCTGGTAGCCAGAGGATGGTGAGAGAGATTTAGCTAATCCCCCGCCCCCTCCGTCTCCCCTTCCTCACTAGACCCCACTCCCCTCCCAAAGCCGGGGAGAGTCCTGGCTCCCAGCCCCCCCTGCTCTGACCCCTGCACCCCACTCCTCACTCCCTCATCCACACACACCAGTTCCTCTTCCCCCTGCCGTTGCCTGCCTGTTACCGATTGGCGCTGGGTGGGGATGGGGCGGGAGGGACCAATTTCCCCCACACACACCCATTTGTGGCTCTGTTGAATCTGCAGAGCTCAAAGTCCAGGCGAGTGCCTGGAATTGGGAGCAGCAGCCAGGGTGCGTCCCGGAGCTCCGGCCCCACACCATGGACATTCTGGAGACGGATGCCTGCTACCCCCCGAAGTCTGCAGCTGATGTAAGGAGGGGAAAACTGAGGCACAAAATGGAGCCAAGTGGGGGATAGACCCTTGATGTCCTGGCGCCCAGTTCCCTTCCCCCACCCTGCTCTGAGCCACTAGGCTCCACTCCTTTCTCAGAGCTGGGGTGCTGCTGTTAACGGCTTCTGGGACTGTGAGCTGGTAAAGCTGGTCCATCAAGGCAGGATTTACCTCCAGCCCTTTCTTGTCAATTCTGCACCATTTCCCAAATCCTGCTTGAGCTGGTGGCACTGCTGGCCCCAGAGGGGCAGGGAAGCGGGGCTGGTAGCAGGATCAGCATGGTTAGCCCTGATCACAGTGATGGCGTGGGTGACCTTGAAGGCACAATATCCGTAGGTTTCAGAGTTAACACTGTTGATGTGAATGGGACAAGGTTACAGCAGTAGTTTTCAGAGTTAACACTGCTATTTTAGCATGAATGGGGCAGTTCACCCTTTGGAGAAGGAGCCTTAATGGGCTCTTCCTGCTAAAACTCTTGGTGGTGAAATAGTTAAAAAGTTGTTGCTGCCATCAGTAGGTGTCAGAGGGAATGTTCCCTGGGGATGAGTGGACATGGGCCTGGATTTTACTTTGGTGGGGTGGATGTTTCAGGTTTGTCATGGTGCCTGAGTTGAACTGCAAATTCCTGGGAAAAGTCTAGCTCATATATGAAGACAGAAAGTTGTGGTTGAAGTGATGCTGTCAGTAGCTTTCAGAGTTAACACACAGCCGCAGAGAAGAGGGGCTGGATCAGAAATGGGGTCGGGGATAGAGCAGGTGAAGTGGAACGTGGCTGTGATTGCTCTGGTATCTGTATTACCAAGGAAGATGTGTTACGTGACAGCAGTATGTTTCAGAGTTAACACTTCATTGAGGGGGTTACTTCCCAGCCCCACAAGGATGAGTCAGTGAGGTGAGTTGAGTAGATGTAGCTGGGGTATCTTGGTGGAAAAACAGTTAATAAGGTTGATCTCATTTGGGTTATCAGTAGGTTCCAGAGTTCACAAAACAGTGATGAAAGGGAGTCAGTTCTCAGTTCCACCAGGCCACGGTTCAGCCTGAGATAAGTAGATTTAGCTGGGTGCTTCTGGTAAGTCTCTTGTTAGTGGAATAGTTAACAAGGCCCATACACAGGGGGTTATCATTGATTTTCAGAGATAACACCTTGTTATCAGCATTAATAACATTCAGTGGTCTGTCAGTAGTTTTCAGAGTCAACACGGTGAAATAACTAACAGAACCGTTAGTTAAAATAGGTTATTGTGTGGTTTTGGCATTAATGTGGCAAAATAACTGAAAAACCCCATTTCTAAGAATGGATATGTCATTTATTTTGGCATGTTAACGCTGAAAATAATGATATCACATTGCCATGTTCACTCTGAAACCTACTGATATCACATTGACCACTGTCAATGAGTGGATAACAGTAGGTTTCAGAGTGAACATGGCAAACTAGTCAATGTCCATTATAGACTGGTGTAGTGATAAGTGTCAGAGTTAATATGGTGACTGTTAACAGGCCCGCTATTACAGAGTGGGAGATCAATAGGTTTAAGAGTTAACATGTTGGTCTGTTAGCTTTGGAGCTGACCCCGGTGGGAAATGACACGTCATTGCTGTCTGAGTCACATGGGATTGTTCCCTGCTCCCTGATTGGACCGAGGGATAGTGTCCATGCCGGGTGCGCCGTGCTCTCCCTAGTGTAGACGGACCCCGGCCGTGTCCATTTCCACCCCCCTCTGCAGGCCAAGAGCCACCACCTCAAGCTGCTGCCGTTCCTGGCCTCCTGTGGCCTGTACTTCGCCCTGTGGCTGCCTGAGCCCAGCTGGGTCAGCGCCGGTGTCAAGAGCCTCCCGCTCCTGAGCCTGGTCTGGTTCCTGACGGCCCAGGCCCGGGGTGACGGCGCCTGGACCCCGGCCGCACGCCGGGTCCGCTGGGGGCTGATGTTCTCCAGCGTGGGAGACTTCCGCCTCGTCTGGCCCCAACTATTTATCCCAGGTATGGGGCCAGGAGTGAGGGGCACCAGCAGAGTTCAGGGTGGGGAGCCCAGAACTGGCCTAGGGGGTGCTGCAGTTCGGAAGTGAGGAGCACTGGTGGGGGACGGAAGGGGGCATCCAGGGCTGGGCTGGGCTAGCAGGGGCTGCGGGTCGGGAGTGAGGAGTACCGGTGGAGGAGGGGAGATGGCACCCAGGGGGCTGCAAGTAGGGAGTGAGGAGCAGTGGTGGGGGAGGGGAGGGGAGGGGAGGTAGCACCCAGGGGGCTGCGGGTCGGGAGTGAGGAGCAGTAGTGGGGGAGGGGAGGGGAGGGGAGGTAGCACCCAGGGGGCTGCGGGTCGGGAGTGAGGAGCAGTAGTGGGGGAGGGGAGGGGAGGGGAGGTAGCACCCAGGGGGCTGCGGGTCGGGAGTGAGGAGCACGGCTCTCTGACACCCCCCTCCCCCACAGGGGTGGTGGCCTTCGCTCTGGCTCACGTCTGCTACATCTGGGCCCTGGGCCTGCGTCCCGCCCGCCCCTGGCTCCTGCTGCTGCTGGCGCTGGCCTGGGCCGGGGCCTACGCGACGCTGTGGCCCTGCCTGGGGGGCCCCTACGTGCCGGCCGTGGGGGGCTACGGGGCGCTGCTGGCGGCCATGGCCTGGCGGGCCCTGGCCCGGCCTCCCCCCCACCTGGCCGTGGCCACCGGCTCCCTGCTCTTCGTGGCCTCCGACCTGGTCCTGGCCTGGGACCACTTCTGCGCCCCGGTGCCCCAGGCCCGGCTCATCGTCATGGGCACCTACTACGCGGCCCAGGGGCTGATTGCAGCCTGGGCCCCCCGCGCCAGCCCCCGCTGGAAGGAGACCTGAGCCGGGCGCCCGTGACCTCTGACCCCAGGGGCAGTTGGCACTCGTGACCTCTGACCCCATCAGCGCCAACCTGCCTGTGACCCCAGCGACCTCTGACCCCATCAGCGTCAACCTGCCAGTGACCATGGTGACCTCTGACCCCATCTGCACCAAAGCACCTGTGACCCCAGCGACCTCTGACCCATCAGCGTCAACCTGCCAGTGACCATGGTGACCTCTGACCCCATCTGCACCAAAGCACCTGTGACCCCAGCGACCTCTGACCCTGACAATGCCAACCCATGTGTGACCCCAGCGACCTTTGACCCCTCAACCAACCTGCCGGTGACCACTGAGCCCACCAGCACCAACTCCCCTGTGACCCCAGTGACCTTTGACCCCGGGGCCAACAAGAACCAGCTGTCGCGGATGTTTGTTCATTGACCTGTGACCCGAGGGTCTAGAAGCGCCAACCTCCCCAACTAATGACCTGGAAGTAATTTCCCTGATCTTTGACCCTGCCTAAGTGCCAGTCAGCACAATTACAGCTGATTTGATGTCATGTGTTGTCTAACGTGGGCCGGGTCCTGGCAGGGGCTGGGGGGCTCCTGAGATACCAGAGAGACAAGTGGGGGGGGGGAGGAGTTTTGATTGGCCCAAGTTGGGTCTCCAGCTGTTGATGGGGAAGTTGACGTTTGTGACCTATGACCTCCCTCTACAGCCCGAGAGTGACCCCGTCCCCCTCCAACCAGGGAGAGAACCCAGGCGTCCTGGCTCCCAGCCCCCCTGCTCTAACCGCCAGACATAGGGTCGCCGGGTTTGCTCTGTAAATCTCTGGGCTGGGCCTTCAGGGGAAGCACAAGTGTGGGGAGCGTGGGGTGGGGCTGGCCTGGCCCCGCTGGCTGGGCACGATGGGGCGAGGAGCGGGAGCCAAAACCAACACGGGCTTGGAGCCAGACGCGGCCACCGGCATCAGAAATTCCTTCCATCAACGGGGGGCTGAGTGTGCCACAGCCCAGACCCCAGGGGCTGGAGATGCTGCTTTTTCCCAGTGGGCCGGGCTGGCTATGATAGCGCTTGGGGGGAGCTGTGCTCCAGGGTGGGGGTACGGGGGGGCTTTCGGATGTGGGGCTCAAAGTGTAGTGCCCTGGCTGAATCCCAGCCTGGAAGGTGGGGGCTTCCTCCTGGACTGCCTCATCCTTAAGCCCCTCCGTTTTCAGCGTAAATGAAAAACTCCTGGATTTTACAAAAAGTTGTGTTCATTTCCCTCCCCTCCCGATTTCCCCCCTGCTTTTGTGGAATGCAGATCAATAAAGAAATGATGTGTTTGATTAGAGCAATTCAAACCACGCGGCATGAAAGCGCTGGGTTACGCGAAGACATGAGGCCGGGCGGACGTGCAGACAGGGCCGCTGAGAGCGGGTTCGGGCCCCGGTGAAAAACGTTTTTCGGGCCCCCCAGCATGGGCTGGCTAAACAAGGCCAACAAAGTCGGGCCCCAGGCCCCCTTCTGGTCCGCCAGGCCCCGGTAATTTGTATTGGCTTCCCCCACACTCGTCGACCCTGCGTGCAGAACTGAGCCTAGAGCAGATACCAACCCATACACACCTGGGGGCGCACGCCAGGGGGCTGAACGTACCGATGAGGCACCCGCCCGCCCCGCACACGTATAAATCTGCACCAGTAAACGCTCATAAGAACATAAGAACATAAGAACGGCCGTACCGGGTCAGACCAAAGGTCCATCTAACCCAGTATCTGTCTACTGACAGTGGCCAGTGCCAGGTGCCCCAGAGGGAGTGAACCTAACAGGCAATGATCAAGTGATCTCCCTCCTGCCATCCACCTCCATCCTCTGATGAACAGAGGCTAGGGACACCATTCCTTACCCATCCCAGCTAATAGCCATTAATGGACTTAGCCACCATGAATTTATCCAGTTCCCTTTTAAACATTGTTATAGTCCCAGCCTTCACAACCCCCTCAGGTAAGGAGTTCCACAAGTTGACTGTGCGCTGTGAAGAAGAACTTCCTTTTATTTGTTTTAAACCTGCTACCTATTAATTTCATTTGGTGATCCCTAGTTCTTGTATTATGGGAATAAGTAAATAACTTTTCCTTATCCACTTTCTCTACATCACTCATGATTTTATAGACCTCTATCATATCCTCCCTTAGTCTCCTCTTTTCCAAGCTGAAGAGGCCTAGCCTCTTTAATCTCTCCTCATATGGGACCCTCTCCAACCCCCTAATCATTTTAGTTCCCCTTTTCTGAACCTTTTCTAGTGCTAGAATATCTATTTTGAGGTGAGGGGACCACACCCGTACACAGTATTCGAGATGTGGGCGTACCATGGATTTATATAAGGGCAATAATATATTCTCGGTCTTATTTTCTATCCCCTTTTTAATGATTCCGAACATCCTGTTTGCTTTTTTGACCGTTGCTGCTCACTGCGTGGACATCTTCAGAGAAGTATCCACGATGATGCCATGATCTTTTTCCTGACTCATTGTAGCTAAATTAGCCCCCATCATATTGTTTGTATAGTTGGGGTTATTTTTTCCAATGTGCATTACCTTACATTTATCCACATTAAATTTCATTTGCCATTTTGTTGCCAATCACTTGGTTTTGTGAGATCTTTTTGAAGTTCTTCACAATCTGCTTTGGTCTTAACTATCTTGAGTAGTTTAGTATCATCTGCAGACTTTGCCACCTCCCTGTTTATCCCTTTCTCCAGATCATTTATGAATAAATTGAATAGGATTGGTCCTAGGACAGACCCTTGGGGAACACCACTAGTTACCTCTCTCCATTCTGAGAATTTACCTTTAATTCCTACCCTTTGTTCCCTGATGAAAAGTTTTCACTGGGGAGCAGCGATCGAGCGAGGACGTGTTGTGTTCTGGATTGGTTGAGCTCTGCAGCAAACTGCACTGAGGAACAGAATTCGAAGCATTAATCTGCTGGGTACTTCCCCCGACCCGTCTTTCCGTCCAGCAAAATCAAAGTTATTCATCTCTTTTTTTTTTTTGCGTTGATTTTCACCCAGTGTTGTTGTTGTGGTGATGAACAACACTGATAAATTCCCCGGGGGAAATGAAATCAAAGAAACTCTGAGAACAAAGGGCCTTACACATCCGGCTGTTCCAGGGTGTTGGCTAAGTCCCCGTGCCCCACCCCAGAGGCAGCTGCATCCCAGCACCAGGGAAGGGGTCCCCATATAACCAGCCCCCATGTCCCATCCCAGAGAGCTTGTGTCTATGCGCTGGGTGAGGGGTCCCCATATAAGCAGCCCCCTGCCCCACCCCAGAGGTGAGGCCCTGAGCTCACTTGAGGATGGGGGGGGGGCAGGGTGCCATGACTGGCCTGATGGTGAGGGAGAGGGGCCAATCTCAGTCAAGGTCTCTGGATGCTGCTGTTATGGAAATAATATTTGGCTTAGCGGCAGCTCTGAATGTGAGAACGAAAATTGGTTTCTCATGATGCCAGCACCAAACTGTAACAGATAGTGTGATAGCGTGATGGGGTTGGGGGGTCTGGGAGCCAAGGACTCCTGGGTTCTTTCCCAGCTCTGGGAGGGGAGTGGGGTCTAATGGTTAGAGCAGTGGGGGGGGGGGCTGGGAGCCAGGATGCCTGGGTTTCCCCCCCAGGTGTGGGGGTCTCATGCTGTCTCTGTCTGCCCCCTGCCGGTGCCTGCCCCAGTGACGAACCTCACCCTCCAGGCTCACTCCAACAGCTCCCTGACCCTGGGCTGGGTGAAACTTTCTGGGTCCTGCGCCCACAACTACAGCTACGGCATCTGTGTCCAGGCGGCAGCCGGGCCCCTCTCCCCAGGAGCAGGCGAGCGCAGGGAGAGACCCTGCTGCTTCTCTAGTGGCCCCGTCTCCATCACAGGGCTCTTGGCGGGACACAATGACATTGTATAGGGCAGGGACTGGCTGGCTCAGGGGGGCAGGGAACGGGGTGTGGGGCCTGTCCCCTCTAGGGGGCACCAGCCCTGATCTGGCCCCAATCTGCTGTTATCAATAAATATTGAACATTATCCATAGCTGGTTTCTAATAATTGCTAATTGCTGAGTTCTATGAATGTAATTAACAGTCAGCTGCTAATGTTCACTGGTTGCTCCTGTTAATTACTCGCATATCCATAATTAATGGTTAAATGTGAGTCAAGGAAATATATTAATGGTTTGCAATAGGTGCTAATTAGCCACTGTCATTAATCACAACCCCAGATACTGGGTTGCTAAAGTGCCACCGGGCTAATCGGACGAGGTAAGAGAAGCCGTGAGGGCCTGCCCCAGGCTGGAATGAGAGGGCGGGGGGAGGCCAGATGGGGCTCCCCCATTTTGACGCCCCGTCTCTGCCACAGTCCCAGGACGTATTCCTGCACCGGTGCCTGCTACCGGGGATCCAGGGGGGCGGCCCCGTCAGGTATGAGAACAACTGGGAGCATGCGAGACCCCAGGCCTGACCACCCTAATCCCCGCCAACATCCTCACCTTTGACCCCTCTGCTCCGGACACCCTAACCCTGCACCCCGGTGCCCCCGCCAGGGGGTGAGGGAAGGAACTGGGGTAGCTCCACCCTCCCTGGCGTCCCCTGCTGCTGGGAACGAACGGAGAACCATTGGATCTGCTGGCAGGACTCCTGCGTTCTCTCCCCAGCTCTGACTGTGGTTTTGGGGCCAGCGTGGGAGATGGGGGACCGCAGTGGGGCGATGCCTCCACTCCCAGGTGGGGAGAAGGGGCGTGGGGGTGCAGGGGGGTGTGTGTGTGTGTGTCTGAGTCAGAGGGTGGCGCCCCCTAGCACCAGCCAGGGGAATCTCTCCTGCCTCTCCCACATGGCTGGGCACACTCGGATCTGACTGGAAAGTCATGAATTTAGTAAATTCAGGCAACCGCAGCAGGGTGTGTGTGTCAGTGTTTGGGGGGTCGTGTCTGAATTTGCCTCTCAGCTGAGCAGGGGGCAGCCAGGACTCCTGGGTTCTCTTTCTGGTCCGGGGAGGGGAGGGGTGGGGTCTAGTGGTTAGAGCAGGAGTAGCTGGGCCTGGAAGCCAGGACTCCTGGGTTCTCTCCCCGACTCTGGAAGCACCCATATAGAGTGGTGCCAATCCTCGATAGCTATTAGGGTACAGGGCAGCATCACATTTGTCCCAGCAGTGTCACTCCTCCATCAGGAGGCAACTCCATGGAGTAGCCAGTGGCTCCCTGCCCCCATCGCTCCCCACAGCACCCCCTGCTGGGAGAGGCCGGGACTGGGCTCTTCGGCAATCTGGAGAAATTAATTATCCGGTGTGATGTTGCGGGGGGGGGGGGGGATTCACAATATTTTGGATGAAAATCGTGTGTGCCTCAGTTCCTCCCGACCCCGTGCTGCACGTTTAACCAGGTGGTGGAAGGGGGTTGTTGATTGTCTGCAGACTCTCACTGACCACTCAGATGGGCCAGACAGCTGGGCCTAGCAATTAACAACCGGGGGACCCATGTCCCACCACTGGCTGAGAGTCACTGACGGCTCAGCTGGGGGGGGGAGCATCGCTCCCACAGGACGTGCATCTCCCCCACGGGTCCCATCCAGGGGGACTTGCTGCAGGGGGCTCCCGGTTAAAACCGGGGAGTGGGGGCTGCAGGCTCCAAGGTCCGGCCCCAGGAGGTGGGGAAGCGGAGGGGTTCACCCCAGTGAGAGTGTGACCCTAAGGGGGGGGCTACTGCATGGCAGGGGTCACCCCCAGGGGCTGTTCCAGAGCCGGGCAAGAGCACCGGGCCAGTGGAGCTGTGACGTATGGTATTGGGTGGGAAGCTGGGGGGGTGGCAGGTCGGGAGTGAGGGGCACCAGCAGGGCTGGGGGGAGCCCAGGGCTGGGCTAGCAGGGGCTGCGGGTTGGCAGTGAGGGGCATTGGTACAGTTGGGGGGGGATCCCAGGTTTGGGAGAGCCCCCCAGTGTCTCCCAGAGGCATCAGGGTCAGGCCTGACAGCCAGGGGAGAGTGCCCCCTGCTGGGCCCCCCCACTGCCCCGCCCCCTGTAGCTCAGTGCCCCCTGCTGCCTCCCACTGCCCCGCCCCCTGTAGCTCAGCGACCCCTGCTGCCCTCCACTGCCCTGCCCCTGTAGCTCAGCACCCCCTGCTGCCTCCCACTGCCCCGCCCCCTGTAACTCAGCGCCCCCTGCTGACCCCACTGCCCTGCCCCCTGTAGCTCAGTGCCCCCTGCTGGCCCCCCCACTGCCACGCCCCCTGTAGCTCAGCGCCCCCTGCTGGCCCCCCCATTGCCTCGACCCCTGTAGCTCAGCGCCCCCTGCTGCCCCCCACTGCCCCGCCCCCTGTAGCTCAGCGCCCCCTGCTGCCCCCCACTGTCCCGCCCCCTGTAGCTCAGCGCCCCCTGCTGCCCCCCACTGCCCCGCCCCCTGTAGCTCAACGCCCCCTGCTGCCCCCCACTGCCCTGCCCCCTGTAGCTCAGCGCCCCCTGCTGGCCCCCCCCCACCGCCCCGCCTCCTGTAGCTCAGCGCTCTCTGCTGTCCCCCCAACCCTATTGATTTCCGGCCTCTGATCGATGAGGAAAGTGGGTGAATGCTCCTGTTGCCAAGGCAACAAAGTATCAACTCCAAGCGTTGCTATGACGCCGGGCAATTTCCCCATCTCGTTCCCATGGCACCCGCGGGTGCGACTCACGCCAGATCATCTGGTCCGCTGCCAGTCCCGGCTCCAGGGCGGGGAGCGGGGAGCGGGGGAGGGGCTGGGCGCCCGGACTCCTGGGTTCTCTCTTGGCTCAGGCTGGGGAGTGGGTGTCTAGTGGTTAGAGCAGGGGAGGGGCCGGGCGCCCGGACTCCTGGGTTCTCTCTCGGCTCAGGCTGGGGAGTGGGGTCTAGTGGTTAGAGCAGGGGAGGGGCCGGGCGCCCGGACTCCTGGGTTCTCTCTCGGCTCAGGCTGGGGAGTGGGTGTCTAGTGGTTAGAGCAGGGGAGGGGCCGGGCGCCCGGACTCCTGGGTTCTCTCACGGCTGAGGCTGGGGAGTGGGGGCTAGTGGTTAGAGCGGAGGGGCGGGGCCGGGACGCCCGGCTTTGCAATGCCTAAGGGGGAAGTTGCCCTTCTCGCCTGCAGGGGCAGCATCGACCCTTCCCCGCCCCCCACATGCGATAGGTTTGTTCACACGCTTCACAAAGCCCCGCTCCGCCCCCCCCCCGCCCCCGCACACAGGGCGAAGGGGGAGGGGCGATTTCTCTCCCATCACCCCCGCAGGCATCGATTAGTGTAGAAGGGTTAAAGGCAGGTACACGCGTGTGTGTGTGTGTGTGTGTGTGTGTGTGTGTGTGTGTGTGTGTGTGTGTGTCCCTGGCGCCCCCTGCTGGAGGGGCTGGGCCCTGTGCTGTGCTGTGTGTGTGTGTGTGTGTGTGTGTGTGTGTGTGTGTGTGTGTCCCCCTGGCGCCCCCTGCTGGAGGGGCCGGGCCCTGCGGTGTGTGTGTGTGTGTGTGTGTGTGTGTGTGTGTGTGTGTGTCTGGCGCCCCCTGCTGGAGGGACCTGGACATGCACTGGGTGTGTGTGTCTCTGGCGCCCCCTGTTGGAGGGGCCGGGCCCTGCGCTGTGTGTGTCCGTCCCTGGCGCCCCCTGCTGGAGGGGCCTGGCCCTGCGCTCTGTGTGTGTGTGTGTGTGTGTGTGTGTGTGTCCCTGGCGCCCCCTGCTGGAGGGGCCTGGACCTGCACTGGGTGTGTCCCTGGCGCCCCCTGCTGGGCCCTGCTCCTCACGCCCCTGCCCCAATTGCTGATCGGGATGAACCATTCCAGCCTGGGGATCCTAACCCAGAGCCCCCACCCCCCTCCTGCCCTGCGATGGGAGAGTCCCTCAGCCCCACCCCCTCCTTGCAATAAAAGCCCCCCCTCCTTCCCTTTCAGCCTGTGACGGAAGGGCCCCGCCCCTCCCAGGGATGGCAGAGCCCCTCCCCCTCCCTCCCTGCCACGGGGGAGCCCCTCCCCCTCCTGTCCCCACCCCCCGCCCCACCCCGCCGCCGTTCAGCACCGCGGGGCGGACAGCTCCGAGCCCCGCTCCGGCCGCTCCTGCTCTTCCCCCCGCCGCGATGGAGGGAGACGGTAGGAGCCCCCCGCTCCCCCACATGGGAGCCGCCGACGCTGAGGACTTGGGGGCCGGGGGGGGGGCGGGGGACAGCTGAAGGGTCCCATCGCGGCTGGGGGAGGGGGGGCTGGCCGTGGCGCCGGGCTAGGTCCCGGCTGGGTCCATTGGTGTCACTCTGGAGTGACACCCGTTTACACTGGCTGAGGATCTGTCCCTAGAAGCGCCCGCTGTGTCTTGATGGGCAAATTCGCTCCATAGAGGGCCAGCAGCTCAGCTGGTATCTAAAGGGGTATCACTTTGGAGTGACTCTGAGTCACGCCAGCTGGGGGTCTGGCCCCACTGATCCAATGGAGCTGTGGCCACTGGCCAGGCTGGGGGTCTGGCCCCACCGATCCAATAGAGCTGCGGCCACTGGCCAGGCTGGGGGTCTGGCCCCACTGATCCAATGGAGCTGCAGGCTCGTGGCCCCAGCTGGGGGTCTGGGCCCATTGACCCCAGTGGAGCTGCAGCCACTGGCCAGGCTGGGGGTCTGGCCCCACTGATCCAATGGAGCAGCGGCCACTGGCCAGGCTGGGGGTCTGGGCCCATTGACCCCAGTGGAGCTGCAGCCACTGGCCAGGCTGGGGGTCTGGCCCCACTGATCCAATGGAGCTGCGGGCTCGTGGCCCCAGCTGGGGGTCTGGGCCCATTGACCCCAGTGGAGCTGCAGCCACTGGATCCTGGCCCCCTTGGGGAGTGATGAGGATCTGATGGACAGAGAGGAGCTCACGGCCCCAGGTGGGGGGACCTCGGGGGCGAGGAGGGGGCAGGGTCCGTGGGTCAGACTCCGGGACGGGGCTGGACGGGAAGCGGAGTCATGCTGGGAATTGGGAGGATCGATAGTTCAGCGCGGTCGGCTCCCATCCGGTGTGTGTCTCATGAGACCCCGGGTGTCGGAGGGGCCAGGCCAGGGCCAGGTTCTTGGCTGGCTCCAGGGCTGACTCATGGCAGCTGGCACTGGGGAGGGGCCCGTCTCCTGCCCTGACACCCCAAGCGGGACACCCGCTGACCACCAGGGCCAGGCAGCGGCCGGCGCAGATGGATGCACTGCACAAGGTGGGGTCCCACTTCCCAGGTGAAACCATATCCCCAGCCACAGACCCATGGACCATCCCAGGTCAGGCCAGCTGGGGGGCTGGCCCCTTTGATCCAGTGGAGCTGTGGCTGATAGGGGATGTCCAGTGCTCAAAGCCCTGCCCTGTAGCACACACCCTGTGTGTGGGGGGGGAGGGGGTTGGAGCTAGGACTCCTGGGTTCTCTCCCTGGCTCTTGGAGGGGAGTGGGGGCTGGTGGTTAGAGCGGGGGTGGGGGATCTGGGAACCAGGACTCCTGGGTTCTGTCCCCAGCTCACTTGCCCCTTGGCTGGGCCCCGGTCTTGCAGCGTGTTGGGTTTCGTTGCTGGAGTGGGGGCTGTTGTGGTGCGGAAGGGCCCAGCTGTTGCAGCTGCTCCTGCCTCAGGGCACATGGGCGTGTGTGGGAAACACACGTACGCAGGGAGTCAGAACGGGAAAACCGCACACGCAGGCAGAGACACATGCACCCGCCTGGCCCTGGGCTCCCTGCTCCCCACTAGTGCCCCTCACTTCTGTCCCGCAGCCCCCTGCCACCCTGGCCCTGCCCCCCCCCAGTTCTGCCAATGTCCCTCATTCCTGACCCACAGCCCCCTGCCAGCCTGGCCCTGCCACCCCCCCACCCAGTTCTGCCGGTGCCCCTCATTCCCGACCTGCAGCCCCCTGCTAGTCCAGCCTTGCCCCCTCCCCCAGCTCTGCTGGTGCCTCTCACTCCCGACCCGTAGCCCCTGCTAGCCCAGCTCCAGGCTCCCCACATACACAGTTTTTCCCCTATCCCCACCCCCAGGGAAGTCTTTACACGGTGGAGGTTCAGTTCTTCCGGCCTATTCAGCCATATCGCCCCCCTTGCTGAGGCTGTGGGTTAGGGCCCCTCGGAGGCTGTGCCATAACAGGGGCCCCGTCCCACTTCGGATGGAGCTCACGTCCAGCAAACTCATTTCACGGCAGTGGGAAGTGGCAGCAGGGGAGAGAGAGGTTGGTTGACTCAGAGAACTCACCTCCCAGAGCCACAGAGAGAACCCAGGAGTCCTGGCTCCCAGCCCTGCTCCTCCAGTTCTAACCACTAGATACCACTCCCCTCCCAGAGCTGGGGAGAGAACCCAGGAGTTGTGATACACTGTGTCACTCTGCCGAAGCTACGTGGTTCCCCCAGCCTCACAGCTGACAGGTGGGGACGTGTGTTTGGGCCTGTGTGACAGGATGGGCTTTGTCTGTTGGCCTCTGGGGGCCCCCCTGAGCCAGCCAGTTCCTGCCCTGGGGCCGGATGGGAGCCGGTGCCCCCTAGAGGGGACAGGCCCCGCGCCCCATTCCTGCTTCCATGGTGATGTTTTCCGGTGGTTGCTTTGTTTGATGAAGGCCTGGGCTGACGGGCACTGGCAGGGGGGTGGGGGGAGCTGTCACCCAGCTCAGAACAAGCGGGCATCGGGGCCCGGGGCAGCAAGATTGCATGAGACAGAGAGAGAGAGAGAGAGAGAGGCCAGCGGCGCTGGGTGAGCAATCACAGGGGTGGATGGGCCCACGGCTCCAATCTGGGGCAGGGGCCGGATACCACGCTAGACGAGCCCGTGGGTTTGAGCCGGGGGTGGGGGTCTCTTGTGTTACCCTGGCTCTGTGCACATCCAGCATAGGAAGCAGGCATCTGGGTTTGTGCTTAAAGCACTCGAATGGCAGCCAGGACATCTGGGTCTTTTCCCCAGGTTCAACCCCGCCCCCCCCAAGATGGGAGCCCTGTCGTGGCAGGCACTGCCCATGCCTGCCCCCTCCCCAAGCTGGAGCCAGGCCCTGCCCACCCAGGGGAGCTCACAGCCTGAATCAAGGGGAGTTCATGCTTTCAATTCCATGGGGAAACTGAGGCCCAGGGCGGGACCAGACCCACAGAGAAGGCATCTGGAACTGAACCCAGGCGTCCTGCTGGTGAGGCAGAGGGTGGTGGGCCCCTGCCTGGGCCAGGGGGGAGATGAAGGCTCCAGCCCATGATGCCCGCCCCACGACGTGCAGCGCCGCTCGCTCCCCACCCGGCACTGGGTCAATCCTGCTGCTGGTGTGTGTGTGGGGGGATTAATCCACTCGACTCCATCTGTGAGCTGGGGTGCGGGGGATTAGTGAGCAGGGCCGGCCCCAGGCACTTTAACGGGCGCTAATGGGATCAGAGCCCGGGAGGAGGGGGCAGGAGAGAGAGAAACTCCCCATCAGCCAGGCCCCGCACGAGCCAGCCCTCTACATGTCCCTGGGCACCACCCCATCTCATCGGCCAGCCAGAGCTAAGCACCCCACTACCCGTCCCCGGCGTCTGTCCGGCCGGCCAGCCCCATACGCCACCCGCCCAGCCAGCCAGCTGTGTGCAGCCCTGAAGCAGAGCTCGTGCGGCTCGGACACGTGTCTCCACCACCAACAGAAGCTGGCCCAATAAAAGATGTTCCCTCCCCCACCTCGTCTTTCATCCATCTCCATTCACACCCTCTATCCATCCATTCACACCCTCCAGTCATCCCCATCTACACCCTCCCTCCCTCCACACCCTCTATCCATCCAACCAAACCCTCCAGCCATCCCCATTCACACCTTGCCTCCCTCCCCATTCACACACACCCTTCCTCCATCCCCATTCACACCTTCCCCTCCCCATTCACACCCTCCCTCCAACTAACCAAACCCTCCAGCCATCCCCATTCACACCTTGCCTCCCTCCCCATTCACACACACCCTTCCTCCATCCCCATTCACACCTTCCCCTCCCCATTCACACCCTCCCTCCAACTAACCAAACCCTCCCGCCATCCCCATTCACACCTTGCCTCCCTCCCCATTCACACACACCCTTCCTCCATCCCCATTCACACCTTCCCCTCCCCATTCACACCCTCCCTCCAACTAACCAAACCCTCCAGCCATCCCCATTCACACCTTGCCTCCATCCCCATTCACACACACCCTTCCTCCATCCCCATTCACACCTTCCCCTCCCCATTCACACCCTCCCTCCAACTAACCAAACCCTCCAGCCATCTCCATTCACACCCTCACTCCCTCTCCACCCTTCCTCCATCCCCATCCCCATTCAGACCCTCCATCCATCCAACCAAATCCTCCAGCCACACCCTCCCTCCAGCCCCATCCACACCCTCACTCTCTCGATTTCCCTGCCATCACCTGGCCACACCCAGCTTGGGCGGGGCAGACTATGGCCCCACCTCTCCCACCAAGGGATACAACCCCCCCTGCTCTGCCAGAGGGGTAACCATGATGACCAGCTTCTCTCCCATCACCTGGGCTGGCGGAGGGGGGAGGATAGGCTGGAGGGGATGACACCTCCCCATGACACTGAGCTCAGTGCTGCCCCCTGCTGGGCGGGACCAGAGCGCTTTCGGCGTTGTGGCATAGACCCTGCAGGGCAACTGGCTAATGGGGATTCTCCTCTGGCAATGCCTGGAATCCCCCATCCATGAGCTCCTCCCTGCACCTGGACAGTCAGCACTACACCCGGGTCCGTTTACAGCCCATTATGGAGTCAGGCACTAACTGTGCCTGGTATGGCAGGAAAGTGGGGGAGGTCTAGTGGTTAGGGGGAGGCTGGGAGCCAGGACTCCTGGGTTCTCTCCCTGGCTTGAGGAGGGGAGTGGGGTCCAGCGGTTAGAGTGGGGGCGGTGATCCAGGATTCCTGGGTTCTCTCCCCAGCTCTGGGAGGGGAGCGGGGTCCAGTGGTTAGAGCAGTGGGGGCCTGGGAACCAGGACTCCTGGGTTCGATTCCTCACCCCGTGGAGTGCAGGGTGCAGAGGCAGTTTGCCAGCAGGGAGCAACGCAAGCTCCGTGTCTGTGTTTGTGGCTCAGCCGTTGTCCCCCCGGGCCGGCCCCGGCCCAACGCACAGAAGATGGAGGAGTCCGTCAGGGAGAGCTGCGGAGAGCCGGGCCTCAGTTTGATGGATTGCCCAGTTTGATTGCCCTGCTGCTGGGGGGAAGGGATTCCCGGGCCTAGGTTCACACATTTAGGGCAAATCCTTTCAAGAGTATCAAGCTAATTTGACCTATTTCCTGGATGCCCGACCTCGCCCGTGCGGTTGATGCTGGTGGTCACTTACAAGCACCTTGCTGGGGCTGAACAATGCACACGTATAAGATCAGTACCTATCCTGAGCGAAACTGACCTACAGGTGACCCGGGCTTCTGGTCAGCCAGCGTCCCACAGACCACCCCTCGCTGAGGGTACCCCCTCACCAAGGAGCCCTAGGTTCTGCCCTGCCACAGCTCTGCTCTCGGATTTGGTGGTAGCAGTGGGATCCTGCAGTGCCTACCTCAGAAGCTGGGGGAGACTGCTTGGGAGGGGGATGGTAGCTCCTCCGCACAGACAAAGCCCCTGCAGGGAGGGGTTGGTGAGGACCTCCCCACACAGCAGGGAGGGGTTGGTGGAGACCCCCCCACACAGCAATGAGGTTGGTAGTTAACACCCCAGCGAGATGTATGGAGCACTTGGGACAATTCACATCTCTCTGAGCAATAGGTTCAGGCTCTCGCCAGACTCAGGCAGGGGCAGCGGGCGGTCCCTCCGCCACTGTGATGATCGGCCGACTCAGAGCTGTGCCCTCCCCTCCCCCAGGCGCAAAGATGAATGCAGCTCGGCGATCGGCCATGCTGGCCTCGGAGGTGACCGCGCCTCCCACCGAGCCGGCCCTGAACGCCACCGAGACGCCCAGCAAGGAGAACGTCTTCTCCGACATGAAGGACAAGTTCATGAACAAGCTCAGCAAACTGCCCAGTGAGTGCTCGGGGGATCCCCGCCCCACAGCCCCAGTGCCCCGCCCCAGAGGCAGTCGCATCTCAGCACTGGCTCATAGGTCCCTGTAGAAGCACCCCCCACCCCCACCCCAGAGGGGCTGCGTCCCAGTGCAGGGCGAGGGATCCCCCTGTAACCAGCCCCCCGCGCTCCGCCCCAGAGGGGCCACGTCTCACTCCCACTCTGTCCCCGCCGCAGTCCCGCCCTGGGCCGTGGCCACCATCCTGATCCTGGCGGCTCTTCTGCTGCTCGGCTGCTGCGCCTGCGCCTGCAGGAAACGCGGGAAGGGAAAGAAGGGGAAGGAGAAAGCGAAGGCTCAGATCAACCTGAAGGAGGTGAAGGAGCTGGGCCAGAGCTACATCGACAAGGTGAGGCCCCCACTAGGGGGCGCCAGCTCCCACCCGGCTCCGGGGCAGGGCCTGGCTGGCTCAGGGGGGCAGGGAATGGGGCCTGGGGCCTTTCTCCTCTAGGGGGCGCTGGCTCCCACCCGGCTCCAGGGCAGGGCCTGGCTGGCTCAGGGGGGCAGGGAATGGGGCAGGGGCCTGTCCCCTCTAGGGGGCGCTGGCTCCCATCCGGCCCCAGGGCAGGGCCTGGCTGGCTCAGGGGGGCAGGGAATGGGGCCTGGGGCCTTTCTCCTCTAGGGGGCGCTGGCTCCCACCCGGCTCCAGGGCAGGGCCTGGCTGGCTCAGGGGGGCAGGGAATGGGGCAGGGGCCTGTCCCCTCTAGGGGGCGCTGGCTCCCATCCGGCCCCAGGGCAGGGCCTGGCTGGCTCAGGGGGGCAGGGAATGGGGCCTGGGGCCTTTCTCCTCTAGGGGGCGCCGGCTCCCACCCGGCTCCGGGGCAGGGCCTGGCTGGCTCAGGGGGGCAGGGAATGGGGCAGGGGCCTGTCCACTCTAGGGGGCGCTGGCTCCCACCCGGCCCCAGGGTGGGAAGCTGGGGCGGGGGCAGGGAGGGGGCTCAGTTCTGGACTCAGCTGCTATTGAGCCGCTTATCTCCTGAGCCTCTCAGATGCCTGAGCCCTCGGCCCCTGAGGCAGCAGCCTCTGACCTTGGGGGCTGCCTGGACGCTCCGCTGAGAGGGGGTGGGGGGAGACAGAGTGCAGCTATTGTGGGTCAGGGTTGTATAAGTGATGTGTGTCTGTATAGAGGGGCCGGGCCCTGCGGTGTGTGTGTGTGTGTGTGTGTGTGTGTGTGTGTGTGCATCCCTGGCGCCCCCTGCTGGAGGGGCCGAGCTCTGCGCTGTGTGTGTGTGTGTGTGTGTGTGTGCGCGCGTCCCTGGCGCTCCCTGCTGGAGGGGCCGAGCCCTGCGCTGTCTGTGTGTGTGTGTGTGTGTGTGTGTGTGTGTGTGTGTCCCTGGTGCCCCCTGCTGGAGGGGCCGAGCCCTGCGCTGTCTGTGTGTGTGTGTGTGTGTGTGTGTGTCCCTGGTGCCCCCTGCTGGAGAGGCCAGGCCCTGTGCTGTGTGTGTGTGTGTCCCTGGCGCTCCCTGCTGGAGGGGCCGAGCCCTGCGCTGTCTGTGTGTGTGTGTGTGTGTGTGTGTGTGTGTGTGTGTCCCTGGTGCCCCCTGCTGGAGAGGCCGGGCCCTGTGCTGTGTGTGTGTGTGTCCCTGGTGCCCCCTGCTGGACGGGTCGGGCCCTGCACTCTGTGTGTGTGTGTGTGTGTGTGTGTGTGTGTGTGTGTCCCTGGTGCCCCCTGCTGGAGGGGCCAGGTCCTGCGCTGTGTGTGTGTGTGTGTCCCTGGTGCCCCCTGCTGGAGGGGCCGGGCCTTGCGCTGTGTGTGTGTGTGTGTGTGTGTGTGTGTGTCCCTGGCACCCCGTGCTGGGGGGGCCGGGCCCTGCATGTATAACTGAGGTGTTGGGTCTACACAGGGTGTTTCTCTCTCCCCCCCGTCCCCCCCCCCCCAGGTGCAGCCTGACATTGAGGACCTGGACCCGGCGCTGCTGCCTGAGCCTAAGGACGAGAAGCGCCAGGAGAAGCTGGGCAAGCTGCAGTACTCGCTGGACTACGACTTCCAAAACGGGCAGGTGGGTTTTCCCGTGTGGCCTGCTGAGGGACCCAGGTGTCCGGGCTCCCATCCCTCCCAGTTCCAACCGAGTAAAAAAACCCTTCTCGCCCAGAGCTGGGAATGGAACACATGACTCCTGCTTCCCAGCCCCCACCCCACTTTAACCACTAGACCCCACTCCCCTCTCAGAGCTGAGGAGGGAACCTAAGAGTCCTGGGTCCCATCCCCTCCCTGCTCTAACCACTAGACCCCACTCCCCTCTCAGAGCCAGGGATGCAACCCACAAGTCCTGGCTCCCAGCCCCCTCCTGCTCTAACCACCAGACCCCACACCCCTCCCAGAGCCAGGGAGAGAACCCAGGAGTCCTGGCCCCTAGCCCCTCCCTGCTCTAACCACTAGACCCCGCTCCCCTCCCAGAGCTGGGGAGAGAACTCAGGAGTCCTGCGCCGCCTGGCTGGGGCACTGCTGTGGGGGAAACTCACAGCATGGCCGACACTCTGGGGCTTTTCCCTTTCACCCTGTCCCAGCTGGTTGTAGGCATCATCCAGGCAGCCGACCTGCCGGCGCTGGACATCGGGGGCACGTCCGACCCCTACGTCAAAGTTTTCCTGCTCCCTGAAAAGAAGAAAAAACACGAGACCAAAGTGCATCGGAAAACCCTGAACCCCACGTTCAACGAGACATTCACCTTCAAGGTAACTCGCCTCACTCCCAACCCGCATCCCCCTTTGTGCCCTCCAGCTCTGCCAGTGCCCCTCACTCCCGACCCGCAGCCCCCTCCGTGCCCCCCAGCTCTGCCGGTGCCCCTCACTCCCGACCCGCAGCCCCCTCCGTGCCCCCCAGCTCTGCTGGTGCCCCTCACTCCCAACCCGCATCCCCCTTTGTGCCCTCCAGCTCTGCCAATGCCCCTCACTCCCGACCCGCAGCCCCCTCCGTGCCCCCCAGCTCTGCCGGTGCCCCTCACTCCCGACCCGCAGCCCACTCTGTTCCCCCCAGCTCTGCCAGTGCCCCTCGCTCCTGACCCGCAGCCCACTCTGTTCCCCCCAGCTCTGCCGGTGCCCCTCACTCCCGACCCGCAGCCCACTCTGTTCCCCCCAGCTCTGCCGGTGCCCCTCGCTCCTGACCCGCAGCTCTCTCCATGCCCCCCAGCTCTGCCGGTGCCCCTCACTCCCGACCCGCAGCCCACTCTGTTCCCCCCAGCTCTGCCAGTGCCCCTCGCTCCTGACCCGCAGCCCACTCTGTTCCCCCCAGCTCTGCCGGTGCCCCTCGCTCCTGACCCGCAGCTCTCTCCATGCCCCCCAGCTCTGCCAGTGCCCCTCACTCCTGACCCACAGCCCTCTCTGTGCCCCCCAGCTCTGCTGGTGCCCCTCACTCCCGACCAGCAGCCCCGCTGGGGGAGGGGCACTGCTGAGCTCTCCCCTCGCCCCCCAGATCCCCTACATGGAGCTGGGCGGGAGGACCCTGGTCATGGCCGTCTACGACTTCGACCGGTTCTCCAAGCACGACGCCATCGGGGAGTTGCGGGTGCCTATGAGCAGCCTGGACCTGGCCCAGCCCATCGAGGCCTGGCGGGACCTGCAGTCCGCGGAGCGGGAGGAGGTGAGGCCCCACCCACGGGCTCTGTCACCTGGCAACGCCGGGGGGGGCTCTGGGGGGTGGGATGCCCGGTGGGGAGGGGGGATCTGGGGGTTGGGATGCCTGGGGGGGGAGGGTGGTTCTGGGACTTGGGATACCCTGGGGGGAGGGGGGCTCTGGGCGGTGGGATGCTCGGGGGGAGGGGGGTCTGGGGGGTGGGATTCCCTGGGGGCAGGGGGCTGTGGGAGATGGGATCCCTGGGGGGAGGGGGGCTCTGGGTGTTGGGATGCCCGGGGGGAAGGGCAGTTCTGGGGCTTGGGATTCCCTGGGGGGAGAGGGGCTGTGCAGGATGAGATGGGGAGGGAGCATTGGCTAATGTGGCAGAGGGGGTCCCTAGACGTAGGATTCCTGGGGGGTGGGGAAGCTGCAGTCCAGCCCTCCTAGTCTGACTGTTCCCCCCCTCCCCATGCCTCACAGCAGGAGAAGTTGGGGGACATTTGCTTCTCCCTGCGCTACGTCCCCACGGCCGGGAAGCTCACGGTCATTGTTCTGGAAGCCAAGAACCTGAAGAAGATGGATGTGGGGGGGCTGTCAGGTGAGATAGCGCTGTGAGCTTCCTCCCAGCAGTGCCCCATCTGGGGACCCCGGCACTGCGAGCTTCCTCCCAGCAGTGCCCCATCCGGGGACCCCGGCACTGCGAGCTTCCTCCCAGCAGTGCCCCATCCGGGGACCCCAATGCTGCAAACTTTTCCCCAGCAGTGCCCCAGCTGGAGACCCCTGTGCTGCGAGCTTCCCCACAGTAGTGCCCCAGCCAAGGCCCCGTCTCTGCCCGCAGTGAGTCAGGCTCACGCCTGGGGGTACAGGGGGTCAAGCTCTATTGACACCCTGGCCTCGGGGCTCAGGAAACTTACTGGGGTGCTTGAAGCTGCGGGACCTAGGAATTGTGGGATAGCTACCTGGAGGGTCACCTGACTGGCCCAGCTTGGGGGCAGGACAGGGGGTTGCTCATCAGGCCCAGATGGGGTCTGGGGTCTCTGTTCTGAACGGTCTCCCCTTCACCCCCCAGATCCCTACGTGAAAATCCACCTGATGCAGGGGGGAAAGCGGCTGAAGAAGAAGAAAACGACCATTAAGAAAAACACTCTGAACCCCTATTATAACGAGTCCTTCAGCTTCGAGGTTCCCTTTGAGCAGATCCAGGTGAGTCCCCCCCCCACCCGCAACTCTGAGCCAGCCAGCTCCTGTCCTGGGGCCGGATGGGAGCTGGCGCCTCCTAGAGGGGAAAGGCCCCTGTGCCCCATTCCCTGCCCCCTTGAGACAGCCCGTCCCTGCTCTGGGGCTGGATGGGAGCTGGCACCTCCTAGAGGAGAAAGGCCCCTGTGCCCCATTCCCTGCCCCCTTGAGACAGCCCATCCCTGCTCTGGGGCTGGATGGGAGCTGGCACCTCCTAGAGGAGAAAGGCCCCTGTGCCCCATTCCCCGCCCCCTTGAGACAGCCTGTCCCCGCTCTGGGGCCGGATGGGAGCCGGCGCCCCCTAGATGGGAGCAAGCACCCTTCTCTCACCTGCTTGAGGTGGATATTACTGCTGTGGGGGAAGATCACAGCACTGTGGGGGATCCCAAGCTGGGGGCACTGCTGCAGGGGAGCTCGCAGCATGGCACGGGAAATCCCTGGCTAGTGGCACCGCTGCTGGGGAAGTTCACCGCCCTGACCGATCCCCAGCTGGGGCACCGTGGTAGGTGTCTTCATCGTGGCGCCTCTCCTCCCCTGGCAGAAAGTCCAGGTTGTTCTCACCGTCCTGGATTACGACAAGCTGGGGAAGAACGAGGCCATTGGGAAGGTCTTCGTGGGCTGCAACGCCACCGGAACGGAGCTCCGTCACTGGTCTGACATGCTGGCCAATCCTCGGCGCCCCATCGCCCAGTGGCACACCCTGCAGACGGAAGAGGAGGTGGACGTGGTCGTTGGCAAGAAGACCTCCTGATGCCCCCTCTCCACCCCCCATCCTGGCCTAGCCAGTGGGCAGCCGTCCCATCTCCCGTCCTGAGCGAGTGGGAACGTGTGGGTGAGGCGCCTCTGGAGAATGCGTGTGTGGGGTTGCCTGTGAGCCTGTTTCCTCTTTCAGAGCTGTTCCTGTTGAAACATCTTCGAGCAAACCTTCTGTTTCTGATCCGCTGTGTGAACCGTGAGGTTTGCGTTGTGTCGAGAAGCTGGTGAGATGTCTACTACAGGGTTACTATAGGTTTACTATGGGTTTACTATGAGGTTACTGTGGGGTTACAATAGGACTGCAGTAGGTTTACACATCATGTTGTGCTGCCACATTTGAAAACTGGGTCTTGTGTGTAAACCTATTGTAAATCTGTTTACTAATAGCTTACAACAGGTTTACTTTAGGGCTACCATAGCTTTGCACAGGTGGACGTCATAGTATGGTGACACACTTGAAAGCAGGACTGCATGTAAATCTCTTGTAAATCTGTAGCAGAGGCATCCTAAAGATTTCCACCTTTGGATCTCGCAAGTCTCCTGTGCGAAACTATTGTAGCTGTGTTTACTAAGGGTTTACAATATACTTATATACTTGGATGCTATAGCACAGTGCCACCTTTGAAAATTACGCTTAACGTGTAACCCTATCAGAGATTTGATTCCTCTATGTTTACTAATGGTTTACAGCAGATTCACTCGATGGTTACACTTAGCTTCACGTGCCATATTTTAAAACTGGACTTCATGTGTAATCCTGTTGTAAATCTAGTCATAATAGCTTGACGAATGATTGGCTCTAGGTTCACTTACAGCTTTACGCAATGTGTTTATTATAGGCTTACAAGATCTTTACTATGCGTTTCACACAGGTATACTTTGGGTTTACTACAGGTTCATGACAAGTTTACTATAGATTTGTTGTGGGCTTATGATAGGTTTAATAGAGGGTTACAACAGGTTTACGGAGAGGGTTACAACAGATTTACTATTACTTTACGTTTTACTGAACAATATTTATGTTACGACTACATTTTATTGTAGGCTTACAATGGGTTTACAACAGGTTCACTAGAGACTTACAACAGGTTCACTATGGCTTTACTACTAACTGGCAAACATGTTTATTATAGGTTTACAGCAAGTTTGCTATTTGTTTACAAACATGGGTTTGCAACAAGTTCACTATGGGTTTCCAGCAGGTTTACTGTTGTTTTACAAACGTGTTTACTGTAGACTTACAACAGGTTTGCTCTATGTTTACTATAGGCTCACACGGAGTTTACTGTGGGTTTAGAACAGGTTCACTACGGATGTACCAGATGTTTACAACAAGTTTACCATTGGTTTACAAACATATTTTCTATAATCTTACAACAGGTTTTCTATATGGCTACTACAGGCTAGCAGTGACTTTACTACGGGTTTACAACAGGTTCACTATAGACTTACATGTTTACGATAGCTTTGCAGCAGATTCCCGGTGGGTTTACGACAGGGTCTCTATGGGTTCACAGCAGGTATACTATTGGTTTACAAACATGTTTATAATAGGCTTACAACAGGTTTACAACAAGTGTCCACGAGGGCCAACATTCAGATACACATGCCTTGCTCATATCGTCCCTCCTCTGGCTCCTCATGGTGCCCATTGGACAATCGGTCCTTGGGCATTTAAATCTACTGGAAGCTTTACACATGAGACCCAGCCTCCAAATGCAGGCCCCATTCCTATGCAAGCCCCAAAATAGGACCATTCCTTTAAGGCACCAGCATCGAAGAGCTCAGCTCCTGCTTTCCCAGTGCCCAGTGGGATTATTACCTGGCTCGGTATAAGCCACCTCCGTTGATGTTTTGTTTTGTGTTGTTTTCTGCTCAGCTTGTGCCAATGAAATCAGGCCGATCCGATTCCCCACCTGGTTCCTGTTGTACCAAACCTTGCTGCTGTTCATTGATACTTGCACTTGTTAGCTAATTAACGTCCTTGGGTGGGGGGAGGGGACTTGGTATGATCACCCCTGGCTTGGGGAAAGTTAGAGCAGGGCGGGCTGGGAGCCAGGACTCCTAGGTTCTGTTCCCGGCTCTGGGAGGGGAGTGGGATCTAGTGGTTACAGTGGGGGGACCTGGAGTCAGGACTCCTGGGTCCTATTCACCATCTGACCTCTGGCAAGCCACTTCCTCTTCATACACTCCTAAAATCAGTCTGAAGCCCTCAGATGCAAGACTGCTATGTATTAGTACAACGACCTCTTGGCTTTCGCTGCCCAGATGTCTCCTGCTTGACCCCAGAGCCACCTTTCTCCTCGTGCCCCATCTGGCTCCATTTTAGTTCACAGGGAGCTTGGCTCTATTTCGTTACTAACAGCTTCCTCCAGCTATTAGTCTCCAAAGCAGAATCTCTCATTCCCGCCCTGTCCAGGGATTTCTGTTCCCAGCAAAATGAGCCCAAGAAGAGGGACACCTCACCAGGCCAAGAACAGTCAAGTGTAGGGGGGCGGTGGCCATTTTTTCTCTCATATTGACCAAGGTAGCATGTTTGGTACTATTCTCCGACTGTAGAATTAGCACCCTTTGGGGACTAAGAAATGCCTTCCATCCCCCCTATTTAAATCTTATCCCCTCCGTCTCCTCTCTCTGGTCCCAAATTTTAGTGACGGGCATGGTCGTAGGCGTGATTGTGGCGTAATTCCATTGGCCAAGCCCTTGTTAGCTGGATAACTGTCCATCACCTTCTCCCCACCCTCCACCCCCAGTCTCAACTTTTAGCCATAAACAAAGTGAAGAGCAAGATGACCTCTGCTTGAGATGGCCTTTGTCAAGATGGATGGAGGCATTAAATTACTTCCACTGACCAGTCCCTTATATCTCTCCATCTCTCTTTATCCCCCGGCCCCAACTTCTAGCAAAAACCAGAGAGATTATCAAGAGGGTGGCCGTTTGAGATGATGACCACCATTCAAGATGGTGGCCACTCAAGATGAGGGGGTGACCATTCAAGAGGGTGGCCATTTGAGATGATGACCACCATTCAAGATGGTGGCCACTCAAGATGGGGGGGGTGACCATTCAAGAGGGTGGCCATTTGAGATGATGACCACCATTCAGGATGGTGGCCACTCAAAATGGGGGTGACCATTCAAGAGGGTGGCCATTTGAGATGATGACCACCATTCAAGATGGTGGCCACTCAAGATGGGGGGTGGCCATGCCACGTGATGGTGAACTGTGAGGTAATACTAGTCTCCCCAATCTGCTTTCCACCCTAAGTCCCAACTTCTGGCAACAACCGGTGTGTAAATGCCCGGAGCAAGATGGTCTCTGCCAAGTGTTGAAGAGATGCTGTGTCCTAGCCCCGTCCGGGAACCCCTTGTTCGTGGTTCAAGACGACCGCCCCACCTCCGTAACAATGGGTGGGCCAAGAACTAGCTGGCTGCCACCGTGCCGTGATAGACATGCTGTAGGATAATGGCAGTCAGGATCGTGTACAGGCCAAAGAGAAGTGTTTGTGACCTATGACGTGTGTGGATTCTAGCCCCACCCTCCCATTTTGAGGAACCTCCCAATCCCCACCCCTTCGCGGTGCTGTCCTTTATAAGCCGCACCCCTTTTGAACAGGTTTTCATATCGATGTCTTTGGCCGCGTGTCTGCTCAGAAATAAATCGAGGAGCTCTTATCTTTCAACGGCGTGTTCCTCATTGTCTCCGACAGGGAAGCGGGGAGGTAAAAGTTAAGTTGCCCTTGATTGACGCCGGGGCGGGTGAGAGCAGACTCAGCTACGTGTGACTCCAATCAGCTTTCTCCTTATCACGCACCCGGTTGATAGCCCCACCGCTCACCGGAGACCCTACCCCGACCAACCGGCACGCAGGTCCCAACGTTCACAAGTAACCCAACAATAACGCGCTAGGCCCGGTTCTCACAAAAGACCCTATAATGACAAACCAGCCCAGAGCTCACGGGAGACCCTACAATAACAAAGCAAGGTTTGAAGAGCTGCGGGCCAGGCAAGCCTGACACATACTCTCCTGGTTGCGGCTGCATGACCAGGACATTCACAGCTGCTGCCGGTAGCTATATTTTGTAATCCCAGCAAAGGGCGGGAGAACAGGTGTTAGCCACCGGCCAGGCCCTGCCTGCTTAGGAACCCCAGCCTGGGGCCTGCTGATCCGGAGCAAATTATGATATTAAATTCTCTGTCCCCCAGCAAATCCCTTGCCAATCCAAGAGCAACCAAGGGCTTTAGAGGAAGATGAAAATCTCCTTTCCTTCCCAGAGATGTAATTCATTGTGTGCCGTTAAGGGGCGGGGAGGGAGTGGGACAGAGGGAGGATGAGAGGGATGCAGGGAAAGAGGGAAGGAAGAAAAGAAAGTCCACTAGGTGTGCCTAGGGCTGGCGGGCGGGCTAGCGAAATGAACCGATCCAAAGAGGCGTGTGTGTGGGGAGTCGATAGACCGACAGATCGGATAGACGAGTGGCTAGCGCAGGGGTTCACAACTTTTTCCTTTCTGAGCCCCTCAACACGCTATAAACAATCCACGGTTCACTTGTGCTACAACAACTGATTTCTGCGTCTCAAACCCACGACCTTACGGGGTAGCCAGCGGGGCAATTGCTCAGCCTTCGCTTCAGCCCCGGGGGACCCCGGGTTTCAGTCCCATGCGGTGGGGCGGTGGCTGCCGCCCTGGGCCCCAGCGAGCCTGACCCTGCTCTGCATGGCGGCCTCCCCAGGTGAGAACTGCTGGTCTAGACTCAGCGCATAGGTAGATGGACTGGGTTAGACAGAGGTGGGTGTATGGGGTTGGATAGATAGATAGATAGAGGGGGCGTATGAGGATAGATAGATGGGGGGTGGATGGAGATAGATAGAGGGGGTGGATGGGGATGGATAGATGGATGGGGTGGCTGGCGATAAATAGATAGACAGAGGGGGAAGATGGGGATGGATAGATAGATAGAGGGTGTGGCTGGGGATGGATAGATAGAGGGGGTGGATGGGGATAGATAGATAGATGGGGGGGTGGATGGGGATAGATAGATAGATGGGGGGGTGGATGGGGATGGATGCATAGATAGAGGGGGTGGATGGGGATAGATAGAGGGGGTGGATGGGGATGGATGGATAGATAGATAGATAGATAGATAGATGGGGGGGTGGATGGGGATGGATAGATAGATGGGGTGGATGGGGATAGATAGAGGGGGTGGATGGGGATGGATAGAGGTGGTGGATGGGGATAGATATATAGAGGGGGTGGATGGGGATGGATAGATAGATAGAGGGGGCGGATGGGGATAGATAGAGGGGGTGGATGGGGATGGATAGAGGGGGTGGATGGGGATGGATAGATAGATAGATAGATGGGGGGGTGGATGGGGATGGATAGATAGATGGGGCGGATGGGGATAGATAGAGGGGGTGGATGGGGATGGATAGAGGTGGTGGATGGGGATGGATAGATGGATGGGGATAGATAGATAGATAGATAGATAGATAGATGGGGGGGTGGATGGGGATAGATAGATAGAGGGGGTGGATGGGGATGGATAGATAGATAGAGGGGGCGGATGGGGATGGATAGATAGATAGAGGGGGTGGATAGATAGATAGAGGGGGCGGATGGGGCTGGATAGATAGATGGGGGGCGGATGGGGATGGCTAGATAGATAGAGGGGGTGGATGGGGATGGATGGATAGATAGATGGGGATGGATAGATAGATAGAGGGGGTGGATGGGGATGGATAGATAGATGGGGGGCGGATGGGGATGGATAGATAGAGGGGGTGGATGGGGATGGATAGATAGATAGATGGGGATGGATAGATAGAGTGGGCAGATGGGGATGGATAGATAGATAGAGGGGGTGGATGGGGATGGATGGATAGATAGATGGGGATGGATAGATAGAGGGGGCGGATGGGGATGGATAGATAGATAGAGGGGGTGGCTGGGGATGGATGGATAGACAGATAGATGGGGATTGATAGATGGGGGGGGCGGATGGGGATGGATAGATAGATAGATAGAGGGGGTGGATGGGGATGGATAGATAGATGGGGATGGATAGATAGATGGGGGGGCAGATGGGGATGGATAGATAGATAGATAGAGGGGGTGGATGGGGATGGATAGATAGATGGGGATGGATAGATAGATGGGGGGGCAGATGGGGATGGATAGATAGAGGGGGCGGATGGGGATGGATGGATAGATAGAGGGGGCGGATGGGGATGGATAGATAGATGGGGATGGATAGATAGATGGGGGGGCGGATGGGGATGGATAGATAGATAGATAGAGGGGGTGGATGGGGATGGATGGATAGATAGAGGGGGCGGATGGGGATGGATGGATAGATAGAGGGGGTGGATGGGGATGGATAGATAGATGGGGATGGATAGATAGATGGGGGGGCGGATGGGGATGGATAGATAGATAGATAGAGGGGGTGGATGGGGATGGATAGATAGATGGGGATGGATAGATAGATGGGGGGGCAGATGGGGATGGATAGATAGAGGGGGCGGATGGGGATGGATGGATAGATAGAGGGGGCGGATGGGGATGGATAGATAGATAGAGGGGGCAGATGGGGATGGATAGATAGATAGAGGGGGTGGCTGGGGATGGATGGATAGACAGATAGATGGGGATGGATAGATAGAGGGGGCGGATGGGGATGGATGGATAGATAGAGGGGGTGGCTGGGGATGGATGGAGAGATGGGGGGTGGATTAAGGGGGAAGGATGGACACAGGGCTGGGCGGGGGAAGGGGTCAGACATGGGGCTGGATTGGGAGAGGAGAGGGGGGCCGGACAGAGGAGGGATGGGGGGGGAGGGCTCAGCCCCATGGCGAGGTTCGGGCTGTGGCGCACGGGGCGGGGTCTCCGGGGCAGAAGGGGCGGGGCTCCCCGAGGGGCGGGGTCTCCGGGGCAGAAGGGGCGGGGCTCCCCGAGGGGCGGGGTCTCCGGGGCAGAAGGGGCGGGGCTCCCCGAGGGGCGGGGTCTCCGGGGCAGAAGGGGGCGGGGTGTGGCCCTGGGTGGGGGCGGAGGCTCCAGGGAGCGGAGGCCCCGTTGCCAGGGCGACCGCGTCCCGCGGCGCAACCGAGCTGCCGGTCCGGGCCGAGCCGCGCTGCCGTGGGTGGGACCCGGGGCCCGGCCCCGCAGCCCATTGGCCCGGAGCCCTGCCCGTCACGGGGGGCGGGGCCCGCGCGAGGCAGCCAGGCAGGCTGAGTGCGCGGGGCGGGGGTCAGTGGGGCGGCAGGGTAAGGGAGGTGGGGCAGTGTGGGGGCGGCAGGGTAAGTGGGGGTGCGGGTGGGGCAGTGTGGGGGCGGCAGGGTAAGGGAGGTGGGGCAGTGTGGGGGCGGCAGGGTAAGTGGGGGTGCGGGTGGGGCAGTGTGGGGGCGGCAGGGTAAGGGGGGGTGGGGGCAGTGTGGGGGTGGCAGGGTAAGTGGGGGTGGGGGCAGTGTGGGGGTGGCAGGGTAAGTGGGGGTGGGGGGCAGTGTGGGGGCGGCAGGGTAAGTGGAGGTGCGGGTGGGGCAGTGTGGGGGTGGCAGGGTAAGGGAGGTGGGGCAGTGTGGGGGTGGCAGGGTAAGTGGGGGTGCGGGTGGGGCAGTGTGGGGGTGGCAGGGTAAGTGGGGGTGGGACAGTGTGGGGGCGGCAGGGTAAGTGGAGGTGCGGGTGGGGCAGTGTGGGGGTGGCAGGGTAAGGGAGGTGGGGCAGTGTGGGGGGTGGCAGGGTAAGTGGGGGTGCGGGTGGGGCAGTGTGGGGGTGGCAGGGTAAGTGGGGGTGGGACAGTGTGGGGGCGGCAGGGTAAGTGGGGGTGCGGGTGGGGCAGTGTGGGGGCGGCAGGGTAAGGGGGGGTGGGGGGCAGTGTGGGGGTGGCAGGGTAAGTGGGGGTGGGGGGCAGTGTGGGGGTGGCAGGGTAAGTGGGGGTGCGGGTGGGGCAGTGTGGGGGTGGCAGGGTAAGGGAGGTGGGGCAGTGTGGGGGCGGCAGGGTAAGTGGGGGTAGGGGCAGTGTGGGGGCGGCAGGGTAAGGGAGGTGGGGCAGTGTGGGGGCGGCAGGGTAAGTGGGGGTGGGGGCAGTGTGGGGGTGGCAGGGTAAGTGGGGGTGTGGAGAATAGATGGGAGGGGGTCAGTGGGGCGCAGGTGATCCCTGGGGAGGGGGCAGGAGGTGCTGGGGGTCAGGGGAGTGGAGAGTGGCAGAGGGGAGATGGCCAGTGGGGGAGGAGGAGAGATGGGGCAGTTGCGGGGGAGGCAGGTGGTCTCTGGGGAGTGAAAGAGACGAGGGAAGTGGGGGGCCAGGCATTGGCGGCGGCGGCGTAGGAAGGTTGAGAAGGGGCGGCCCCCTGGCCCTGGCGGCCCCAGCCCCACACCCACATGGGGGGCCTGTGTCTTTGTTTTCCAGCCATGACTACAGGAGCCGGCAGCAGCTTCGGCACCACCTGCTGGTGGGGCTTCTCCCCCGCGCTCGACCTGCAGAGGGAATGTGGGTCCCCCTCGTCACCTGCGTTATGGTAGCACTTGGAAGCCCCACTTACGGACCAGCCCCCCATGGCGCTAGGCGCTGTACAGACCCAGCGCAAGGAAAACCCCTGCCCCAAAGAGCTGACAAGCCAGCTCTTGGCCCCTCCCCATCTTAGGAGTCTGGGGGGGCAGCTTGGGCCCCTCCAGTCTATTCCTCCCGGACCCTTGTGGGGCAGAGCCAGGATCACGCACCCCCCGTCTATTCCCCCATCCCAGGGGATTGCACCATCTCATGGGGTGGAATCATCGCTTTAAGCGTATTCCAAAATCTAATCCCACTGGGACATGTGGCATCCTGGTTTTAAATGGGGTGGGGTGGGGCTGGTTATATGGGGACCCCTTGTCTGGTGCTGTGATGCGGCCCCTCTGGGGTGGAGCACAGGGGCTGGTTATACAGGAACCCCACGCCTGGCACTGAGACACAGCCCCTGTGGGGTAAGGAGTGAGTGCTGGTTATTCAGGGACCCCTCGCTTGGAGCTGAGACGCGGCCCCTCTGGGGTAGGGCGTGGGGGCTGGTTATATGAGACCTCTCACCCGGTGCTGAGACACGGCCCCTCTGGGGTGGAGCACGGGGGCTGGTTATACGGGACCCCCCGCCCGGCACTGAGATGCGGCCCCTCTGGGGTGGGTCGCGGAGGCTGGTTATACGGGACCCCCCGCCCGGCGCTGAGATGCGGCCCCTCTGAGGTGGAGTGCGAGGGCTGGTTATATGGGATCCCTCGCCCAGCGCTGATATGTGGCCCCTCTGGGGTGGGGCTCAGAGGCTGGTTATATGGGACCGCCCGCCCAGCGCTGAGATGCGGCCCCTCTGGGGTGGAGCGTGGGGGCTGGTTATACGGGACCCCCCACCCGGCGCTGAGATGCGGCCCCTCTGGGGTGGAGCGTGGGGGCTGGTTATATGGGACCCCCCGCCCAGTGCTGAGATGTGCCCCCTCTGGGGTGGAGCGTGGGGGCTGGTTATACGGGACCCCCCGCCCGGCGCTGAGATATGGCCCCTCTGTGGTGGGGCTCGGAGGCTGGTTATATGGGACCCCTCGCCCGGCGCTGAGATATGGCCCCTCTGTGGTGGGGCTCGGAGGCTGGTTATATGGGACCGCCCGCCCAGCACTGAGATGCGGCCCCTCTGGGGTGGAGCGTGGGGGCTGGTTATACGGGACCCCCCGCCCGGCGCTGAGATGCAGCCCCTCTGAGGTGGAGCGTGGGGGCTGGTTATACGGGACCTCCCGCCCAGCACTGAGATGCGGCCCCTCTGGGGTGGAGCGTGGGGGCTGGTTATACGGGACCGCCCGCCCGGCGCTGAGATGCGGCCCCTCTGGGGTGGGGCTCGGAGGCTGGTTATATGGGACCCCCGCCCGGCGCTGAGATGCGGCCCCTCTGGGGTGGGTCGCGGAGGCTGACTGTACAGGCCCGAGATGCACCCATTCTGTTTTCCCTGCAGGTCTGGAGAGCTCCATGGCCCATCTGTGCCTGTCACAGGACGACCTGCCCGAGCTCAATATCCTGCTGGTGGGCTCCGTCGACGGCCGGCACGTCCTCCGGACCATGAGTCAAGCCCACCGCTGGCCGCAGAGGAGGATCAATGTAGGTGTCTCCCCTCCCCAGCTCCCCTCCCTCTCACCTGGCCCAGAAGTGGAGTGGAGTGACCAGAGCGCAGGAGTGAGCAGTCTCTGGAGAGCTGGGTTCTCTCCCCGGCTCTGGGAGGGGAGTGGTGTCTAGTGGTTAGAGCAGAGGGGGCTGGGACCCAAGACTCCTGGGTTCTCTCCTCGGCTCTAAGAGGGGAGTGGTGTCTAGTGGTTGGAGGAGGGGCCTGGGACCCAGGACTCCTGGGTTCTCTTCCCGGCTCTGGGAGGGGAATGGGGTCTAGTGATTAGAGCAGCAGAGATCTGGAGGCCAGATCTCTTGGGTTCTATCCTGGCTCTGAAAGGGGGGTGGGATCTAGTGATTAGAGCACGGGTGGCTCAGAGCCAGGACTCCTGGGTTCTCTCCCCAGCTCTGAGAGGGGAGTGGGGTCTAGTGGTTAGAGCGGGGGGGGGGCTGGGAGCCAGGACTCCTGGGTTCTCTGCCCAGCTCTGAGAGGGGAGTGGGGTCTAGTGGCTAGAGCGGGGGGGGGCTCGGAGCCAGGACTCCTGGGTTCTATCCCCAGCTATGCCCCATTGTCAAGCCTGCCCCGCATTTGGGAAGGGCTTGGGGATCCCCAGTGCAGGTGCCCCAGCCCAGCTGCATTGCTGGGGTCGGCAGAGGCTGCAGCGACAGCTCTGCCAGCGAGGGCCGTGGTGGCACCTGCCCGCGGGCCATTTCTGAGCTGGTGTCAGGACTCATCAGGCTGACGGGCGAGACGGGGACGGTGTATTCCGCGGGGCATCCGGAGGCTGGCGGTACGTGTGGCACGGGGTGGGCGGGGGGAGAGTGAGCGTGGGGAGAGGTCCGTTCTGGCTGCCAGGCCCCCTCCCGCAGCCCCCCAGTGCCTCTTATGTAAACGCCCCCCAGGACTCCCCTCTGTGCCAGAGGATCCCCCCACCACTCGCTGTGCCCCCTACGAATCGCCTGGGCCCCAGGCTGGCAGAGGGACGTGGGGGGCATGGGGCTTCAGTACCCACAGGGTTATTCCAAGGGGAGAGAGGATACAGAAGGGAAGCGTGAGGAGAAATCTTGGGGGTTCTGCAATTACAACTGACCCATGGTACCCCTGCTGGGAGAGGTGGGGCTGGAGTAGGCAGGAGCTCCCCCCCTCAGCTGGCACTCCTGCCCCCACTCCCCACAGAACCCCCTGCTGGGAGACATGGGGCTGGGGTCGTCGGGAGCCCCCCCACAGCTGGCGCTCCTGCCCTGCTCCCCCACAGAGCCCCCTGTTGGGAGAGATAGGGCTGGGGTCGCTGGGATTTACCCCCCCAGCCGGCACTTCTGCCTTCCCCCCCCGCAGCGCCCCCTGCTGGGAGACATGGGGCTGGGGTCGTCGGGAGCCCCCCCACAGCTGGCGCTCCTGCCCTGCTCCCCCACAGAGACCCCTGTTGGGAGAGAGAGGGCTGGGGTCGCTGGGATTTACCCCCCCCCCAGCCGGCACTTCTGCCTTCCTCCCCCACAGCGCCCCCTGCTGGGAGACATGGGGCTGGGGTCGTCGGGAGCCCCCCCACAGCCGGCGCTCCTGCCCTGCTCCCCCACAGATCCCCCTGTTGGGAGAGAGAGGGCTGGGGTCGCTGGGAGTTCCCGGTTTCACAAGCCAAGCTCTTTACTGCAGCAAGAGGGACAGTCTGGCCTAGCGGGTTTCATAAGCAAAGTCAGGGCTGTAACGTAGAAACATTTATATCAGGGGGAGCTCAAAGCTCCCCACCGGCTTTTCATTGTCTATGGAAGGTTCCCTCATGTGGCGCTGGGCTGCAGCCCCTCTGGGGTGGAGCAGGGGGGCTGGGTATATGGGGACCCCTCGCCTGGCGTGGAGACATGGCCCCTCTGGGACAGGGGAACCTATAATGCCTGCCCCTGTATGGATGTCGACTTTTCCCAGGGCTTCTCAGCTTGTTTCCCTTCCCTCTTCTCAGTTCTACATCATGGAGAATAACCTTGAGGTGCTGGGCCGGCAGCTGCTTTTCCTCAGCCTCGCCCTGGAGTCTCCGGAGAAAATGGGTCTGCAAGGTAAAGGTCACGAAATCCCCAGCTCTGACCACTAGACCCCGCTCCCCACCCAGAGCGGGGCTAGAACCCAGGAGTCCTGGCTACTGGCCTCCCCTGCTCTAACCAGAGCTGGGCTGGAACCCAGGAGTCCGGGCTCCCAGTACCGAGGACGGAGGTGGGGAGACTGTCTGATGGCAGCACTCGCCTCTCCACTCCGCAGAGAAGAGTGAGATGTTCCTGGAGCTGCTGGGGAACAGCCTGATCCGCAGCCCGACAGCCGCCTACCTGCAGGAGAAATCGGACCTGTTCATCCGTTACGTCACCGATCCGGACTTCCAGCAGCGCCACCTGGGGGCCGTGGACCTGTCGGCCCTGAAGGTGGGTCCCTGCCACTTCCCACCACGGCCACCGGCCTTCCCGTGCAGTGGGGCTGACCCCTGCAGCGCTCTGGCCCCACCTCTAGTCGTTAGAGCGGGCCTGGCGCTCGGGCTGCAGGGAAATAAAATGCCACCCACCATGCCTTGTGGGAGCTGTAGTTCATGTGCCTTATGCTCCCATTATCCTCTGTGGGCCAGGCTCCTGCACTGGACTACATCTCCCAAGATGCACCATGATCACACTTGGTAGGTCAGGCACATCATGGCAGTGATGTGGCTGCACTGCATCATGGGAGTTGTAGTCCTATAAACAAAATAATCCCTGATAATGTTTGCAGAGGAGACGCACGGGGGTGAGGGGGGAATAAAGCAGAGGCTGGGTCAGGGCCATGTGGCCATGGGGGTTACTGAGGAAGCTGGGCGCCAGCCACCAGCCTGTGCTTTCCTACGGCGACATGTCAGCGTCTCCGTCCGGGACCAGAGAACAACAGCCGCATGCACAGGCTGCGGGTCGCCCTCCTGGGCAGCCGGGACTCTGGGAAAGATTTGGGGTTGTGGTGGAGAATCAGCCACACCTGAGCTCCCCAGTCGGCCCTGGGGCCAAAGGGCTAACGGGCTCCTGGGATGCATCAACCAGGGATCTGCGAGTGGAAGCAGAGAGGTTGTCTGGCCTCTGGATCTGGCCCTGGGGCGATGCTGCGGGAATCCTGTGCCCAGTTCTGGGGCCTGCAGTTCCAGGAGGAGGTGGCAAAATGACAGAGGGGCTGAAGAAGAGCCACAGAGATGATTGAAGGGTTAGGAAAAACCTGCCGGAGGGCAAGAGACATCAGCAGCTCCAGCCGTGTCGCTGAGCACAGAGACAGTTCGGGGGGACTCAATCCCCAGGTCTAGGGACCGACGCGGGGAACAAATATTTAATAACGGGCTTCTCAGTCGAGCAGAGGAAGGTCTAAAACGATCCATGGGCTGGAAGGTGAAGCTAGATACGTTCAGGCGAGCGTACTTTTTAATGGTGAGAGTAATTAACCATTAAACGGATTTACCAAGAATCGTGGTAGATTTTCTGTCACTGACAACTTTAAACCCAGCTTGACTGTCACTGGGAAAGCTCTGCCCTGGGATTTATCATGGGGCTGGTCTCTGGCCTGGTCTATACAGGGGTTCAGACTAGGTTCCACGGTCCCCTCTGGCCTTGGAGTCTATGCGTCAATAGTCTGGTCAGGGAGCCTGGCTGCTCCCAGATGCATGCTGCTCCTACCCAGAGAAGAGAGCACGGTGCATCCTGGGAGACGTAGTCCAATCTATGAGCCTGGGACTGGAGCATGAGGTACCCCAACTACATCTCCCATGACACACTGCTGCCATAGTACTGCCATGTGACAGATCTCTGTTACCTAGAGGAGAGACTGGTGCATCCTGGGGGACGTAGTCTAACTAGAGAGACTGGCGTATTAGAGGAGAATGGCACTCTGAGGCACCAGAGCTACATCTCCCATGATGCACCAGTGCTGCAGGTAGGCCATAATGCACACCTCTTCTA
This sequence comes from Gopherus flavomarginatus, assembly GCF_025201925.1. Taxonomy (NCBI): domain Eukaryota; kingdom Metazoa; phylum Chordata; order Testudines; family Testudinidae; genus Gopherus; species Gopherus flavomarginatus. The sequence continues at coordinate 4,348,667 of NC_066634.1, read as the reverse complement.
CCTAGAGGTGGTACCATGAGGCATCCTGGGAGATATAGTCCAACAAGAGAGGTCATCCCATGGAAGGCCCCTGAACTACAACCCCCCATGATGCATTGCTTCCCCTACCTCAAGGCAGTACCGTGGTGCATCCTGGGAGATGTAGCCAACCTTGCAGTCTGAGCCATACAGGAGAGCGGGAGACACTTGAACTACATTTCCCATGCTGCACTGGAAACTCACATTTTTGAGGCAAGGAGGAAGCCCCCACTTTCTGCTTCTCTCCCCCCCGCCCCCCCCCCCATGCTTGGATTGAGGATCCTGAGGCTGCGACAGCTCCTGGCCTGAGACAGGTCGGACATGAGGCCCCTCATGTGTCAGCCTCCAGAGCTTGTGGGTTCAGTCCCCCGCCGACCCACGTGGGGTCAGGCTCTGCACAGAGGCACCCAGCGAACAAGGAGAGGGGCTGAGAGATGCGGAGGGTAGGGGTGGTGGTGAGGGATTGGGAGCAGCGTGAGCCCCCCACCCCGCAGAGGTGGCACTGCACCAGTCACAGCAGTGGGCCCGTGTACCTTGGTTATCCTGCCTCCCAGCAGCCCAGCTCAGCCCAGGGACTCCAGTATCCCCATGTCCTGTGGCACTGGGTCAGACCTAGGAAGGACTGTGAGCTAATGGCTAGAGTAGGGGGTTGACCCCAGGACTCCTGGGTTCTGTCCCTGCCTGAGTCACTCTGTGAGCTTACTGGCATTTTGCAGGCCCGCATTGTGCCTCCGTTTCCCCACTGCAGCGTGAGGGTGACGACCCAGGCTGCGGGGCGGCTCTCGGGGGGTGGGGAGGGGAATCTCTCTCCCCCTACCCTCCCGTTGCTCTCTTTGTCCAACAGTTCAAGGAGCGGGATCAGCTGGAGAGCATCTTCCGCTTCTGGCGGAACCCGGACCCGCAGGCCTTCCCGATCGCCCGGCTCTGGGACCTGCGGGTCCGGCAGTACCTGGGCACCCGTTACGACGCCCGCCGCGGCGTGTGCGACTGGGACCTCACCATGAAGCTGCACGAACGTGGGGTGAGCCCTGGGAGCCCATGGAGCTGCGGGCACAGCTGGAGGGGTGGCGGGGGGGGCGAGCTTCCAGCTGGGTTCGGCCCTAGGGGGCGCTGGGCTTCAGGGGGCTCAGCAGGGGGCACTCTCCCCTGGTATTCAGGGCTGGGCCCATGCCCCAGGGCGGTGCCAGGGGGCATTGACCCAGCTGGGTTCCAGGGTGGCTATGGGAGGGCCTGTCTAGCAGCCCCCGGCAGGCGATTCTCACCAATCTTTCCCCCCCACCCCACTCCTTGCAGGCCAGAGTGATCGGCGGGCGGGAGTTCTACCGGTGGCGGGACACGGGGGTGGCCTTCGAGCTGCGGGAGGGCGTCTACCACGTCCCCAACAAAACCTTGGCCTCTGGGAGGCTCCTGAGACACGTGAGCAGCAGGGCGGCCGTGGGGGGATCCCCAAGGGGGGGGGCTGGAGCCTGAGGGTGAAGAAGGGCAGGGGAGGCCAGAGAAGAGAAGCTTCCGTGACCTGAGGGGGAGGGCGAAGATTGTTTCAGTGGGGAGAGCCGGAGAGAGCCTGGGCCAGGAGGGCTGGAAGGGAGCGGAGGTCACAGGTGGGGGAGTTGGAGGGGGGCTGCCATAGGCCGGGGGGATGATGGGGGAGGGTCTCAGATGGGGGGCTGAAAGGGGCTGCCATACTCCCAGAGGGGGCTCGGGGGATCTGTCTCCCCAGGTGGGTAACACCCTGTATTCCCCTGCCCAGAAGGGGGAGCTGGTGCCTGCCCGGGGGTACTGGGGCGACATCGGCACGGGGCCGTTCCTCCCCTTCGGGATCGAGTCCGAGGAACCGAGTCTGCTGAAAACCATCAATGGGATCCCCGCCAAGGTAGGTGTCGCCTTGTGCGGGGGCAGGGCCATCGAGGAGAGAGATGATTTGGAGGGGGGGAAGAATTGTAGAGCCCTGATCCCTGGGTGGGGGCGGGAGGAGAATCGGGGAGCCCTGATCTTGAGGGAGGGAAGAATCGGGGAGCCGTGATCCCGGGGGGGGGGAGAACTGGGGAGCCCTGATCTCAGGAGAGGGAGAGAGAATCGGGAAGCCCCGATACTGGGGGGGAGGGGGAGAGAATCGGGGAGCACCGATCCCAGAGGGGGCGGGGGGAGAATCAGGGAGCCAATCCCAGGAGGGGGAGAGAGAATCGGGAGCGCTGATCCTGGGGGTGGGGAGAGAATCGGGGAGCTCTGATCTTGGGGTAGAGAGAGAATTGAGGAGTCCTGATCTGGGGAGCGGCGGGGGGAGGATCGGGGAGCCCTGATCCCGGGGGGGTGAGGGGAGAATTGGGGAACTCCGATCCCAGGAGGGGGAGAGAGAATTGGAGAGCACCAATCCTGGGGTGGGGGGGGCAGGAGCGAATCGGGGACCCTGATCTGGGGGGGATGGGGCAGGATTTGGGGGATCCTTCCTCACCTCTCTCCCCTCTGCGTTGCCAGAGTGCCCAGGAGATCTCCTTGTACAATGTCACGTCCCTGTTCCACGAACTGGCAGCCCGGGCCCCCTTCCCCCCCCCGCCGCCCACCCCAGAGGGGGCCAGTGGGGCTGCCCTGGCCCAGGAGAGCCCCGCCCCGAATCCAGATCCGGACCTGCAGGATCATAGTGAGTCCTTGTGCCAGGGGAGGGGGGAGTGTTGGGGTGGGGGTGGGGGGATTCCACTCCCGGCTCCGTGTGTCTGTCCTGCAGCCCCGGGGTCTGTCACACTGATATTGACACCCCCCAGTCTCGCAGCTCCCTGCAGCGCTGGGGCTCCCGGCCCTTCCCTCGTGGGGAGCGGACCCCCAGCCTCACAGCCTGTCCCCTCACAGCCCCCCCAGTACTAGGGGTCCCTCGCAGTCCAGCCCTGGAACCCCACAGATGTGGGGGATTCACTTCCCCCCGGGTCCTGGCCCCATGCTGATCAGTGTCAGTTTCCCCCCACCCCACCCCAGAGGCTGCCTGCCCCGAGCACGTCCGGATTCACTTCCTGCCGCTCGGCTGCACAGCTCGGCTGCCCTGCAAGAGCCAGTATCACCAGCACTTCCACCTGCTCTTCTTCTCCTGCAGGTAGGGGGCGGCCAGCCGGACGCTGGGGTTCGGCCTGGCTCGGGGCGTGGGGTCTGGTGGTTAGAGGAGGGAGAGGGGCGGCCAGCCGGACACCGGGGTTCGGCCTGGCTCGGGGGACGGGGTCTGGTGGTTAGAGCAGGGAGGGGGGCGGCCAGTCAGACGCCGGGGTTCTGCCTGGCTCGGGGGGGTGAGGTCTGGTGGGAGGGGAGCTGGGAACCAGGACTCCTGGGTTCTGCCTGGCTCTGGGCAGGGAGGGGGGTCTGGTGGTTAGAGCAGGGGGGCCGCTGGGAGCCCAGACACCTGGGTCCCATCCCTGGCTCATGGGAGGGAGAGAAGGCCCCTGACCCAACTGCCTTCCCCAACCCTTCCAGCCGTCGCCCAGCCTCATGACGTGCCCCCCCCCCCCGTCTTTCAGCATGGTCCACGCCCTGACCCCGGAGCTGCAGCTGGTATCTGCCCCCAGGGCTACGCTGATCACTGAGCTGACCAGGTAAGTGCCAGTGTGGGGGGCCGTGCTGTGGGTCAGATCCAGCCCGCCCCCCCCTCCAGCCTCTCTTCTAACCCCACCCCTGCTGTTTTCCCCACAGCTTCCTGCCCGACATGCGCAAGGAGCAGGTGGACGCCTTCCTCGCCCGGGTGACAGCCATGGCCGCAGGAGCCGGCTTCACACCGTGCGGGACACCCGAGGGACAGAACCAGGCCTGGGCCCGCTTCCAGCGCCAGGAGGAGGGGCCCGAGGACCCGCTTTGCCCCCTCCTGGCTCCCAATGTGCCCCCAGAAGATGGACGCCCCACACACGCACCCCCTCCTGTCTGCCCATGGCCCAGCTCTATGGGTGGAGATGTTAATGACGTTTGACTGGAAATAAAATCCCCCCCTCACCCCGGAATCGTGGCTGCTTGGGTGGTTTGTTCTGCTGCAGGGAGCGGGCCGGGGGTTCAGTATGGGGTGTGGATCAGTGGGGGGGGGCACTGGGCTGTGGGGACTGGGCTGGGGGAGTCAATAAGGGGCAGAGGTCAGTGGGGGGCACTGGGCTGCAGGGACTGGGCAGGGTGGTCAGTAAGGGGCAGCAGTCAGTGGGGAGCACTAGGGTGCAGGGACTGGGCCAGGGGGGGTCAGTGAGGGGGCGGGAGTCAGTGGGGGGCACTGGGTTGCAGGGACTGGGCCAGGGGGGGTCAGTGAGGGGGCAGGGGTCAGTGGGAGGCACTGGGCTGCAGGGACTGGGCAGGGGGTCAGTGAGGGGTGGGGGTCAGTGGGGGGCACTGGGCTGCAGGGACTGGGGGGGTCAGTGAGGGGTGGGGGTCAGTGGGGGGCACTGGGCTGTAGGGACTGGGCAGGGGGTCAGTGAGGGGTGGGGGTCAGTGGGGGGCACTGGGCTGCAGGAACTGGGCAGGGGGTCAGTGAGGGGTGGGGTTTAGTGGGGGGCACTGGGCTGCAGGGACCGGGCCAAGGGGGATCAGTGAGGGGCGGAGGTCAGTGGTGGCACTGGGCTGCAGGGACCGGGGGAGGGTCAGTGGGGGGCTGTGACGTTCCCCTGGTGTTACCCGGCCGGTGATCTGCTCGGTCTCTCCAGTCCTTGACCCTGGGAGCCAGCCCCACCCTGCTCCGCTGTGAGACCCCCACCCCCAGGCTGGTCCCACACGGCCCCTGGCGTGTGAGCGGCTCCCAGCTCCGGGAGTGAGCACTCTGGGCAGCCGCTGCTTGGACTGTGCAACCGAATGTCACCGGCCGATATCTCCGGACCCAGACACCCCTGGGAACCTCCGTCCTGCAGTGCCCAGTTCTGCCGCTGGACACCGCAAGCTTATAGGAGTTCATCTGTTTCACAAAGAAGCTGACACGTTCCAGGCTTGTTCTGCCAACGGGAGCCTCGGACGCGCCTCACACCAAACGCGCTGCTTCCGGGAGAAAAACCCAACAGATTGATTGCCTAGAGCGATGGATTGAAGTGACTATAAGTCAAAGCACAAGAAGTCGGATTTGCTCAAATGAAATAAAAGCGAAACGCCTTCTATGCTGATCGTAACACTTTCAGCGCCCTTACAAATGTAGATGCTTCTGGATGCCCTTCAGCCAGGCGCTCCCCTTCGATCAGTGCTTCAGTCGCTGGGTGGTGGTGTCTGGAGATGGAGGTGGAAGAGAGAGAGCAGGGAAAACGTCTCTCCCTTTGATCATGTCCTTTCTTCCCTCTTGGCTTTGTCACCCCCCACTTCAGAGTCAGGTGAGCGTTACCCCATCGCACTCCCACACTGACCAAACGACGGGGGTGTGACGAGGTGGGAACGTTCTTCATGTTTTCTCTGAATACTGGGTGGGTGCCTTGGTTTCCCCTATACAATTCTCAAGTATCTAAGTGGTGGGATAAGGGGGTGTGATTGTTGCAGAGCCCTAGGCAGGTGTGATGGTGTCTGCACAGAGAATGGCCGACACCCTGTCTCCTGGTGGCCTGGGCCCCTCCCCTGCACGGTGCCAACTGAAGGCGTTGGAGAACAAAGAGATCAGGTGGCCTCCTGGCCCGGGAAAGAGACAAAGGCCCGAGGAGGGGCTGGGGAGTTTCAGTTTGAAGCTGGCTGGGGAGATGGGGGGAGTCCCAGGGCTGAGGTCTAAGCTCCCTGCCCCCTAAGATGGACCTGACTGAGGGGATCTTGTTCTCTGTACCTACAAGCTCTGTTTTGGCCTGTGTTCCTCTCGTCTAATAAACCTGTTTTACTGGCCGGCTGAGAGTCCCGGTGAATTGCAGGAAGTGGGGGGTGCAGGGCCCTGACTCCCCCACACCCCGTGACAGGGGGTGACTCACTCAAGGGTCTAACACAGGGGTCACTAACTACATGTGGCTCCTCAAAAGTTAATAGGCGACTCCTTGTACAGGCACCGACTCCGGGACTGGAGCTACGGCCCCCAACTTTCCAACGTGCCGGGGGGTGCTCAGCGCTCAACTGCCGGCTCTGCCCCCCACTCCACCCCTTCCCTCCCCTGAGCCTGCCATGCCATGTGGGAGTAACTATGACTCTCTTCGGCTGCGTCAAGAGTCTAGTTACAGGGCCGCGGCTTTGAGACCTCAACCTCCCCGTGGTCCCTCTTGACAGCTCTTGGGTGACGAGTTGGCTAACTGAGGCTCAGCTGCTTCGCTGTCCCGACCCTATTGTTCTGGTTCACCGGCCAGAGAGTAGAATTCAACGGTGGAAAACCATAAAACGAAGGCGGCAGTAGATGATGCTCGAACAAGCCCGTGTCGAAGGGCTAATTCGACACAACTAAATAGAAAGATTGTACCTTGGGGCAGGTGCATCTTTCAACCCAGTGAGCCCCGGCTCCATATCGAGTGGCGACACAAACTGAAAGTGAGGCATCAGAGGTCCAGCATACCTCACAGACAAATACGACCATAAATGAGGTACATCTTCTATCACGTACCTCACAAGACAATGTTAAGAAAGTTGCTTTTGAATGGCAGACAATTACACAAATGAAACAAAAGATTTGTCCAATTCCTACATTCGAATATATGAACAGTGCATTTATAGAGAGTGCTGAAGCCATCTGTCTGGCAAGCCCTGACTTTGTAAATATCTTTGGTGACGAGGAATTGGACTCTGAGGGTTCGAGGGAGGGGACAAATGAAGTCCATAAAATACCTATTCTGGAAGAGCCCGATGCTGAAGAAGCGGTGAGAACAATACACCTCTACCCCGTTATAACGGCACCCGATATAACACAAATTCGGATATAATGCAGTAAAGCAGCGCTCCGGGAGGGCGGGGCTGCATGCTCCGGTGGATCAAATCAAGTTCGATATAACGTGGTTTCACCTATAATGCGGTAAGATTTTTTTCAGAGTAGCAGCCCTGTTAGTCTGTATCTACAAAAAGGACAGGAGTACTTGTGGCACCACAGAGACTAACAAAATTATTTTTTGGCTCCCAAGGACAACGTTATATCGAGGTAGAGGTGTGTAAATGGATCACAATGATAACCCTGCATGTCCCTTCTGTGGTGACCATGTCGGTAGACCAAGTGCTCTGAGTGTACATCTCAAATGAAATCACAGTGGAAGAGCCGTTGAGTTTCAATGTTCCCTTTGTAACAAAATGGACTCAAAAGTACGTAGTATTCTCTGCCATATTCCTAAATGCAAAGGGAAACCAACTGAGGAAATAGTGGGTGACTGGACTTGCGAGATATGTGATAAACGATTTAACACCAAAAGTGGCCTCTCGCAACGTAAGAGAATGGCCCATCCGACGGTATGAAACCAAGAGCATATTGAAGCCAGTCAGCCCAAAGAAAGATCGCAACGGGGGAAATATAAGAGTTGCTGGACGGTTGAAGAACAGCTCCTCGTTGATTTCAATAGTACATTTTGGGCCAAAAGGGCCATAAATATTTTGATCGCAGAACAAATTAAAACAAAAAATGCTAAACAAATAAGCAACAACAAGGAACATTAGGCCTTACTAAGAATGCCAAATTGATAACGGTTGATCCAGAACCTATAGCAGAAGTATGCCGTCTGGAAACAAAGATTCATAGTCCTGATATTGTTGTTGGGCTGAAGGACATATATCTACACAAAGTAAATGAAAATCTAGTCAAGCAGCATGAGACAAAATTTGATGTCGAAGTTGTAAATGGCCGGAAATTCCAACATAAGATCCCTTGTTGGGTCGCCTGCTATTGATGTCCTCTCCACCTTCCTGATCAGAGAAGAGATTGAAAACAATGGCCATAAATAACCCAAAGAAGCGGATGGAGAAAAGAGTGGCCTGCAAAGGTATGTGCAAGAAATATCCGCATCTGTTTGAGATCAACATACGTAAGCTCCCCTCTACTCTTCTCGATGCCACCGATCGTTTGGGATGCCAAGTTCCTCTTCCTGAAATCCTTGAAACGTGTAAGAACAAATGGGAACCTCAACTCCACTTTGAAGGATTGGGCCAATTTAAATTTCCTTTGACTGTCGATAATTCAGCCTTTGAAGTTTTAGTCTCGTCTAAAGAGCTAATGGAAAAATATAAAAGAGATGAATAAGAACTCAGCTCCAGGACCTGATGAGCTCAGCCTGGCAATGCTCTTGTCCTTCCACTGGCCAGAACCAGCTCTGTCTCCTGAGCCAGGTCTCCGGGTCATCAGGTCACCAGTCGCTGGGGTCTCCATCCTCCAGGCCATTGGCCGGGGTCCCAAGTTCTCTCTCCGGTCCTGTGTACCAACAAACTCCCTCTCCCCTCACCTTGTTAAACCAGTAACACCCGGGGATACTGAGTCCCACCCCCTCTGCATGCAACCCACTGGAAAACACGGAAAAACCAAGAAACCGCCCCCTGGGTCCATCACACTTCGGCTTTTTTCGAGACTAATAACAAACCGACTCACTAACGTATGCCCAATAACCGCTCGACAAAGGGCATTTATTTCTGGCTGCTCAGAGAATCTTAAAATTCTCCATATAATATTCAATCAAGCAAGAAGTCCTTAGGTGTCGTCTTTGTTGATATTGCGAAGGCATTCGATACAGTATCGCATGATCATATCATGTGGGTACTAAGGGGAAGGGACTTGGACCAACATATTGTGGATATAGTTAGCGATTCATACAAGAATGTCCGCACACCTGTATAGAAGTTGGAGAGACGTCTACGTCGCCTATTGAAATAGAAGTTGGCGTGAAGCAAGGAGATCTCATGTCTCCACTGTTATTTAACCTGACGTTCGATCCTCTGCTTACAACATCTGAGAAGACTGGTATGGGATTTTCCTATGGGATAAATAAGAGAACATCACTTGCCTTTGCTGATGATTCGGTCATGCTCAGTGATACCTGGGAGGATATCAATATAAACATCGAGATTTTAGAAACCTTCTGCAGGCTAACTGGCCGGAAAGTACAAGCCAAACAGTGCTATGGGTTTTTCTTGAGCCCTACTCCCGATTCATAGACCATAAACAATTGCGACACCTGGAAGATAAATAAAGATGATTTGAATACGATTCTGCCTGGGGTGAATCTGAAAAATCTCTGGGACTCAAAGTCGATCCATGGATTGGATTGGATTTTCTAACCCCTTGCTTTCTGAAAAGCTCGGCATGTGGCTTGGAAGACTCAAAAAAGCTCCATTAAAACCTTCACAGAAGTTAACGATGTTAAATGTATATACAATACCTAGAATCATCTACCTGGCTGACCATACAGAGACTAGAAACACCTTGTTATCTTCAACAGATGATAACATTAGAAACACCGTGAAACAATGGCTTCGTCTCCCACCGGCTACGCGCCATGGCTTCGTCTCCCACCGGCTACGCGCCATGGCTTCGTCTCCCACCCGATACGCGCCATGGCTTCGTCTCCCACCGGCTACGCGCCATGGCTTCGTCTCCCACCCGATACGCGCCATGGCTTCATCTCCCACCCGATACGCGCCATGGCTTCGTCTCCCACCCGATACGCGCCATGGCTTCGTCTCCCACCCGATACGTGCCTTGGCTTCATCTATGCTAGAACTAGAGGCGGGGGGTTAAGTGTGACAAAACTCGCCAACCTTATCCCTTCAGTTCAAGCACAGGGACACACACACAGAGAGCAGGGGGCACAGGGACACATAGTGACACACACACACAGGGAGACACAGACACAGCAGGGGACCCAGGGACACACACAGAGGGGCACACACACAAAGAGCAGGAGGTGCAGGGACACACATAGTGACACACACAGAGCAGGAGGTGCAGGGACACAGTCACACACACACAACGGGACACAGGGACATGCACACACACACAAACACGGACACACACACACAGAGCAGGAGATGCAGGGACACACACACACACACACACACACAGACCTGGATGCACAGGGACACACACAGTGACACGCACACAGAGACCTGGGCACACAGGGACACACACACTGACACACACACAGCAGGAGGGGCAGGGATACACACACACACCTGGGCGTACAGGGACACAGACAGTGACACACACCCACAGTGACACACACACACCAGGGGCAGCAGAGACACACACACAATCACACACACACACAGACCTGGATGCACAGGGACACACACAGTGACACACACACAGCAGGAGGGGCAGGGATACACACACACACCTGGGCGTACAGGGACACAGTGACACACACCCACAGTGACACACACACACCAGGGGCAGCAGAGACACACCCACAGTCACACACAGAGACCTGGATGCACAGGGACACACACACAGTCACACACACACAGAGACCTGGATGCACAGGGAGACACACACACACACACACACACACACACACACACACACACACACACAGAGCAGGAGGGGCAGGGACACACACACACCCCTGGGCATACAGGGACGCAGACAGTGACACACACCCACAGTGACACACACACACCGGGGCAGCAGAGACACACAGAGACCTGGACACACACAGTCACACACACACACAGGGACACACACACACACAGAGACCTGGATGCACAGGGAGACACACACGGACACACACACACACCCCTGGGCGTACAGGGACGCAGACAGTGACACACACCCACAGTGACACACACACAGCAAGGGCAGCAGAGACACACACACAGTCACACACACACACAGGGACAGCCCGGCCCTGCCCCCCAGCGCCCGCCGGCCCCGCCCCTCGGTCCCCGCACGGGGCGGCGGCTCCGGCCCCTTCTTAACCCGCCGGCCCCGGCCCGGCCCCGGCCCAGCCCCGCGCCGCCTCCGGAGTCCGGACACTCGGGTAACCCGGCCGGGGAGCCCCTGTCCTGGGGGGGACCCCTGCCCCTGGGGGGATGGACAGGAGGGGACCCCCTGCCCCCACTGACCCTTGGGGGAATGGACGGGAGGGGACCCCCCTGCCCCCCACTGACCCCTGGGGGGATGGACGGGAGGGGACCCCCTGCCCCCCACTGACCCTTGGGGGGATGGGTGGGAGGGGACCCCCTGCCCCCCACTGACCCCTGGGGGGGATGGACGGGAGGGGACCCCCCTGCCCCCCACTGACCCTTGGGGGGATGGGTGGGAGGGGACCGCCTGCTCCCCATTGACCCCTGGGGGGCTGGATGGGAGGGGACCCCCCTGCCCCCCACTGACCCCTGGGGGGATGAACGGGAGGGGACCCTCTGCCCCCCACTGACCCCTGGGGGGATGGACGGGAGGGGACCGCCTGCCCCCCATTGACCCCTGCGGGGATGGATGGGAGGGGACACCCCTGCCCCCCATTGACCCCTGGGGGGATGGATGGGAGGGGACACCCCTGCCCACCACTGACCCTTGGGGGGATGGACGGGAGGGGACCCCCTGCCCCCCACTGACTCTTGGGGGGGATGGACAGGAGGGGACCCCCTGCCCCTCACTGACCCTTGGGAGAATGGATGGGAGGGGACCGCCTGCTCCCCATTGACCCCTGGGGGGCTGGATGGGAGGGGACCCCCCTGCCCCCCACTGACCCCTGGGGGGGATGAACGGGAGGGGACCCTCTGCCCCCCACTAACCCCTGGGAGGGGATGGATGGGAGGGGACCCACTGACCCCTGCTGACCCCTGGAGGGATGGATGGGAGGGGACCCACTGACCCCTGCTGACCCCTGGAGGGATGGATGGGAGGGGACCCATCTGCGCCCCACTAATCTTTACAGCAGATGGACAGGAGGGGACCCCCCCCACCCCTCACTGACCCCTGGGAGGAGATGGATGGTAGGGAACCCCCCTACCCCCCACTGGCCCCTGGGGGGAGTGGACGGGAGGGAACCCCCCTACCCCCCACTGACCCCTGGGAGGATGGACGGGAAGGGACCCCTCCTGCCCCCCACTGACCCCTGGGGGGGTGGATGGGAGGGGACCCACAGACCCCTGGAGGGATGGACAGGAGGGGACCCATCTGTGCCCCACTGATCCTTACGGGGGATGGACGGGAGGGGATCCTCTGCCCCCCCCATCTCCTGGGGGAGATGGACAGGAGGGCACCATCCCCCCAACTCTGGCGAAGGGGAGACCGGCTGCAGGGGAATGTTTTCAACCCAGATGAGCGTGGGGGACCCCAGCCCCCCAGCCCACAGCTGCCCCCCCAATCTTCCCCCATCGCAGCATCTCCAGGGGCCGACTGGATCTTCCAGAGCTCCCCCCCCCCCAGCCCCCAGACTCAGAGGTGGGGCTCCCATTCCGGCCTATTCCCCCACCCTCCGAGCTGCCGAGGTCTTCGGGCTGGGACCCCCTCCCCCTGATAAGGGATTTATATTTAGCAATAACCACTTAGGGGCTTATCGGCCCGAGCAGCTCCCACCCCAAATAGGGGAAAGGAGTCGGGGCTGGGGGAGATAACGGCCTCAGGGCAGGGTCCTTCCGAGGCCCCCACCCCCAGAGCCAGCCAATCCCTGCCCTGGGTCCGGGTGGGAGCCGGCGCCCCCTAGAGGGGACAGGCCCCACACCCCATTCCCCCCCCCCCCCCCCCGAGCCTGGATCTAGAGCCTGGGCAAAGCAAATACTATTTTTCCATTTTCTCTTTCCAGCTGTTTGTAGTGAAACTCACCTGCTCCTGATGGCAGACCAGTGAGTAACTTGCTTTTGACTTGTTCAGCTCTGGGAAGGGAGTGTTGTCTAATGGGTAGAGCCCGGGTGGGGCGGGAGGTTGGGAGCTGGGAGCCAGGACTCCTGGGTTCTCTCCCTGGCTCTGGGAGGGGAGTGGAGTCTACTGGTTAGAGCGGGGGGGGAGGGCTGGGAGCCAGGACCATGTGCTTTTTGAGGTGGTACATCCCTGCCCCCGCTCTATGCCTCTGTTTCCCGTATACCAAAGGGGGCAAATCCCCCGGCTTGTGGGGGTGGAGAAGCGTCGATCGCTTTGCAAGGGGCTTTGGGTCCTGCCAGCAGGAGGCGCCGGTTGGGGGGGGCGTAGACGGGGGCTTCCTGAGCCTAATCGCCGTCCATCTCTCTTTCTCTGCAGGGAAGACGTCACCGTAAGGAGGAGCCGGGGGGGGGGGGCTTTCCCCTGCTACACCCGGGGAATCTCTGGGGCAGCACCATGGGGTGTGGGGGGGGCTGTTCTGTGAAATCAAAGCCACTGTCACTGGCTGCCCCTACCTGGGCCTGGGTCACAGACGGTGCCCCCTAGAGGGGAAAGTCTCCGGGCCCCATTCCCTGCCCCCCTGAGCCAGCCAGTCCCTGCCCTGGGGCCAGGTGGGAGCCGGCGACCCCTAGAGGGGAAAGGCCCCAGGCCCCATTCCCTGCCCCCCTGAGCCAGCCAGTCCCTGCCCTGGGGCCGGGTGGGAGCCGGCGACCCCTAGAGGGGAAAGGCCCCAGGCCCCATTCCCTGCCCCCCTGAGCCAGCCAGTCCCTGCCCTGGGGCCAGGTGGGAGCCGGCGACCCCTAGAGGGGAAAGGCCCCAGGCCCCATTCACAACCCCTAACCAGCTGGCCCCCTGCTATGTATAACCTCCTGGACGTTGCCCCCCCTGGTGTCATCACCATTGTGTCCCCTCCCCCCTGGATCAATAACTCCACCCACTTTCCAAATTTTTCGGGGTCTTTGTCTGTAAGCAGGGGAGGAGGGTTGGGTTATTCCCCCTCCCTGGCTTGCTGAGGCCACCCAGGCACCTCGGTGCAAAGTGGGGTGAAGCCCTGAATTCATCACACACCCCCAGTACGAGGAGGAGGAGGAGGAAGAGGAGGAAGTGGTAGAGGAGGAGGAAGAGGCAGCTGAGGAGGGGCCCCAAGAACCGGAGCCCCCCAAGCCGGCTCCTCCGGCCCGACCGCCAGCCAACGTCCCACCCCTCCGACGCAAATCTTCCGCCAACTACCGGGCCTACGCGACGGAGCCGCACATGAAGGTGGGCGCTGGGCCTGGGGTGACGTGCTCCCCGCGAAAGGCTCTGGGCTGGGTCCCCGAAGTGCTGGGGCTGGTTCCTGGCTCTGCCCCAGAAGCCCCCTCGGTCGGGGAGGGGGAGGTTTGCAGCTCCCTGATCTCGGTCGGTGTGTGTGGGGGGGTGTCTGTGCAGCTCCCGGCGTGACAGGGCCCTGATCTCGGTCGGTGTGTGTGTGGGGGTGTCTGTGCAGCTCCCGGCGCAACAGGGCCCTGATCTCGGTCGGTGTGTGTGGGGGTGTCTGTGCAGCTCCCGGCGCGACAGGGCCCTGATCTCGGTCGGGGCGGGGGGGCTGTCCTGAGTAGCTCTCATAATACACCAAATAAAACCCCTCTCACTTGTTCTAATGCAGAAAAAATCCAAGATTACGGCATCTCGGAAATTACAGCTCAAGGTAACGTCTCAGGCTTCCCGCCTGTGTGAGGGGGCGGGAGGCCAGGGTCGATGGGCCTGTGGCTGGGTCTGGGGAGGGGGTGGGAGCCCAGGGTAGATGGGCCTGTGGCTGGGTCTGGGGAGGGGGCAGGTGACCGGGGTAGATGGGCTCATGGCTGGGTCTGAGGAGGGAGCGGGAGGCAAGGGTAGATGGGCCTGTGGCTGGGTCTGGGGAGGGGGCAGGAGGCCGGGGTAGATGGATCGGTGGGACAGGTCTGGGGAGGGGGTGGGAGGCAGGGGTACTTGGGCTCATGGGTGGGTCTGTGGGGGGGGGGGGACGGGAGGCCAGAGTAGATGGACCCATGGGACAGGACTGGGGAGGGGGCTGGAGGCTGGGGTAGATGGGCCCGTGGGTGGGTCTGGGGAGGGGGAGGGATACTGGTATCAATGGGCCTGTGGGTTGGTTTGGGGAAGGGGCTGGACGCCGGGGTAGCTGGGCCCGTGCGTGGGTCTGGGGAGGAGGCAAGGGACCTGAGTAGATGGACCCGTGAGACAGGTCTGGGGAGGGGGCTGGAGGCCGGGGTAGATGGGTCCGTGGGACAGGTCTGGGGAGGGGGCTGGAGGCTGGGGTAGATGGGCCCATGGGTGGGTCTGGGGAGGGGGTGGGATACTGGTATCGATGGGCCTGTGAGTGGGTCTGGGGAGGGGGCTGGACGCAGGTGTAGATGTGCTCATGGGTGGGTCTGAGGGGGGACGGGAGGCCGGGGTAGATGGACCTGTGTGACAGGACTGGGGAGGGGGCTGGAGGCCAGGGTAGATGGGCCCATGGGTGGGTCTGAGGGTGGGGGATGGGAGGCCGGGGTAGATGGGTCCGTGGGACAGGTCTGGGGAGGGGGTGGGATACTGGTATCGATGGGCCTGTGAGTGGGTCTGGGGAGGGGGCTGGACGCCGGAGTAGCTGGGCCTGTGGGTCAGACTGAGGGGTGTCACCCAGCCCCCCTCATGCCCCCCAGACGCTGATGCTGCAGATCGCGAAGCAGGAGCTGGAGCAGGAGGAGGAGGAGCGGGGCCGGGAGAAGCAGCGGTACCTGGCTGAGCACTGCACCCCACTCGCCCTGGCCAGCCTGCCCCTGGCCGAGCTGCAGGTAACCCCCCCTCGGACCCCCAGGCAGGGGGGAGGAGGGCTGGGGGGCTGGGTGGGAAAGCGGTGAGGGGGCGTGGGTGAGCCCTGGGGGGGAGGGGCACGGGTCCGGGGGGCAGAGAGGGGAACCCTTTTCTCTTCTTTCTCCCCCCGCCCCCAGGAGCTGTGCCGGGAGCTGCACGCCCGCGTGGACCGTGTGGACGAGGAGCGCTACGACATGCAGGTTCGGGTCAGCAAGAACATCAATGAGGTACAGCTGGGACGGGCCACCCCCCGGCTCCCCCTCCAGCCCCAGGCGAGCCCAGACACCCCAGAATCCAGCCAGAGCCCCCCACGTACCCACCCACCCCACCCTGCGAACGGGCCACGGAGACTGAGCGACCCTCCAGCTGCAATAACAAAACAGGTCACTAGATGGTGCTGCAGGGCTGGGGTTTAGCTCCGCCCCCTTAAGCTCCGCCTCCCGCTGCCCACTTCCCGCAGCACTGCGCCCCCTAGTGCCATCTGGGGGCATCTGCCTGCCAGGTTAGCGCACCCCCAGCTGACCCCCCCTCCCCCACCGCTCTGACCCCCAGATCGAGGATCTGAACCAGAAGATCTTCGACCTGCGGGGCAAGTTCAAGCGCCCGGCGCTGCGGCGGGTCCGGCTCTCGGCCGACGCCATGATGCAGGCGCTGCTGGGCTCCAAGCACAAGGTCTCCATGGACCTGCGTGCCAACCTCAAGCAGGTCAAGAAGGACGATGCGGAGAAGGTGAGTGGGGCAGCCGGGAGGGGGAGGCTGGGGGGGCAGGGGGAGCCAGGAGGGAGAGGTTGAGGGGGCCTGGAGGGAGAGGCTGATGGGGGCAGGAGGAACTGGAAGGGAGAGGCTGGGGGGGGGGCAAGGGGAGCCAGGAGGGAGAGGTTGAGGGGGCCTGGAGGGAGAGGCTGGTGGGGGCAGGAGGAACTGGAAGGGAGAGGCTGGGGGGGGGCGGCAGGGGGAGCCGGGAGGGAGAGGTTGAGGGGGCCTGGAGGGAGAGGCTGGTGGGGGCAGGAGGAACTGGAAGGGAGAGGCTGGGTGGGGGCAAGGGGAGCTGGGAGGGAGAGGTTGCGGGGGCCGGGAGGGAGAGGCTGGGGGTGGCAGGGGGAGCCGAGAGGGAGAGGCTGGGGGGCGGCAGGGGAAGCCGGGAGTTAGAGGCTGTGGGGGGCAGGGGGAGCCGGGAGGGAGAGGCTGGTGGGGGCAGGAGGAACTGGAAGGGAGAGGCGGGGGGCGGCAGGGGGAGCCGGGAGGGAGAGGTTTAGGGGGCGAGGAAGGGGAGCTGGAAGGGAGAGGCTAGGGGGGCAGGGGGAGATGGGAGGGAGAGGCTGGGGGGGGCAGGGGGAGATGGGAGGGAGAGGCTGGAGAGAGGCAGGGGGAGCCGAGAGGGAGAGGCTGGGAGGCGGCAGGGGAAGCCGGGAGTTAGAGGCTGTGGGGGGCAGGGGGAGCCGGGAGGGAGAGGCTGGGGGGGGCAGGGGAAGCTGGGAGGGAGCAGGGGAAGCCCCCCCACTCTGGAGTATCAGGACTGACCCCCGTCTGCCCCCCCCCCCGCAGGAGAACCGGGAAGTGGGCGACTGGCGCAAGAACATCGATGCCCTGAGTGGCATGGAGGGGAGGAAGAAGAAATTCGAGACCTCGGGGGCTGGGCAGACCTGAGCAGGTGATCCCCCCACCCTCCCCTGAGCCCCACAGCACCCCCTGCTTGGAAAGATGGGACTGGGGTCACCGGGGGCTCCCCCCCACAGCCAGCGCTCCTGCCCCATACCCCACAGAGCCCCCCACTGGGAGACGTGGAGCTGGGGTCGCAGGGACCCGCCTCCCCACAGCTGGCACTTATGCCCCACACCCCACTGAGCCCCCTGCTGGGAGACGTGGGGCTGGGGTCATGGGGACCCGCCTCCCCACAGCTGGCACTTCTGCCCCACACCCCACAGAGTCCCCTGCTGGGTGACGTGGGGCTGGGGTCACCAGGACCCCCCCCGAACCAGCATTCCTGCCCCATACCCCAGAGCGCCCCCTGCTGGGAGATGTGGGGCCGGGCTCCCCTAGCTCAGATGGAGGATGGGGCTGGGACATTGTTTCTCGGTGGTTTCAGTTTTCTCTTTGTCTTTCTGTTTCTCTCTGGCAGGAGCAGAGAATTGCCGATGTGTGGGGGGGAAACAAGAGGATGGACCCCAGAGAACTGCCCCTCCCAGAGCCCCACCCCTGATTCTACCACTGCCCATTCCTTTCCCCCAAGGACTCCCCTGGCCACAGCACCCCGCAGTGTCACCCCTCGGCTTTCAATCCTCCCCCCGCACCCCCCGCCGTCAATAAAGCATCTCTGAGTGTCAGGGGCCGTCCATCCGTGGGCTCCTGTCCAGAGTGGAGGAGCTGCCCAGGGGCCCTGCGGGTCGGGGGTGGGACCCAGAACCTTTCCCCTCTAGGAGGCGTCTTTCCCTGCTCCTTACTCTAACCCACAGACCCCACACCCCTCCCAGAGCCAGGGAGAGAACCCAGGAGTCCTGGCTCCCAGCCCCCCCCCGCTCCAACCACTAGACCCCACTCCCTTCCCAGAGCCAGGGAGAGAACCCAGGCGTCCTGGCTCCTAGCCCCCTGCTATAACCACTAGACCCCACTCCCCTCCCAGAGCCTGGGAGAGAACCTGGGAACACTCATTTTGCCTGGCAGGTTAACAGTAGTTGCATCCTGGTACCCGAACTCCTTTGATGCTTCCCTGCCTGCTAGCCAGCCCCTGCCAGTGGCTACTCCCAGAAATCCCAGCTCCTCTGCCCCCAAAGGAGCCATGTGCCCCAGTTTCTCACCCCGCCCCCCCCCGCTTGCAGTCACACGCAGGGAGGCGTGTTTCAGGCAGAGGAGAGGCTCCGCACACAGCAGCGATGGAAGGAACAGATGACAATAGAAAACAAAAGTTCTTTAATGTAAACAAAGGCCAACGCTTATCAAGCGTTACCTGACCTAGCTAATCAAGTTGGTTTTGCCTCCCTGCTGGGGATAGAACCCAGGCATCCTGGCTTCCAGGCCCCACCCACTACACCCCACACTCCTACCAGAGCCAGGGGGAGAACCCAGGAGTCCTGGTGCCCAGTCTCCCCACTCTAACCATTCAACCTTGCAGATGGAGATGGGCCCATTTCTCTGAATGCTCCTGTGAGAAGTTGTCCGGTGTAGGTCATTGGCTCCTCTGTGTGGGCTCTGAACCCCACCAGCCCAGCTCCAATCTCCCCCGATCTCCCCAGGGCAGCCGACATCAGCCAGGGGTCCCATGTGCCCCCTCCTCGGCCGACCGGTCGAGTCCTGGTGGGTAGATCCCATTGGCAGCATGTGGCCACCAGCTGAGCTCCTTTAGCCAGATGTCCCACGCCGCAGGGGGGAGAGATCGGCATCGATCCCGATCCACTCAGGCAGGAAGGCAGCCTCAGGCTTGAAGATCTTGAGGAAGGGGGAATCGGGGAGCATGTAGTTGGCCAAGTAGATGGTCTCCCCACCGACCAGGTAGCCGACCCAAATGCCGAAGGTCCCGATGGTCATGATCGTGTGGTTGCAATGGGCCAAGAGAGCAAAGTCCCTCCCTGGCGACGACTCCTTCCCGTCCCCTGAGAAATACACGTCCCCCCGCGAGGCGTCGATCTTCTCCCGGCACCACTCCATCCCGTTGCTGGTCACCACGAAGACCGGCTCCTGGTACTTGGCCCGGAAATAGCCCATGGCCTTCTCCAGGTAAGCCTTGTCTGCCACCACCCCCTTCCAGAACTTGGGCATCTCCTGGACGTAGTCCCCCCTCCGGACATGCACGCCCACGTAGGTCACATTCCGGCGCTGCCCACGCAGCCCGGCCAGGTACCGGTTGGCCTCCTCCTTGACGTGGTCATGGAAAGAGAATTCCTGGAGGATCTCCTGCTGGAGGTGATGGTAGAAGGTCCAGGAGCAGGGGTAGCCCGTCAGCCGAACGTATTGCCCCTCGATGTGCCTGTACTCCTCTGACATCCAGTCGTGAAGCCTGTAGTCCTTCCACGGGATGTTCTGGACCACGTCACTGGAGAGCACGGGCAGGGTGATGCGGAAGAGCGGCGCCAGCTGCTGGTGCATCTCCGGGAGGATGTAGGCCTGGTGCCCGTTCATCTTGGCCAGGGCGTAGAGGGTGGCGTATTCCCCCATCTGGTTCCCCAAGCGCCCGGCAGAGTTCACGGTCCACATGCCCCGCTCCATGGTGGGGGTTGTGGAGGGGGATGGGGACCTGTCCATGGCATTTGGGGAGGGGAGCCTCTTCCTTGCGGTGGGGAACCAGCTGCATAGGTGGATGAGGAAGGAGAAGGTCATGATGGCGAGCAGGTAGAGGCTGAGCTGGAGGGGCAGCCGGAAGGGGACCCAGGTGTCTGGGGCAGTCATGGCTCCCAGCAGTGATGAGAGAAGCAGGTCCCAGCCTGGGGAGAGGAGGAGCGGGGTAGAGGGTGGTGAGTGGAGTGTGGGGGAGAGAGGAATGGTGGGGACGGTGTGAGGAGACGAGAGAGGGTCTCCTAGGGCCAATGACCCCCATTCCCCACAGCCCAGCCGAGGGGCCAGGGGACCCCTGCTCCAGCACTAGGTCTGGGGAGAGGAGCAGAGTCACTTCCCTCACTTCTAACATGCACCCCCCTGCTAGCCTAGCCATGGGCTCCCCCCAGCCCTGCCAGTGCCCCCTCACTCCCAACCTGCAGCCCCCTGCTAGCCCAGCCCTGGGCTCCCCCCAGCCCTGCCAGTGCCCCTCAGTCTCCACCAGCAGCCCACCTGTCACTGCTGGAGGAATGGGTAAAAGGGTACATAGGGGTAGATGGATGGATAGATGGATGGATGTGGAGCAGGGTAGATGGGGGTGGATTGATGGGGAGAGGGGGAGATGGGTGGATGGATCCCTGGGGAGAAGAGTAGATGGAGGAATGGATGGAAGGAAAGATGGGGGATGGATGGATGGGGAGAAGAGTAGATGGGGGATGGATGGACGGAGGGACGGCTGGGGAGAAGAGTGGATGGGTGGATGGAGGGATGGCTGGGGAGAAGGGTAGATGGGGGATGGAGGGATGGCTGGGGAGAAGGGTAGATGGGGGATGGATGGATGGGGAGAAGGGTAGATGGGGGGATGGATGGACGGAGGGATGACTGGGGAGAAGGGTAGATGGGGGATGGATGGCTGGATGGGGAGAAGGCTAGATGGGAAATGGATGGATGGCTGGGGAGAAGGGTAGATGGGGGATGGATGGATGGACGGCTGGGGAGAAGGGTAGATGGGTGAATGGATGGCTGGATGGGGAGAAGGGTAGACGGGAAATGGATGGATGGCTGGGGAGAAGGGTAGATGGGGGATGGATGGATGGACGGCTGGGGAGAAGGGTAGATGGGGGATAGATGGATGGAGGGACGACTGGGGAGAAGAGTAGTTGGGGGATGGAGGGATGACTGGGGAGAAGGGTAGATGGAGGGAGGGAGGGATGGCTGGGGAGAAGGGTAGATGGGATGGATGGATGGATGGGGAGAAGGGTTGATGGGGGGATGGATGGATGGAGGGACGACCGGGGAGAAGGGTAGATGGGGGAATGGATAGATGGATGGGGAGAAGGGTAATGGATGGATGGATAGATGGGGAGAAGGGTAGATGGGATGGAAGGATGGAAGGATGGACGGCTGGGGAGAAGGGTAGATAGGGGATGGATGGAAGGATAGACAGCTGAGGAGAAGGGTAGATGGGGGATGGATAGATGGACAGGGAGAAGGGTAGATGGGCGTATGGATGGATGGATAGACAGCTGGGGAGAAGGGTAGATGGGGGATGGATGGATGGATGAATGCAGAGAAGGGTAGATGGGGGGATGGATGGATGGATGGAGAGACAGTTGAGGGGAAGGGTAGATGGGCGGATGGATGGACAGCTGGGGAGAAGGGTAGATGGGGGATGGATGGAAGGATGGACGGCTGGGGAGAAGGGTAGATGGGCAGATGGATGGATGGACGGCTGAGGAGAAGGGTAGATGGGCGGATGGATGGATGGATGGGGAGAAGGATAGATGGGAGGATGGATGGATGGACGGAGGGACGGCTGAGGGGAAGGGTAGCTAGGCGGATGGATGGACGGCTGGGGAGAAGGTAGATGGGGGGATGGATGGATGGACGGCTGGAGAGACAGGTAGATGGGTGGATGGATGGATGGATGGACAGCTGGGGAGAAGGGTAGATGGGGGAATGGATGGATGGATGGACGGCTGGAGAGACGGGTAGATGGGCGGGCGGATGGATGGATGGATGGCGGGATGGCTGAGGGGAAGGGTAGATGGGGGAATGAATGGATGGATGGATGGGGAGAAGGGTAGATGGGGGGATGGATGGATGGATGGATGGAGAAAAGGGTAGATGGGGGAATGGATGGATTGCTGGAAAGATGGGTAGATGGGCGGATGGATGGATAGATGGAAAGAAGGGTAGATGGGGGAATGGATGGATGGATGGATGGACGGCTGGAGAGATGGGTAGATGGGCCGATGGATGAATGGATGGCGGGACGGCTGAGGGGAAGGGTAGATGGGGAAATGGATGGATGGATGGATGGATGGGGAGAAGGGTAGATTCCTCGTACCACTACCTAGGATCCAGGTGGTGTGGGAAGGTTGGAAAGTGTTTTGACAGTGGGGGTCATGGAACACCTCCTAGCTGACCTGCTCCTGGGTAATGATTTTTTTCCTTGTAGCCCAGATTAAAGTATTTGCTGCAGCAGAAGGGGGGTTTATGCTGGGACCCCCGAGGGAAAGGGTCAGGGCTCAGGAACTGCAGAGGGAATGGGAGAGAGGCTCCTTGATTCTTCTGCACCCGGGGGAAGCTAGATGCTTCCAGGTGGGAGGGTGGTTGAGACCAGCTCCTGCCCTGCAGCTGGAGGCAGCACCACACCGGGAAGGGATGGGGGTGTGATGCCGGCCAGGGAGAGACCTGCCCAGGTTGTTAGCTGCCAGCAGGTTGCAGCTGAACCAGAGACGGACCCGGCGCTAGGGAGCAGAACAATGTGTCCCAGAGGAGAGCCCAGAGAGGGGACAGGGGATCTCAGAAACCACTGGGGTGGGTGTGGATTCCTGCGACTCTAACAGAGGGAAGCAGGGTCCTTCCATGTATGAGAGGGGCTGAGGCTGGCTCCTTTCCAGCAGAAGGCAACATGCCCTCGGGCGCGGGAGCAGGAGAGGGGTTGTCGGGGATTAAGGGAACCGTCCCAGTTGTTACCCGGCAGAGCTCTGCAGCTGAGCAAGAGATAGAGCCCTTCTGAGGGAGCCCTGCGAGATGGGTCTTAGGAGGGGGCCCAGAGGAGGAAACGGGGGAAGGAAGAGGGGGGAACAGGAACGTCTCCTCACTGGTCCCTGGGGGCAGGACGCCCAGGACACGAGGAGGATGACAGAGAAAGAAGTGACAGAGGTGATTAAATGAAGAGGGGAAGGCGGGAGGGAAGGAAAAGCCAGTGACTGATTACAGGGGAGAAAGTCAAAGGACACCCTGCGTAATGAACAAACTAACCTCCAACTAAAATATCCGAATGGAGGCTGTGGGATCATAAAGATACAGTAACTCCTCGCTTAACACTGGAGTTCTGCTCCTGGAAAATGCGACTTTAAGCAAAAGAGTATGAAGAGAATCCAATTTCTCCATAAGGATTAATATAAATGGGGTGTGGGGGGGAGGGGGTTAGGTACCAGGGAAATGTTTTTCACCAGACAAAAAAGCGATCTATTATACAGATAGACACACAGTCCACGTTTTAAACAAACAACTGAAGCCTGTTCACAGCCATGATGAGTGTGAAGCCTGGTTGAGGTGGTGGAGTCAGAGGGAGGGATATTTCCCAGGGAGCCTCGCTGCCAGATGACGAAGCAGCACTCGGCTGAGCCCTCCAGGGTTAACGCACTGTTGTGAATGTCGCCTCTCACACAAGGCAGCGCGAACACCAGGGAGGGGAGGCAGCAAGGCAGACAGAGACCGACACACACCTTGTGGGGGGGAGAGAGATGCACACTGCCCCTTTCAGTAAGCTGACCCACTCTGAAGTGCATTGTCTTTAGTGGATCGGGAAGTTGAGACAGCAGCTGCTTCCCCAAGCTCTCTCTGTCTTCTCCGTGTGTCCCCTCCCTGCTCTTTATAGAGAAGGAGTAAGTGGGGTGCAGGAGCAGGGGGGAGGGGGACACCCTGACATTATCTCCCCCTTGTCCCCCTGTGCAGCAAGCAGGAGTCTCAGGGAGCAGCTCCAAGGCAGAGGCCAGGGGCAGCACATGGCAGTGGGGGGAGAGACAGCTGAACAGCTGGCAATTGGTACCCTGCTGGGGTGGCTGTCGGCCCACCCTGCTTCCAAGCCCCCACCAGCTCACTCCAACGGGCTGCTCTTCCTGCAAGCAGTGGACAAAGCAGGCGGCTGCCAAACGATGTTAGAGGGGAGCACTGCACAGCTTTAAACGAGCATGTTCTCTAATCGCTCAGCAACGAAACAACATTAACCGGGACGACCTTAAGTGAGGAGTTAGTGCACTTGTAAAGGCACAGCTGAGCTTAAAAAAAAAATTGGTGTTACCAAAATGTCAGGTCTGCCTAGCTGAGAGCCAGTGACAGCCAGACAGGGATAAGGAAAGGTTGCTTTATTCTGCAGAAGAAAGGAAAGTTTTGTACCTTGGTACAAAGACTCTACTCCATACAAAACCCAAGAATCTTTTACACACACTCACCCACAGGCTTCGGTCGTGTTAGCATTTGATCAGTGGTTAGCAAACCCTGCACTTCTGCTCTGCTCAGCAAAATCTGGCTTAGGACTAACTTCAACTACCTCAAGACCGATAAGGGAAGAGGGTTCAAAAGTTCAGGCTATTGTGTCCGTGAGGTGTCCAATTTCCCCTAATGGTTGCCAGCTATTATAAGGCAACTAGCTGTTCGAGGGTCGCTGCCGACTGTTACAGTCCCCCCTTCGGGCCTGATAATCCAAATTGTCAGGCCCGATACGCAGTTTGCGATCAAGCTGGAGGGAATGATAATGTGTTCTCCTACGGACAGTAGAGCCCTTTGTAACAGCACTACACAAACATTTTGCAGATTGCAACATTACCCAAATGACATATAGAAAGAAACGAATCCATTTGACAATTGTACAGAAAAGGCCAGTAAACCATGACCCAAGGTCTGGGAGGAGGTCCTCAAAATTAAGGATGTGATCAAGAGATACAGTGTGGAAAACAACAGCTGCATCCTTGATGGCCTGCAAATCCTCCTCAATTAAACCAGAGCGATTAATATAAAAACAGCATCTTTCCCCAATGTGAGCACAGGCCGCCCCTACTTCGCCATTCATGGCATCTAGCACATGCCTATTTTGCAGTGTTACTTCTGCTATGTCATCGATTTCTCGTTGTAACTTTTGGAAAGCATCCAAGGAGGCATTAGGTGCTTTTTCAAGTTCTGCAGAAATGTTTACCACTGCCCTTCCCAGCTCTGCTACCCCCCAGTCCAGGAATAAGTCCACGTATAAAGGAATGAAATCCCGTTTGTCTGATTACTAGGGGGTTTTGGGCACATTTAACCCGAGCCCCTTTCAAGGGTGTGAAGAGCTTGTGAGAATAAGTCCCCAGGTTGAGTATTTGGCGTGAGTCCAGTGTGGTGTTTACTTGAACATCTGGTAATACTCTGGCCACACCACGCTGGCCATGCCAACCCAGCGGGAGAGCTTTATAAGCATTATGGTCACAAATAAAATACAGACCGGGGCTCTGTAAACAAAGGGTGAGAGAGCTTTCTGCTACTCGGTGCGCCAATTTACCCTAACATCTTGATGTCTGGAGTTGCCAAATACCCGGCCCCGGCACTGCCAATGGGATGCATTCAAATGTCCCATGGCGTGGGTGTTGTTTAAGATACTCCCACAGTACGTAACAGCAAACAAGTGTGATGTAAAGCTTACTAGCGCCCTCTGGCATTCAGAAATTTTTACAAGGGATGAGTGAGGTGATAAAATGCCAGAGGAGATGTCCATATAATATGCATGGGTCTCATTTATGGGACCCAAGGGAAGGAATGAAGGAATCCGCTCCCCTTGATAACATTCGCCTGTCAATTTCGCAATACAGGCCTTTTGACACTGGCAGGGAGGTCTCTGGGTGTCTACACCAATTTTTAAGGGGTAAAAGATTCCATTTCTAACACTAAACCTAAGGGTTTGATCGCAGGCTTCTAAGGGGATATAACCCAGGTCCTTCCCGGTCCTGGCAACTTCCTCAAAATATAGGGCCAACTTATACCCAAACCCAAGGATATCGAAGAGAGGGATCCCTTGGGCCTCCCAGCTATGATGCCAAACCTCAGATGTTTTCCCATACTTATCGGACTGGTATTCTCCTTTCCAACACCACTCAGCTTGCCGCACCACTTGTAGGGAAAGGCTTTCAGAGAGGTTTAAAGGTACAGCCCACAGTCCTATTCCTTCCTCAGAACGAGTTCAGTGACACAACCAACAGTCAGACAAGTGTCCCTT
Source organism: Gopherus flavomarginatus (assembly GCF_025201925.1). Lineage (NCBI taxonomy): Eukaryota > Metazoa > Chordata > Testudines > Testudinidae > Gopherus > Gopherus flavomarginatus. The sequence continues at coordinate 4,322,658 of NC_066634.1, read as the reverse complement.
CTGGGTCGCCAGAAACTGTTACCAAAATGTCGGGTCCGGCTAGCTGAGAGCCAGTGACAGCCAGACAGGGATAAGGAAAGGTTGCTTTATTCTGCAGAAGAAAGGAAAGTTTTGTAACTTGGTACAAAGACTCTACGCCATACAAAACCCAAGAATCTTTTATACACACTCACACACAGGCTTCGGTCATGTTAGCATTTGATCAGTGGTTAGCAAACCCTGCACTTCTGCAATCTGCTCAGCAAAATCTGGTTTAGGACCAGCTTCAACTGCCTCAAGACCGATAAGGGAAGAGGGTTCAAAAGTTCAGGCTACTGTGTCCGTGAGGTGTTCAATTTCCCCTAATGGTTGCCAGCTATTATAGAGCGACTAGCTGTTCGGGGGTCGCTGCTGACTGTCACATTGGTACTAATGTTAAGTGTTGGGGATAAGCATTTTGACACGGATGTTAAACCTCATGAGAATGCTGCTTTTCAGTTAATCCCCGGAAACAGGTTTAAAGCTGATTGCAGCAGAGAAACCATAAAAAAAACCTGATTTGCTGTGTGTGCATGGGGGAAACTGAGGCACGCTGCCGCATGGCCTTGATGGCTGGATGTCAAGGGGACTATCGCCCAAACTGCCTTCGAGCTAGACCGTGACTAACCCTCATGCAGTAAACTAGGAGGGGAGATGTGACGCTCTGTACCTCGGGGGGGGACACCTAGCACCCCCATGTTCATCCTTGTAAAATGGTTGTGTGGGATCCAATGCAAAATTTCTCCTGTTGTGTGTCTTCAGGAGGCTCATGGTGCACTGAACATGGTTGTTACAGCAATGTTATAGGTTAGAATTTCATGTATATAGTTATGAGGCTGAGAATGTGTCCTCATGCCTTTAAATAAGCCCAGGCAAAAACCCTTCAGGAGCCGAGGGGCAGTTCACACCTCATCAGGGCAAGGATGGGACAAACCCAGCCCAGCCTCACAGGAACAAAGGATGCTGGCCAAGGCAGCAAGGAAGGATCTGTTGGACTCTCCAGTGAGTCACCCCCAGTCCTTTGGCCAGTTTGGGACTGCGGTGGGATAACGCCCACCTAACCCTGAAGTGAGGGGAGACAAAGCAAAGAAGGGAAGAAAGGACATGATAAAAGGGAGAGACGTTTTCCCTGCTCTCTCTCTTCCACCTCCATCTCCAGACACCACCACTCAGCTACAGAAGCTCTGATCGAAGGGGAGAGCCTGGCTGAAGGGCACCCAGCCAGCCTGTGGCGAGAAACATCTATGTTTGTAAGGGCGCTGAAAGTGTTACGATGGATTTATGCACGGATGATGGGTGGATGGACGGATGGGGAGAAGGGTAGATGGGGGATGGGTGGATGGAGGGATGGGGAGGAGGGTAGATGGGAGATGGGTGGATTGGGGGATGAGTGGATGGGGAGAAGGGTGGTTTGGGAGATAGGGAGAAGGGGAGATGGGAGATGGGTGGGTGGAGAGATGCGGAGAAAGATTGATAGGAGAAGCGTAGATGGGGGGATGGACGGATTGGGAGAAGGGTAGATGGGGGATGGGTGGATGGGGAGAAGAGTAGATGGATAGATGGACGGATGGGGAGAAGGGTAAATGGGGGATGGGTGGATGGAGGGATGGGGAGGAGGGTAGATGGGAGATGGGTGGATGGGGAGAAGGGTGGATGAGGGATGGCTAGGTGAGGGGATGGAGAGAAGGGAGATGGATGGATGGGGAGAAGGGTAGATGGGGAATGGGAGGATGGAGGGATGAGGTGGAAGGAGGAATGGGAGGATGGATGGATGGGGAGAAAGGTAGATGGGGGATGGGAGGATGGAGGGATGGGGATAAGGGTAGATGGGGGATGGGAGGATGGAGGGATGGATGGATGGGGAGAAGGGTAGAGGGGGGATGGGAGGATGGAGGGATGGGGTGGAAGGGGGGATGGGAGGCTGGACGGGTCGGGAGAAGCGCACGAAGAGGAATTGGGATGGATTAGTGGGTGTGTGGGTGGGTTATTTAAGGCTAAAGAATTCGGTGTTGGGCTGGACGGATGGAGGGCTGGAGGGGTCGATATCTTTGGTCAGAGAGAGGTCAGGACATTTCTAGGTAGGGAATCTCCCCCCTTCTTACCTTAGTGAGGTGGGTTTTGGGTCCCGGCACAAGCGGCAGCCGCTCCCATCTGCTCCTATTCGGTTTCCCCCAGACGGCTCCGTCTCCGACTGACGCTGCCGCACTCATTTATTTCCTCTTCGACTGTTATCGGCGCTTAAATATTAATCCAGATATCTACTCCCAGGCCTGACTCACCCTTTCCTGGTCTGCCCACCTCCCTGGCACATACCCCAGCGACACACCATGGCGATTGCCACGCCAGGCCAGGAGGGTGGGGAATGAGGAGTGGGCGTGAGGTCCAGCATGAAATAAGGAACCAGGACACCTGGGCTCGCTCTGTGGCTCAGGCAGGGAGTGGGGTCTAGTGGTTACAGCAGGGGGAGGGGCTGGGAGGCAGGACTCCTGGGTTCGCTCCCTGGCTCTGGGACAGATTTTCACTGGATTTTGGATGTTGAGGCTGGTGCTGACCGACCCACGGCAGACGGTGGTCCCCGACACACAGCGCCATCAAAGGGCCGATTCAGACAGTTCCTGTTATTTATTGGGGCATTGCTCCAGGACTCGCTACTTTGCGCGGGGTCTGTGGAGGCTTCGTGGCCAATGGCTTCAGAATAAACTGCTGTGTGGGCCAAAGGCGGCCTGAGCAGCCTGGTCTCTGTGGGGGGAGGGCTGTGATTCCTGGGTTGACTCAAAGTCCGGGGGTGGAAAAGGGAGTTTGGGGCTAGCTGGGGAGCTGTGGGGTTTTTGGGGGGCTATGGGGGTAGCTAGTGGAGGCTATGGGGATAATGGCTCTGGGGGTAGCTAATGGGGCTATCGGGGTATAGGGGTGGCTATGGGAGTAGCAAGATGACAGATGACTGCAGGGGGTGGAGCTGGATAGAGCTTGGTCACTTTGGCCACTAGGGGTCAGTGTCCCCCCCCCCTCCATGGCAACCCCCAACCCAGGTTACCAGCTGGAGCGTCCTGAACTCAGCGCCCCCCACCCCGCCCCAGGTGTCAATCTGATCTCACTCCCACCCCAGGTGGGAAATGGGGTCAGGGCTGGGCTGGGCTAGCAGGGGGCTGCGGGTCGGGAGTGAGGGGCACCGGCAGGGCTAGGGGGAGCCCAGGGCTGGGCTAGCAGGGGGCTGCGAGTCAGGAGTGAGGGGCACCGGCAGGGCTTGTGTGTGCGGGGGCCAGGGCTGGGCTAGCAAGGGGCTGCGAGTTGGGAGTGAGGGGCACCAGTAGGGCTGCGGGAAGCCCAGGTGAAGGGTTAAAATCCATGTGTATTTTATATAACAACCTGGTATATGGATTGTGCCAGCTCTTTCTTAGACCCAAAGTCCAGAGTTTGGTCAAGACAGCAGAGGCCGAGCTGGAGTAAACAAGATAACAGCCGTTGCTGAGATGTGCTTGCTCAGTCGAAATGCCACATGTTGAAACAATAACTGAATCATTATTTTTCATCCAGTGCTTCAGACTGAACAAAGGATCCCTGTTTCTATTGTGCTTCTCCTGTAGGGAAAAGTTCTTCCCACAGATCCAACCTTGAGTTTGTGAAAAGTTGGCCCATGTCAGTATAAGATTTGACGTCCTTCCACCTCCCTTCCCAGGGCCCAACGCCTGCCTTAGACAGAAAGGGGACAATCTTTATTGCCATATTGTGATGAAGTGGGAGGGGTTTCTTGGTTTTTCCGTGTTTTCCAGTGGGTTCCCTGCCGAGGGGGTGGGACTCAGTTACCCTAGGTGATAAGGGTTTAACGAGGAGAGGGGAGAGGGAGTTTGTGGGTACAGAGGACCAGAGATGGAACTTGGGACCGCGGCCAATGGCCTGGAGGATGGAGACCCCAGCGACTGGTGACCCAGAGACCCAGCTCAGGAGTTGCAGCCGGTTCTGGCCAGTGGGAGGACAATGGGCTACAGGGACAGGACCCCGGTGACCTGACCAGCCGGGTCCAGTCAGAGGGGCCAGAGGATGGGAGAGGAGAGGAGACCCAGGCCACCCTGTTTCCCTGGAGAGAAGCCAATGGACAGAGGGGGCTTGGGGATATCGGAGGCCCAGCTGGGAAGCAGAGGGGGCTCGGGGCTGGAGAGGGGGAGCAGGAGCCCACCTGGGTGCAGGGGGACTGGGATGTGCTGGGCTGAGGGATGCCAGGCCTGAGGCTGGAGAGTTTCCTGTGCTGGGTTCAACCCTCAATAACCCTCCTATGTTGTGCAGCGGAGAGTTGCTCAGGGCTAGAGAATAGGGGGGATCGGCCCCTTTGGGGGGTGGAGGCCTGGGGGGTCCAGAGCGAGGGGATTCCCCTAGGGGGCCCACTGCAGAGACAGACGTGCTAAGGCTCAGAGAGGTGCGGCTCCAGGAGGTGGAGGGGCCTGACCCGGGAGAGAGCGGCCCCCTGAGAAGGGCTGTCGCACTGAAAGGGGCACCCCCCACGGACCGCATGGGGTCACGAGTGGGCACGACCCGTGAGTCCGTGACAACGTGGCAGCAGAGGATGATTCGTGGATGCACCCTGTAGACAGGGCCGGTGCAAGGATATTTTGCGCCTCGGCGAAACTTCCACCTTGCGCCCCCCCCCCGACCCCCTCGCATCGCTTATTAAAAACTTACAAAAATGAACGCTGCCTAACGTGCCTTGTTCATTAGAATTAATACATGTTCGGCTTGAAAATGTATTAATTTCATTATTTGGTCTACATATTTAAGGAAAATAAATGAATAACCTGACGGCGTTGACACTGCTATTGTTTTCACTTTGCACAACACAGCCTGGATCTGAAAATAAATCACTTGCCTGATACACAATACACGGTCACAGAGTCACACATTACAATTTATTTTCCCAGGCTTTCAGTTTAGCACATTTAGAAACAAGTTCCTCCAGGTCAATGCTGCAGGCAACGTCGTGTTCCATGGACAAGGAAAGGAGCCCAGCAGGTCTTTACTGCAACACTGATGTTCGAATGTACGTTTTTATCAACTTGAGCTTTGAGAAGCCTCGCTCGCCACTGACCACAGAAACTGAGCAAGTCAAGAGGACGCAGAGAGCAATACCTGTGTTGGGGACACTATCTCTCAGACAACCTGCCAACCTGAAACATATTCTCACCAGTAACTGCACTCTGCACCATAGTAACTCTAGCTCAGGAACCAATCCATGCAACAAACCTCGATGCCAACTCTGCCCACATATCTACACCAGCAACACCATCACAGGACCTAACCAGATCAGCCACTCCATCACCGGTTCATTCACCTGCACGTCCACCAATGTAATATACGCCATCATATGCCAGCAATGCCCCTCTGCTATGTACATCAGCCAAACTGGACAGTCGCTATGGAAAAGGATAAATGGACACAAATCAGACATTAGGAATGGCAATATACAAAAACCTGTAGGATAGCACTTCAACCTCCCTGGCCACACTATAGCAGACCTTAAGGTGGCCATCCTGCAGCAAAAAAACTTCAGGACCAGACTTTAAAGAGAAACTGCTGAGCTTCAGTTCATCTGCAAATTTGACACAATCAGCTCAGGATTGAACAAAGACTGTGAATGGCTTGCCAACTACAGAACCAGTTTCTCCTCTCTTGGTTTTCACACCTCAACTGCTAGAACAGGGTCTCATCCTCCCTGATTGAACTGACCTCGTTATCTCTAGCTTGCTTGCATATATATACCTGCCCCTGGAAATTTCCACTACATGCATCTGAGGAAGTGGGTATTCACCCACGAAAGCTCATGCTCCAAAACGTCTGTTAGTCTATAAGGTGCCACAGGATTCTTCGCTGCTTTTTCAGTTTATTTGTGCATCTGAAGTTCAATACATCTTGCGGGGATGCACTCTTTTGGACTCGTCGTGCAATACCTTGCAATTCATTGCGCAAGTCAAAGGCATGGATGTCTTTGGATTCACCATGTTGCAAAGCTTGCTCCAGATTCAAGCAACGTTCCACCGTTTGCTTCGGCGTCGTATTTTGCAAACTGTCAATGTCATATAGGAAGCCAAATATTGAACTAATTTGCTGCATCAGTGTGAATCTTTCTTCTACTGACTGTATTGCTGTGTCGACGACTGCAAAGTAAGAGTTCACTTTGAATTTTTCTTTCGGATTATAAATAGGTTCGTCATCTGCTTCATACGTGAACTGCTTCCTCTTCTTTCTAATATGGATTGGATCTGGGTCAAAAATTGCCGGTACATCCCACTCCTCAGCCAGTTCACCTGCATCTGCCAACGTTTTCTCAAAGTCTGCGTCACTTCTGCGGCCTACAAGAAACTTCTCTTTGTTTCTCCGAGTTGATTAATAGCGTCACTGATGTCGAATTCTTTCAACTTCAGTCGTGTTGATCTCAAACAATATGTCATATCACACAAGAAACTTGAAACTAGAAATGGCTTTTGCACGATCCTTTGCAGCAACTCGTGCTGTGTTGCCAGATGATGCTGTTAGAGTCGTGTCATCATGGATGTCTACCAGAGCATCAGAGATGTCACCAAGCTGATAGCGAAGAGGTTTCAAGGCATCAGTTCGACTCTCCCATCTTGTTTCACTCAATGGTTTAACAGTGAGATTAGATACGTGGCGTGTTAGAACTTTCCAGCGACGTGTAGAAGCTGAGAAATACACATACACACATTGAACTAAATCAAAGAAGGCAGTTGCCTCCAAGCAACACGTTGGAGCATCGTTAACAACCAAATTCAATAACTGTGCACTGCAAGGAACAAAAAAGGCTCCATTTTCTTTCCCTTTCATATTGCTCCCGTTAATCGTACCCTTGACTATGCAAGTTTTCTGTAGGCAGTGACATCTCTTTGAACTGATGAAGAATCATTTCTGTCATACCAGCTCCAGTTGTCCCCGTAAGTGACACAAATCCCAAGAAATGTTCCTTTATGAATACTGGTTCAGTCCCATTCTCCGTCTCTGAAGAAGGCCTATTCACAGACCGAATGATTATGGTCATTTGGTCAGCGTGGTCTGCATCTGGTGCACACTCTAGAATGATTGAAAAGTATTTTGCGGCGCGAGCAGATCCTGGGATTTTTTGTTGAATGGCATGGGATAGAAGTGAATAAGATCATTCTGCATGTCTTTCCCTAGGCGACGTGAACATGGGGGTAGATGGGTAGATGGGGGATGGGAGGATGGATGGATGGATGGATGAGGAGAAGGGTAGATGTGGGATGGACAGATGGATGGATGGATGGGGAGAAGGGTAGATGGGAGATGGGAGGATGGACGGATGGAGAGAAGGGTAGATTGGGGATGGATGGATGGATGGATGGATGGGGAGAGGGGTAGATGGGGGATAGGAGGATGGATGGATGGATGAGGAGAAGGATAGATGGGGGATGGATGGATGGACAGCTGGGGAGAAGGGTAGATGGGGGATGGATGGATGGATGGATGGATGGATGGACGGCTGGGGAGAAGGGTAGATGGGGCATGGATGGATGGATGGATGGATGGATGGATGGGGAGAAGTGTAGATGGGGGATAGGAGGATGGACAGATGGGGAGAAGGGTAGATGGGGGATGGATGGATGAGGAGAAGGGTAGATGAGAGATGGAAGGATGGATGGATGGGGAGAAGGGTAGATGGAGGATGGACGGATGGGGAGAAGGGTAGATGGGTGGATGGATGGATGGGGAGAAGGGTAGATGGAGGATAGGAGGATGGATGGATGGGGAGAAGGATAGATGGGGGATGGATGGGTGGATGGATGGATGGATAAATGGATGAATGGATGGGGAGAAGGGTAGATGGGGGATGGGAGGATGGACATGTGGGGAGAAGGGTAGATGGAGGATGGGAGGATGGATGGATGGGGAGAAGGGTAGATGGGGGATGGATTAATGGACGGATGGATGGATGGGGAGAAGGGTAAATAGGGGCATGGATGGATGGATCGGGACCACCTTTTTCTTTTACTGGAGTATTGGTTTTCATATCCATTCATCCCCATAACAAGTGGCACTGGTGGTGATACTGGGAAATGGGAGTGTCTGTGGGAATTGCTTGTGTGACTTGTGGTTAGCCGGTGGGGTGAGACTGAAGTCCTCTCTGGCTGGCTGGTTTGGTCTGCCGTGGTGCGCGAAGGAACCCCAGCCTTGGGCGGTGACTGCTGTGCTTTCAGAAATTTGTCCTGAATTGGCTCTCTCAGTCGGGTCCCACCAAAACCAGCATCATTATAGTAGCGTAATTGTGCTTGGATCCACAGAACCGGGACAATTTAGCTTTGGGTCGGAACCCCGGGCTATACAAATTTGAAGTTTGCTCTTGAGAGAGTTTTGCTGGTTAAAGAGCAGTGACCATGAGCCAGAAAGCATCAGCAGAAGCAATGAAACCGCAAGCCCGGAGAAACAGCCTGCACTGTGAACATGGACAAAAACGGGCAGAATTTCGAATAAGCGAGAAGCAGGTCGTGGTCCAGCTGGAGAAGGAGGCTGATGGAAGAGAGGAAGGGGCTCGGAGGGAGTGTATTGAGCTGCTGGCTGATGGGGAGAGGGTTCGCCAGATGTGAGAAGAAACTGCCAGACCTCAGCTCCAAGTCAAAAAAGCAGGGGAAGAAAAGCAGAAACTGTATCCCCTTGGAAGGCCAGTTTCTAACCATGTTGGTAAGTTGTACAGCTCTGAGCAGCTGTCCGTGTTTAACCGGTTTTGCTCTGGCCAGGGAGAGGGTGACCCTACCCTGGGAAAGGTGGCACATAGTCACGTGTCTGTGAAGAGTCCAGGGGTCTGTCTGGTGCAGGGGTCGGCAGCCTTTCAGAAGTGCTGAGCCGAGTCTTCATTCATTCACTCTGATTTAAGGGTTCGCGTGCCGTTCATACATCTGAACGTTTTGAAAAGGTCTCTTTCTAGACGTCTGTAATATATAACTAAACTCTTGTTGTATGTAAAGTAAATAAGGTTTTTAAAATGTTTAAGAAGCTTCATTTAAAATTAAATTAAAATGCAGAGCCCCCCGGACCGGTGGCCAGGACCCGGGCAGTGTGAGTGCCACTGAAAATCAGCTCACGTCCCGCCTTTGGCACCTGTGCCATAGGTTGGCTACCCCTGGTCTAATGTCTCAGGGCTGGTCTACACGGGGCGGGGGTGGATTGATCTAAGATATGCAACTTCAGCTACCTGAATAGCGTAGCTGACTTCGAAGTATCTTAGATCGATTTACCTCTCGTCCTCACGGCGCGGGATCGACGTCCGCGGCTCCCCCTGTCGACTCCCCACCACCGTTCGCGCTGGTGGAGTTCAGGAGTCGATGGGAGCGCGTTCAGGGATCGATATATTGCGTCTAGATGAGAAATAGTGCCCTCCGAAGTGAATCAGGAATTAGATCAGGCACAGAAGGAACTCGTTGGTCAGGAAAACGTTTCTCAAGAGCAGATTAAAGTGGATGGTCGGGTTGAATCATAGACTAAGGTCAGCAGGGACCAGCACAACACAGGCCACAGAATCTCACCTACCCACTCCTGGAACAAACCCCTGACCTGTGTCTGAGTTGCTGAAGTCCTCAAATTGTGGTTGAAAGACCTCAAGGTGCAGAGAATCCTCCAGCAAGTGATCCGTGCCCCATGCCGCAGAGGAAGGCGAAAAACCTCCAAGGCCTCTGCCAATCTGCCCTGGAGGAAAATTCCTTCCTGACCCCAAATATGGCGACCAGCTAAACCCTGAGCATGTGGGCAAGACTCACCCGCCAGAACCCAGGAAAGAATTCTCTGTAGTAACTCAGATCCCACTTAATTGCCAAAATCAGGCTGTCCCATCATACCGTCCCCTCCATAAACGTATCAAGCTCAGTCTTGAAGCCAGGCATGTTTTTTGCCCCCACTGCTCCCCTTGGAAGGCTGGTCCAGAACTTCACCCCTCCAGCCGAAGCCCGAGCTGAGGAAGGAAAAGACAGGTTTTTGGTGGGTGGCAGATTGGTGGCTTGTACAGCTTGTAAAAGTGAACCTGGAAAAGGGTAACTGCGATTAGCTGGAAGCGGCTCCGAGTGGGGAGCAGGGGTGGAGGCTGACAGGTAATAACCTCCTGCCCCCCACTTTGCGACCCCCTGGCCTGGGCAGCCCTGTGGGCGGCTGCTTTTCCAGGAGAGTGGACGAGGCGTGTCCCTAGACCTGACCAGCACGGAGAAGCGGGACACTGCAGGGAAGGCGCCCATGTCCGTTGGGGGTATTGACTTGTCCATGGCAGGAGCTGCCCGAGGCCTGGTCTGCACTGGGGGGAGGGCGGGGGTTGACGTATTTAGACCTACTCACCATGGCATCCTCACGGCGGCGGGGAGTGTAGACATAGGGTGACCCAGACAGCAAGTGTGAAGAATCGGGACGGGGGGTGGAGGGTAATAGGAGCCTAGACACGAGACAGACCCAAAAATCAAGACTGTCCCTAGGAAATCGGGACATCTGGTCACCCTAGGTAGACGTACCCTTCGTCTCCCAGAAGCAGTTGTCTGTGAGTGCTGGGACAAGAGAAAGGAGCTCCCAAGCCGTGTGTAAAGGAGGTGGTGTCTCCGGCTCTTTGTCTGTGGAGCAGACAGAAGGTGCCTTTCCACCGGCGATGGTTGAGACTAGTGCAGTCAGGGCCATCCTTAGGCATAGGCAACATAGGCAGCTGGGTAGGGCACCTGAAAATTTGGGGCACTACCAGGAGCGGTGCCAGGGTTTTTGGTGCCCTAGGCGGGGGTCCTTCCACACTCCCGGTCTTCCGGGCACTTTGGTGGCGGGTCCCGGAGCGAGTGAAGGACCTGCCGCAGAATTGCTGCCGCCGACCCAGAGCGCGGAAGGACCCCCCGCCGCCGAATTGCCGCCCTCCCAAATCCTGGCGCCCTAGGTGACCGCGGCCCTGGGCACCACTGGGTATCCCTCTTCTGACCCTTCCTGCAGGCTCCCACAGCTGGCTGCTGCAGCCTGATGAGTCTTCCTTGAGAGGGGATCTAGCAGTTAAAAATGAAAAAGCCTCCAGCCTGCCGGACCTATCAGCACAACACTGAAACGGTTAAAGGGCCAGTCAAGGGGTAAAGAAGCCATTTAACAGGCATTCGCCAACCCTCAGGTATCTACTGGCAGGTTTCCTAGCCCTGTTAGTTTGTATCAGCAAAAACAACGAGGAGTCCTTGTGGCACCTTAGAGACTAACACATTTATTTGGTCATAAGCTTTCATGGGCCAGAACCCACTTCAGATGCCCATGAAAGCTTATCCCCAAATACATTTTTATACTGTCAGTTTCTGACTTTACTGACAAAAACAGTTGTGCGGGACTGTAATATTTACACAGAACATGTTACTCTACAGGACCTTCCTTTAAAATTTGCTTTAAAAATCTTTCATTAGCGAGCTGGTGAAGATTACATAATCACATCTCTAAAAAATCCTTGCATAGACTTTTGGATGCACAATCATCTTTAGATCTTCAGACATACAGTTTTTAAAATAAATCCTTCAAAAGACCCCCCTTGGCTAAAATACACATTTTAATTACTATAGTAAAAAAAAAAAGTGCTTCCAAGTCTTCCTGTCCTTTCTGTCCATCCCTTCACCCCATCTCCCCCCACTGAAGAGAGCCCTTTAAAGGACAACAGTCCTTCCCTTCCAGATAGCTGGCCAAAGTGATTCCCTTTCTTTACTTCTGACTCTCTAATGAACTAGTTTTAAGAGAACCCGCCAGCAAAATCAGTACCTTAGTAAGATCTAAAATCCTTTGTTACGCCTAAAATCTTTGGAAACGTTTCTTTTAAAGTTGGTGAAATTTCCTAAACGTGTGTATTGTTACGGAGCTCACACATGGTAAGCTCGTGTTCCCTTTTTTTCAAAGCAATGAACATTGTTACGAACACACTAAACCTCTGCGACTGATTGATTTAAAATAATGTCTGGTTCAGTGAGTTAAACATGTGGCGATCTGGAATGAGTACATTTACGAGAAGATCTAAAATATAAAATCAGCTCAGAAATACTGATGAAGAAAATGTAGAACGGAGAAGAGGTGCCTCATGTATTCCGTAACATTGAATGTTGTATTCAGCAGGACAGCTGACTCATCCTTACTACAAAGTTTTTGCAAATAAATGTCTGACAAACTTCCGGGCATATCAAAAAACCTGCGACTGACATTTTTTATTCCCAAGCTTTGTGCTGTTAATTAGGTACCTTCTGCACGTCTATTCTACGTGAGGGAGAGGGTCCGGGGGTCTCTGCGGGGAACTGTGACTCTCCGCCACCGTGAGGCGGGCCGGGCGTCTTGTTATTCTTTCTGCCCTGTCCCTCCGCGCTCGCCCCCACCAGGCTATAAGCTCAGGCTGCCATGGGGCATAGAGGCACCACCAGTTTAATAATACTGCGTCGGGCCCCATAAATCCTAAGGATAGCCCTGAGTGCAGTTGTCTCGGAGTTGGTTCTCGATTCAATGGTCCTGAGCTTGTGTCTGCTGGGGAGAATGGCCCTGTACCTAGGCTGCATCCAGGGGTTCTCAAACTGGGGGTCGGGACCCCTCAGGGGGTCGCGAGGTTACTACATGGGAGGGGTCACGAGCTGTCACCCTCCACCCAGGGGCAGCTCCAGGCCCCAGCACGCCAAGTGTGTGCTGGGGGCGGCATGCTGAGGGGGGCGCTCTTGGGACCCAAGAACCACGGGACCAGCGGACCGCCGGACCAACAGACCCTCCACAGGCACGCCTGAGGGAGCAGGGCTGGCACTTCCTTTAGGCGATCCTAGGCGGTTGCCTAGGGCGCCAGGACTCAGGGGGTGGCATTTTGTGCCCTCTCCACAGGGTGCGCGGGAGCTTCTGGTTCTGCTCCCGTGACGCCGCCGAAGAAGGACCTTCTGCCAACCTGCAGCGGAAAACAGCGGCAGGCAATTGAGCAGCTCAATGACTGCCGCTGTCGCCTGCGGCATTTCGGCGGAGGGTCCTTCTTCGGCTGCGCGACGGGAGCAGAACTGGAAGCTCCCACGCGCCCTGTGGGGAGCACACAAAATGCCGCCCCCTGAATTCTGCCTAGGGCACCAGAAATCCTGGCGCCGCTCCTGTGCGGGAGATCCACCGGAGTCGCCTGCCGCCCTCCTGGAGAACCAGCAGAGTGCCCCCTGCGGCATGCCGCCCTGCTTGGAGCCGCAAAATGTCTGGAGCCGCCCCTGCCTGCACCCCAAACCACGCTTTGCCGCCAGCATTTATAAAGGTGTTCAGTATATAAATGTTTTTAATGCATAAGGGGGGGGTCGCAATCAGAGGCTTGCTGTGTGAAAGGGGGTCACCGGTACAAACGTCAGAGAACCCCTGAGTTAGTGTCTATGCAAAATCCCACAGACCAGGCAATTCTGGTGCGTCTATTTTGCCCGTTGTTAATATACGGCTGGAAAAGGGTGTAGCAACTGGATCTAATCAGGGCGATATCCTAGCCAGGGCACGAGGAGCGCAGGAAGGTGATCAGATTGTGTTATCGACTGACAGTTTAACAACTTGTAGCAAGGAGGAAAAAATTCCTGAGCTTCTGTGTGCCAAAGGAAGGAGAATGCGTCCGACCTTTTATCATAGACTCATAGACTCATAGACTCCAGGACTGGAAGGGACCTCGAGAGGTCATCGAGTCCAGTCCCCTGCCCTCATGGTAGGACCAAATACTGTCTAGACCATCCCTAATAGATATTTATCTAACCTACTCTTAAATATCTCCAGAGATGGAGATTCCACAACTTCCCTAGGCAATCTATTCCAGTGTTTAACTACCCTGACAGTTAGGAACTTTTTCCTAATGTCCAACCTGAATCTCCCTTGCTGCAGTTTAAGCCCATTGCTTCTTGTTCTATCATTGGAGGCTAAGATGAACAAGTTTTCTCCCTCCTCCTGATGACACCCTTTTAGATACCTGAAAACTGCTATCATGTCCCCTCTCAGTCTTCTCTTTACCAAACTAAACAAACCCAGTTCCTTCAGCCTTCCTTCACAGGTCATGTTCTCAAGACCTTTAACCATTCTTGTTGCTCTTCTCTGGACCCTCTCCAATTTCTCCACATCTTTCTTGAAATGCGGTGCCCAGAACTGGACACAATACTCCAGCTGAGGCCTAACCAGCGCAGAGTAAAGCGGAAGAATGACTTCTCGTGTCTTGTTTACAACACACCTGTTAATGCATCCCAGAATCACGTTTGCTTTTTTTGCAACAGATTCACACTGTTGACTCATATTAAGCTTGTGGTCTACTATGACCCCTAGATCTCTTTCTGCCATACTCCTTCCTAGACAGTCTCTTCCCATTCTGTATGTGTGAAACTGATTGTTCCTTCCTAAGTGGAGCACTTTGCATTTATCTTTATTGAACTTCATCCTGTTTACCTCAGACCATTTCTCCAATTTGTCCAGATCATTTTGAATTTTGACCCTGTCCTCCAAAGCAGTTGCAATCCCTCCCAGTTTGGTATCGTCCGCAAGCTTAATAAGCGTACTTTTTATGCCAACATCTAAATCGTTGATGAAGATATTGAATAGAGCCGGTCCCAAAACAGACCCTTGCGGAACCCCACTTGTTATACCTTTCCAGCAGGATTGGGAGCCATTAATAACTACTCTCTGAGTACGGTTATCCAGCCAGTTATGCACCCACCTTATAGTAGCCCCATCTAAATTGTACTTTCCTAGTTTATCTATAAGAATATCATGTGAGACCGTATCAAATGCCTTACTAAAGTCTAGGTATATCACATCCACCACTTCTCCCTTATCCACAAGGCTCGTTATCCTACCAAAGAACGCTATCAGATTAGTTTGACACGATTTGTTCTTTACAAATCCATGCTGGCTATTCCCTATCACCTTACCACCTTCCAAGTGTTTGCAGATGATTTCTTTAATTACCTGCTCCATTATCTTCCCTGGCACAGAAGTTAAACTAACTGGTCTGTAGTTTCCTGGGTTGTTTTTATTTCCCTTTTTATAGATGGGCACTATATTTGCCCCCTTCCAGTCTTCTGGAATCTCCCCCGTCTCCCATGATTTCCCAAAGATAATAGCTAGAGGCTCAGATACCTCCTCTATTAACTCCTTGAGTATTCTAGGATGCATTTCATCAGGCCCTGGTGACTTGCAGACATCTAACTTTTTTAAGTGATTTTTTACTTGCTCTTTTTTATTTTATCTTCTAAACCTACCCTCTTCCCGTAAGCATTCACTATACTAGACATTCCTTCAGACTTCTCAGTGAAGACCGAAACAAAGAAGTCATTAAGCATCTCTGCCATTTCCAAGTCTCCCGTTACTGTTTCCCTCTCCTCACTGAGCAGTGGGCCTATCGAGTGAGTCTGTGAGTTTGCATGAAAGGGGGTTGGGTAGGAACCCAGTTGATGGGCCAGAGGTAATTCTGGGTGTGAGTAAGACCCAGAGACTCTGTTGTTGCTCAGGGACGTGTTCCTTTATACCGGGCTAGGCAGGGGCGGCTCCAGGCCCCAGCAGGCCAAGCATGTGCTTGGGGCGGCATGCAGCGGGGGGGCGCTCTGCCAGTCGCCGGGAAGGCGGCAGGCGGCTTCAGTAGACCTCCTGCAGGTGTGCCTGTGGAGGGTCCGCTGGTTTCGTGGCTTTGGTGGGGCATCCGCAGGCACGCCTGCAGGAGGTCCACGGGAGCTGTGGGACCAGCAGACCCTCCACAGGCATGTCTGTGGGAGGTCCACCGGAGCCGCGGGGCCAGCGACCCGCAGAGCGCCCCCCACTGCGTGCCGCCGTGCTTGAGGCTGCGAAATGGCTACAGCCACCCGTGAGGATAGGCAGCCTATGGCACAGATGCCGAAGGTGGCACGTGAGCTGATTCTCAGTGGCACTCATGCTGCCTGGGTCCTGGCCACTGCTCCGGGGGGGCTCTGCCTTTTCATTTAATTTTAAATGAAGCTTCTTAAACAGTTTTAAAAACCTTCTTTACTGTCCATACAACAATCGTTTAGTTCTATATTATAGACTTACAGAAAGAGACCTTCTAAAAATGTTCAGATGTATGACCGGCACGCGAACTCTTAAATCAGAGTGAATAAACGAAGACTCGGCCCAGCACTTCTGAAAGGCTGCCGACCCCTGCTTTAGAGCGAGCCCTTGGTGAAGAGGGTAAGGGCAGAATTTCTGTGAGGGGGGAATTGTTGCTTAGAGAAGCTCCAAGGGGAAGGAATCCTCACGGTGACCTGTGCCAGGCACTTGCTGCAGCTGAAGGGTGCGAAAGTGGTTTAATCAAGAAAGTTTCATTTCCTCCCAGCCACAAACGTTCTGGTGTGACGGGATCCACTGACTTTCCTTTCGAGAGATCCACTGTGGATAGTTCGGAGAAGGTCTCGGATGGAGTAAAAGCTCTTCAGGGATTCAAACAGCCCTGGGACCAAGTGGCTAGGACTGGCCAGCCTGTTGGGACAGGAGTGTCTCCATGCTGATTGTGTGAGTGAGCCGCGTGTGCTGCAGGGTCTGAGGACAGATTTGGTTCCTGGCGTTCCAGAGCAGAACAGGTTTATGGCTGGGTGCTTACGGATGCAGGGGAGAGCAAGCCAGCTCTCCCCCTTGGACCCTTTGGAGTTGTGTGGTTTCTCTTTAAGGCAAAGTTCGGCCTTGGAATTGGTAGCAGCTAGAAATTAAAAAGCTCATGTTTATGTCGATGCAAATTATCTAACGAATGGGGAAGGAGAGACTTGCTAATTGCTGTTAGCAGGGAGGGCACACCCAGTCAGCTGGTGAATTCTCTTAAGCAAGAAAAATCAGCATTTAAACCTTCAGAACAAGGAGGAACCAGAGACCTTCCTTCTGCAAAGGGAAGCCAGGGGTTAACCCTAAAATGCCTAAACCCCAGCGGTATCGGGCCAAAGCTGTGGCACGACAAACACAAAGGTAGATGGACACTTGCAATGGATTTGTCGTTGTTGCTAATGGTGGGTTTTGTAACTAATGTGTTACTATTCCTCACAACTGTTCAAATGTGCTGTAAGCAGAGTCAGGATGAGCTCTACCCTGACATCTGGGGGAAAGAATTTCAGAGAGTGTATTTGCATAGGCACACCTACCCCATCCCAGGCTGCAGAGCTGTGGGACTGCTTTGTGACAGAAATGACTCAACCTCCGTTGGGTGGCACTTGCTAGACAAGGGACATGGGTTCCAAAACCCAGTGAATTGAGAGAGGCTGGGGACAGGTATCTGTGGCTGGTGGTGTAGTCGCCTTGTGGAGCCAGAAGCACCAGTTCCACCCCCTCCTCTCTCCAGTGTGGCATGTCAGAGTTGATTTTTTATTCCCTTAAGAATCTCGATACAGGTTGCTGAGCTGAACTCACTTTGGGCTAATGGTGCACTAGCCCTGGGCTCCCCTACTAAGAGCTGAGATCACTAAGAGTTGAAATCACTAAAGAGCTGAAATTACTGAGCTGAGAGCACTGAGTACTGTGCTAACTAGTGGGGGAGCCTGAAGCTATACTGTGGAACAGAGCAGCTGGTGGAGTGGAGCAGTTGTGGGGACGGCTGGAGCGGACCACGGGACAGCTGGTGGAGCAGAGCGGCTGGCGGAGCGGAGCGGTTCGTGGAGAAGGCGGAAGCAGAACCCACGGAGAGGCAGGGCAGTTGGCCCCGGACCACGTAAGGTGCCCCTTTCTACCCAGGCTGGGGGGAGGGACCTCTCATAGACTCATAGACTCATAGGTCAGAAGGGACCAATCTGATCATCTAGTCTGACCTCCTGCACAAGGCAGGCCACAGAACCCCACCCATCCAATTTTATACAACCCCTATCCCAGGACCGAATTATTGAAATCCTCAAAAATGGTTTGAAGACCTCAAGCTGCAGAGACACCACCAGCAAGCGACCCGTGCCCCACGCTGCAGGGGAAGGCGAAAAACCTCCAGGGCACCTGCCAATCCGCCCTGGAGGAAAATTCCTTCCCGACCCCAAATATGGCGATCAGCTAAACCCTGAGCATGTGGGCAAGAGTCACCAGCCAGCACCCAAGAAGGAGTTCTCCGCAGCAACTCAGTACCCATCGCATGCAACATCTCCCCGCAGACCATTGAGCAGACCCGTCTGGTGGTAATTCAAGATCAATTGCCCAAATTGACGATCCTATCATAACATCCCCTCCATATACTTATCAAGCTTTGTCTTAAAGCCAGGAAAGTCTTTTGCCCCTACTACTTCCCTCGGAAGGCTATTCCAGAACTTCACTCCCCTAATGGTCAGAAACCTTCGTCTAATTTCAAGTCTAAACTTCCTAATATCCAGTTTATACCCATTCATCCTCGTGGCTACATTAGTACTAAACTTAAATAATTCCTCTCCCTCCCTAACGTTAACCCCCTTGATATATTTATATAGGGCGAGCATATCCCCCCTCAGCCTTCTTTGGCCAGGCTAAACAAGCCAAGCTCTTTGAGTCTCCTTTCATAAGGCAGTTTTTCCATTCCTCGGATCATCCTCGTAGCCCGTCTCTGAACCTGTTCCAGTTTGAATTCATCCTTCTTGAACATGGGACACCAGAACTGCACACAGTATTCCAGATGGGGTCTCACCAACGCCGTATACAACGGTACTAACACCTCCTTATCCTTGCAGGAAATACCCCGCCTGATGCATCCCAAAATCGCATTTGCTTTTTTAACAGCCGTATCACATTGGCGACTCATAGTCATCCTGCTATCAACCAGTACCCCAAGGTCCTTCTCTTCCTCCGTCGCTTCCAACTGATGCGCCCCCAACGTATATCCAAAATTCTTATTATTAATTCCTAAATGCATGACCTTGCACTTTTCACTATTGTATTTCATCCTATTTCTATTACTCCAGTTTACAAGGTGGTTCAGATCTTCTTGAATAGTATCCCTGTCCTTCTCCGTGTTAGCAATACCCCCCAGCTTCGTGTCATCCGCGAACTTTATTAGCACATTCCCGCTCTTTGTGCCAAGGTCAGTAATAAAAAGGTTAAATAAGATCGGACCTCTGCAGATAGACTCTCGAACTTTGGGGCTGCACTGACCCAGGACAGAGACCTTTGGATTGTGGGACTTTTGGGACTGTGGGTGATTTGGGGGTTGCTGAACTCAAGAGCCCAGGGAAAAGGACACAGCCCAATTTCCTGGGGTGAGTCTTTGCTCACGGTTGGTCTATGAACTGTAGTTAAGGTGTTTTCCCAATTTAGTGCTTGTTGTTTATCTCATGTAATTAAACCTTTTCTGCTACACCGAGACTCTGTGCTTGCGAGAGGGGAAGCATTGCCTCTTTGAGGCACCTAGGGGTGTGTGTAAGATTTTCCCAGGTCACTGGGTGGGAGCTCGAGCCGGTTATGCATTGTGTTATTGAAATGGAACCCCTGGATACTGAACCCGGCCTTTGTTGCTGCCAACTCAGAGGGGCAGAAGAGTTACAGTACAATGGGCTGAATCTTTTGGAAAATCCCTTAAACGTGTTGAAAGTGGTACATAAAAACTTATTGTACGTTAAAAGGCCTTGTAATGTTAATGTTGCACTGTTAATGCCTGTAAACAGTCTTGGAACTTTTCACAGGGGACAAGCCATTCCAGACCTGATGTGCTGTATGAACAGGGAAACTGAGGCACACTGCCACATTGCTTTCACAGCTAAATGCCAAGATTCCTGTACTATGGACAACACTAATATCTACACTGACTTGATGTTAATTGGGTTCCAAATGTTTTCCAGAGCTTGTATGGATCAAGTAGCTCTGTTCCTTAGCTCTTGGCAAGATCATGTGAGACATACAGGAACCACACAGCAAGAGCAGTTCCAATCCACTATTGTGCTAACCAACTTTTACCTTGAGTTTGTAAAGAGATTCAATCACGTTATTGAACGTGACTTTGCTAAACCATTTCTGTTATGCGCGGATACGGCTGCTAACCCAGTACTAGCTGTAGTGAGAGAGAACCCAGGATGGGGAACTCTTGGGATGCAGGCAGTGATGTCTGTATCATCCCTTCCTGCATCAATTTCGCACTGGGGGGGTGACGTTACTAGTATATATAATATCTCGTTGAAAGGTGACAGGGCCCGGAAGAGTTGTTGAACTCACAGGCTGACCTGGCCCATGGCGGAACTGTAGAGGCTGGTAAGGAAGACAGGTGAATGAACAGAGCTTTGAAAGGAAACCTGCGTTGTTAGAGGTAGAAGGTGTGAGGAAGTGGCCGAGGCAGAAGGGGAGCTGTTTGCTCGGGGCTTGGGGTGCCAGCAAACAAGGCTCGTCTATTGCTATAGCTTGGATTCAACGATCCAAAAAGGAACATGAACATTTAGGAATACACTTGAGGGAACTCGTATTATTGTCTCTGTCTCCTGGAAGGTCGCGCTACCGGCGTCTGCGCTGGGTAATGGGTAAATCCCCCTGTGCTAATTGCCAGGATGTTTGGGAGAAGGAGAGTTGAACTGCTTGTTTTCCCAGGCCGAAAGGCTGCTGGAAACGTATAAAAACCCTGGGACAGGATCCTGCTTCGTCTCTGATCTGCTTTCGGTTTCAAGAGGGGGAAACCTTAAGCCACAAGGATTGAGATCCCCAGTCGTTGACCGGAGTCACCCTGAATATGGATGCTGGACTATTACTGGGATCGGTTCTGGTTCTGCTGCCTGGGTGCGTGTCTCATTTTTGTATTTAAAGTTATAAGTATTGGCTCTAGACTGTCCATATTTCAAACTTGGGCTCTGCTTTTGGATGACACCCCAGACAAGTTGGTGTCAGCTCTGCCAGCCTGCTTGATGGCCCAGCAAGGCAGGCAGGGACATGCCTCTGGACAGAACGCTGAAGTTTTTCCACCCCATGTGATGGGCAGCTTGTCTTTGGGACAAAGAAAGCAGAGACCCCATGGCAGGAGACTATAAAAAGCAGCTGCAGCTCCTCCATCTGGTCTTCAATCCTGCTTCTTACCTCTGGAGGGACTTTGCTACAAACTGAAGCTCTGACCAAAGGACTGAATGACCCATCCAGGTGGGGATGTTCTCCAGAGACTTGATTTGAACTTGCAGTTTACTCCATCACTGCTACAAGCCTGAACCAAGAACTGTGTCATTACCGTATGGAATTGATTCGATGTAACCAGTTCTAGCTCTCATCTATATTTCTTTCTTTTTATGAATAAACCTTTAGATTTTCGATTCTAAAGGATTGGCAACAGCGTGATTTGTGGGTAAGATCTGACTTGTACATTGACCTGGGTCTGGGGCTTGGTCCTTTGGAATCAGGAGAACCTTTTTTTCTTTTACTGGGGTGTTGGTTTTCATAACCATTCGTCCCCATAACAAGTGGCACTGGTGGTGATACTGGAAAATAGGAGTATCTGAGGGAATTGCTTGTGTCATTTATGGTTAGCCGGTGGATTGAGACCAAAGTCCTCTCTGGCTGGCTGGCTTGGTTTGCTGTGGTGTGTGAAGGAACCCCAGCCTTGGTCTGTGACTTTAAGCAATTTGTCCTGAATTGGCACCCTCAGTTGGGTCCCACTAGAACCAGTATCATTCCAGATGGGGAGAAAGGTAGATGCGGGATGGGAGGATGGATGGAGGATGGATAGGGAGAAGGGTAGATGGGGGAATGGATGGATGGGGAGAAGGGTAGATGGGGGATGGGAGGATGGATGGAGGGATGGATGGATGGGGAGAAGGGTAGATGGGGGATGGGAGGATGGAGGGATGGGGTGGAAGGGGGGATGGGAGGCTGGACGGGTCGGGAGAAGTGCATGAAGAGGAATTGGGATGGATTAGTGGGTGCGTGAGTGGGTTATTTAAGGCTAAAGAGTTCGGTGTTGGGCTGGACAGATGGAGGGCTGGAGGGGTCGATATCTTTGGTCAGAGAGAGGCCAGGACATTTCTAGGCAGGGTATCTCCCCCTTCTTACCTTAGTGAGGTGGGTTTTGGGTCCCGGCGCCAGCGGCAGCCGCTCCTGTTCGGTTTCCCCCAGACGGCTCCGTCTCCGACTGACACTGCCTCACTCATTTATTTCCTCTTCGACTGTTATCGGCGCTTAAATATTAATCCAGACAGCTACTCCCAGGCCTGACTCACCCTTTCTTGCTCCACCCACCTCCCTGGCACATGCCCCAGGGACACACCATGGGGATCGCCACGCCAGGCCAGGAGGGTGGGGAATGAGGGGTGGGCATGAGGCCCAGCATGAAATAAAGAACCAGGACACCTGGGCTCGCTCCATGGCTCAGGCAGGGAGTGGGGTCTAGTGGTTAGAGCGGGGAGGGGGGAAGGGCTGGGAGGCAGGACTCCTGGGTTCTCTCCCCAGCTCTGAGACAGATTTTCACTGGATGTTTGGATGTTGAGGCTGGCGCTGACCGACCCACGGCAGACGATGGTCCCCGACACACAGCGCCATCAAAGGGCAGATTCAGACAGTTCCTGTTATTTATTGGGGCATTGCTCCAGGACTGGCTATTTTGCGTGGGGTTTGTGGCCGATGGCTTCAAAATAAACTGCTGTGTGGGCCAAAGCCAGCCTGGGTGGCCTGGTCTCTGGGCGGGGAGGGTGTTGTACAGACAAAACTACGCAGGATCTTTTCAGGCGGCAAGAAAAAGATGCCACATTTATTATGATAATAATTTGATTTATGACTAAAAACTAATATCTTAATCCTTATACACACACATTATACCTAATACCTATACACACACACACACACACACACACCCATCAGATGTTCCGCAGCTGCTGCATAGTTATCAGCCCTGAAGATCGCTTGAGTTCGTGGCTCGAGTTTGCAGCTTGGGTTCGTAGCTCGTGGCGGTAACTGGCCAGGAAAGCTGGGCACAAGGACGAGCTGTGTCTCTGTTGGGCCTGCACCGATGTCCTTCCATGTTGGCAGCAGAGTGTTACCCTCCAAGGTCTCCCATCTTGCCCATCCTTTTTGTAGGCTTTAGTTTGAATCCAGAGTCTATAGGTCTTGCTGTGTCACTGCCTCTGGGTTTGGTGATTGATCAATTGCAGGCGTGACTTTCAGCCCGGGACCTGGCTTTGATCTTCCTTCTATTGTACCTTTTCTTTTTAGGGTGGACACTTCTTACTTTGTTAGGGCTCTTGTCTGCAGCTTCAGCCGGTGGGGTTTGAACTTTATTTCATCAGGACAGGCTGGGGCTGGAGGTTGATTCCGTCATCCATACACACCTCAGTCACACATCTAAACTAAACTAATAAGATTACAGCAGGGTCTGCACAAATGAAGGTTGGAGGAGGCGTTTACAAAATGGAGTGAGCGTTTTAAAATGGGGTTTGAATTCCAATATGGCAAACAGTGAACAGAAGGTACAGTGTGGACAAGTGTAGTGAACGGTGAATAGAAGTTACATTAATAAAGTGAACAATTAAAAACAATTTCATTTCTCAGTTCTACAAGGGCTGCGATTTCTGGGGGTGGAAAAGGGAGTTTGGGGCAGGACGAACTAATGGAAATGCGGCCGGGGGCAGGATTAAAAGTGAGTCCAGGGACCTATCTTGTGCGATGCAGCCCAGCGCCCCCTAGTGCCGCCCTGGGGCATTGGGGCCAGACCTGACTGCCAGGGGAGAGCGCCCCCTGCTGAGCCCCTGCCCCGCTCCCCACAGCCCAGCACCCCCTGCTGAGCCCCCACTCCACAGCCCAGCACCCCCTGCTGAGCCCCCACCCCGCTCCCCACAGCCCAGCACCCCCTGCTGAGCCCCCACCCCACAGCCCAGCGTCCCCTGCTGAGCCCCCGCGCCGCTCCCCACACCCCAGTGGTCCCTGCTGAGCCCCCGCCTGGCTCCCCACAGCCCAGCGCCCCCTGCTGAGCCCCCGCCTGGCTCCCCACAGCCCAGCGCCCCCTGCTGAGCCCCCACCCCACAGCCCAGCGCCCCCTGCTGAGCCCCCGCCCCACAGCCCAGAGCCCCCTGCTGAGCCCCTGCCCTGCTCCCCACAGCCCAGCGCCCCCTGCTGAGCCCCCGCCTGGCTCCCCACAGCCCAGCGCCCCCTGCTGAGCCCCCACCCCACAGCCCAGAGCCCCCTGCTGAGCCCCCATCCCGCTCCCCACAGCCCAGCACCCCCTGCTGAGCCCCCGTCCCACTCCCCACAACCCAGCGCCCCCTGCTGAGCCCCCGCCCCGCTCCCCACAGCCCAGCGGCCCCTGCTGAGGCCCTACCCCACAGCCCAGCACCCCCTGCTGAGCCCCCCACCCCGCTCCCCACAGCCCAGCGCCCCCTGCTAAGCCCCCGTCCCATTCCCCACAACCCAGCGCCCCCTGCTGAGCCCTGTCACGGAGTCCCCGGGCGATGCTCTGGAACTGCTGCCCACCAAGCCAGGCAGGACTTTGGGGAGCCTCCTCTCCCTTGGAGCAGACTTGTTCAGGGCAAGAAGCTCACACGGCTTCACCTCCTGGGTCTCTCCTTGGAGCATTCAGCATCCTCTGCCCCTCTGTGCGCTTCCCACAGTGAGTCGCCCAGCGGGGTCCTGGGGAAGCCACAGGGTCCTGCACCCCCACTCCACAGTCAGACGTGACCCTCAGCCAGCCAGTAACACAGAGGTTTATTAGCCGACAGGAACAGCCCAAAACAGAGCTTGTAGGTACAGAGACCAGGACCCCATCTTGCTCCCCCACATTTCCCCAGCGGGCTCCAAACTCTCACTCCCTCCAGCTGCCTCCTCTGGCCTGTGTCCCTCTCCCAGGCCAGGAGGCCACCAGATCCCTTTGTTCTCCAGCCCCTTCAGTTGGCACCTTTGCAGAGAGGGGGCCCAGGCCATCAGTTACCAGGAGACAGGACGTCAGCCATTCTCTGTGCAGACACCATCACACCTGCCTAGGGCTCTGCAACAACCACACCCCCTTATCCCACCACCCAGAGATTCGAGACATCCTGACCTGGGAATGTCTAGTTTTGCTGGGACTGTCTGCATGGGGAGTGGGATGGCAGGGGGTGACTTCACTTGAGGGACAATGCCTGAGTTTGTAACCCAGAGGTTCTCAAACTGGGGGTCGGGACCCCTCGGGGGTCACGAGGTCATTACAGGGGGCGTGATGAGCGGTCAACCTCCACCCCACACTCTGCTTGCTTCCAGCATTTATAATGGTGTTAAATGTATAAAACAGTGTGTTTAATTGATGGGGGCAGGGGGGTGTCTCACTCAGAGGCTCGCAGTGTGAAGGGGTCACCAGCAAAAAAGTTTGAGACTCACTGCTGTACCCTGAGCCGGGCGGGGGGCAGATGACACCTGGACAAAGGTGTCACCTGGCCCAACCCTCCCCCTCCTGGTGCATGTATCATCCCTCAAGTGAAATCACCCCCCTGCCAGCCCATCCCCCAGGCAGACAGTCCCAGCAAAACTGGACGCCATTCCCAGGTCAGGCCACCCTTCTCCCTGCTCCGTCACAGAGACGCATGGGGGAAACTGAGGCACCCACACAGTATTCAGAGAAAACTTTAAGAACAGTCCCACAAGCCTCCTGCCCCGCTCCCCGCAGCCCAGCGCCCCCTAGTGCTGCAATCTGGCAGCCAAGACCCCTAGGGGAGACCCCCCCGGTTGGGATCCCCCTCTCCCTGCACCCCAGTGTGCTCACACCCAGTGACCAGTTGGGACAGCGCGTGACACTTCCAGCCGCCCCAGGCCCTCGGCTGTGCGGGGAGGAAAGCAACAGGCCGACGTCCTCGGAGCGCCCAGGGAGCTGAGAGCTGCCTGTGAGCAGATCCTGGGCTTTGTAATGGCTGGAGCCTGGCGAGTGAGAGATGGGAGTGTATGGGGTTAGCTGGGGGCTATGGGGCTAGCTGGGAGCTATGGGGTTTTGGGGGGCTATGGGGTTTTGGGGGGCTATGGGGCAGCTAGTGGGGGCTATGGGGATAATGGGGGCTCGGGGGTAGCTAACTGGGGGCTATCGGGGTATGTGGGGGGGCTATAGGGTAGCAAGATGACACGACTGCAGGGGGTGGAGCTGGGTAGAGCTTGGTCACTGTGGCCACTAGGGGTCAGTGTCCCCCCCTCCATGGGATCCCCAGCCCAGGTTACCAGCTGGAGTGTCCTGAACTCAGCCCCCGCCCCGGTGTCAATCTGGTCTCACCCCCACCCCGGGCGGGAAATGGGGTCAGGACTGGGCTGGGCTAGCAAGGGGCTGCGGGTTGGGAGTGAGTGCAGAGCCCCTATGGCCACATGAGGCCCGGCTGCAGCCCCTGGTCAGCTGGGTGATGCCCAAATCCTCCCCCGCCAGCCTCAGGTGACGAGATCCTTCCTTCGCCCCTAGCGCCCCCTGGAGCCAGCCCTGCCTGCCAGGGGAGAGCGCCCCCTGCTGGGCCCCCTGCAGCCCAGCGCCCCCTCGTGCCACCCCAGGTCTGAGCATGTCCCCATCCCCCCTCCCCTCCTTCAGCCACCGCCCACGTCACCCCCCGCAGCTCCTCGCCACCTGAAAACAGAGCAGCTTGGAGTTTCTGGGACCCGTCTGTCCGCTGGGCCCTGGCCAGAGGGTGTGAGGGGACTGGCTGGCTCAGGGGGGCAAGGAATGGGGCACGAGGCTTTTCCTTTTCCTGCTGCACTTGTTCAGCCCCTAGTTCTCCGCTCTTGACCCCCAGTGCCCACCCCAGAATGGGGAGAGAAGCCAGGAGCCCATGTTTGGTGGGGAGGTGGGGGCGAGGACATGGCTTCCCTGAGGGGTTCTGAGCCTGGCCAGCTCAACCCTGAGCGAGTTTATTTGTCTCTTGTAACAAAACCACATTCGCAAAACAGCTCAGAGTCATAGTCGTCCTGGACAACCTCCACCGCCCCGCGGCCAGCATCCCCGGTCGCCTGAACTCACCACTGGAACTGGGCCGAGAACCCAGGCGTCCTGGCTCCCAGCCCTCCCTGCTCTAACCACTAGGCACCACTCCCCTCTCAGAGCCAGGGAGAGAACCCAGGTTTCCTGGCTCCCAGCCCTCTCTGCTCTAAGCACTAGGCACCACTTCCCTCTCAGAGCCAGGAAGAGAACCCTGGCATCCTGACCTCCATACACCATCACTCTGAACATTACTATCAGATCAGTAGTAGGCCACAGCCTTGAGGATCTGACCAATCCTGGGCCGATCGGCCAAGCGATGGTGGGTGGATCCCATTGGCTGAGCTCCTTTAGCCAGATGTTCCACTCTGCAGCGGGGAGAGATCAGCGTCAATCCCGATCCACTCGGGCAGGAAGGTGGCCCAGGGCTTGAATATCTCAAGGAAGTGGGAATCAGGAAGGGTGTAGTTAGCCAAGTAGACAGTCTCCCCCCCAGCCAGGTAGCTGGCCCAGATGCCGAAGGTCCCGATGGTCATGATCGTGTGGTTGCAATGGGCCAAGAGAGCAAAGTCCCTCCCCGGCGATGACTCCTTCCCATCCCCCGAGAAATACACATCCCCTCGCGAGATGTCGATGTTCTCCCGGCACCACTCCATCCCGTTGCTGGTCACCACAAAGACCGGCTCCTGGTACTTGGCCCGGAAATAGCCCATGGCCTTCTCCAGGTAGGCCTTGTCTGCCACAACCCCCTTCCATTTCTTGGTCATCACCCGGACGTAGTCCCCCCTCCGGACGTGCACGCCCACGTAGGTCACATTCCGGCGCTGCCCGCGCAGCCCGGCCAGGTACCGGTTGGCCTCCTCCTTGACATGGTCATGGAAGGAGAATTCCTGGAGGATCTCCTGCCGGAGGTGGTGGTAGAAGGTCCAGGAGCAGGGGTAGCCCGTGAGCCAGACGTATTTCCCCTCGATGTGCCTGTACTCCTCCGTCATCCAGTCGTGGAGCTCATAGTCCTTCCACGGGATCCTCGAAGCCATGAATCTGGAGAGCACGGGCAGGGTGATGCGGAAGAGCGGCGCCAGCTGCTGGTGCATCTCCGGGAGGATGTAGGCCTGACGTCTGTTCATCTTGGCCAGGGCATAGAGGGTGGCGTATTCCCCCATCTGGTTCCCCAGGCGCCCAGCAGAGTTCACGGTCCACATGCCCTGCTCCTTGAAGGGGGCAGATGGACTCTGCCCTGGGTCATTGAGCAAGGGGTTCCTCCACCTGAGGATGGGGAACTGGCTGTCCAGGCATACTAAGGCGGAGGCCATCAGGATAACCAGCAGGCAAAGAGTAATGAAGAGGGATGGCCGGAAAGAGACCCAGAAGTGCAATAGCTTCATGGCTCTGAGAAGCAGAAGTCCTGCCCTGTGGGGGGGAGAGGGAGAAAGAACTTTAGATCCTCATTGATTAATCTAAGTATCCAGAAGTTTAGTGACCAACTTCTGCCAGGATAAGAGCATTGGAGGATGGTTGGAGCGATGGGAAGGTGTGCTACATAGCTGGGGGATGGTAACTGCTTCTTTTTAGGCTGCTTAGCACGCTGAGAGCAACTACGTAAAGCTCCGTTTGGCCTTTGGATTTAATGCAGGAATTTATGATTCAATTGGCGTTTGGTGATTTCCCATATTACTATTAGTCATTTCCAATACGATTAATCATTCCAACGGGCAGCACAGGTAGGGGAGTAGCTGGGTGGATCGGCGGGTAGCTAGATGGAAGGTTGGAATGGGGAAGGCTGGATGGGTGTGTGAAAGTAGAATGAATTATATTGTACAAACAGAAAGGATTAAAGAAATGCTGTATGTACCTTTAAGCAGAAATGAGGAATGTTGAAATACAAGTGTTAGGAAGAGAAACATTAAGGCATAAACGATGAATCCACATAAGCTAATGGTGGAACATTAACTGGAGATTGGTAAAAGTTAGTAAGGAAATTAACTATGTGTGTCTGGTCTGTGGTAAACTTGTCAATTTGTCCTCTTGTTAAGTTTGTGCCCTTTTTATCTGTATAAAATAAGGTAGTGTGGGTCTTGCATGGCGCTCACGTTATCTGGGTGTATTAGCAGAGCGCTGTGCTAATGAAACAGAGTGGTCTGACCAATTGTGAGTCCTGAGTCTGGACTCTGACAGGGGGAAAGGGGAAACGAAGGGTTGGGTATGGGGACGGATGGACGAAGGGGGCTGGAAATGGGGACATGAAAGGACAGATGGACGGATGGATGGATGAAGAGTTAGACAGACGGGTTGTGGCTGGGGAAGGGTAGATGGAGAGGTGGATGGATGGAAGGTTGGGGATGGATGGATGGATGGAAGGATGGGGATGGATGGATGGGTAGATAGAAAGATGGGGATGGATGGATGGGTAGATAGAAGGATGAGCATGAGAAAGGATGGCTAGGTGGATAGATAGAGGATTGAGGAATGGATGGATGGAGGGGCAGATAGAAAGTTGGGAATGGATGGATGGATGGATGGAAGTATGGGAGTGGATGGGTAGATGAATGGATGGATGGGTAGATAGAAGGATGGGGATGGATGGATGGAAAGTTGGGAATGGATGGATGGAAGGTTATGGATGGATGGATGGGAAGATAGAAAGTTGGGAATGGATGGATGGAAGGATGGGAATGGATGAGTAGATGAATGGACGGATGGATGGGTAGATAGAAGGATGAGCATGAGAAAGGATGGCTAGGTGGGTAGATAGAGGATTGGGGATGGGGAGGAATGGATGGATGGAGGGGCAGATAGAAAGTTGGGAATGGATGGATGGAAGTATGGGAGTGGATGGGTAGATGAATGGATGGATAGATAGAAGGATGGGGATGGATGGATGGCAAAGCCCCAACCTTGTCTCAGTGGGTCCCGCGCTTCCAGGCGGATTATGCTGGCTTCAAAGACTCACTGTGACCTTCCACATAGTCCTTCTTTCCCTAAGGGCAAGGGTCACAGCCTGCTGAGCCATTTCCATCATAAGCCAGCAAGGGAAGTGGGAAGAAACAACCCTCCCTTGCAGTCTCTGTTGCATCACAGTCTCTGTGATTAATTGGGGAGGAAAGAAGGGAACCCAGCCCACTCTCTACTCTGGGTTCCAGCCCAGGGACCCTAATAGCAGCAACCCTTGGTAGCTGACTTTGAAACAAGACAGGTACAATTCCCTGGACCACTTCCCTGCAGCAGCACCTCCCCCGGCCCACTTCCTCACCATTTACTTCACCCTTACCTCAGGGCTTCCTCCCCTGTGCTGGACAGGGTTTGTGCTGCCTAGTTTCTCGAGCAGCATGGCCTCCTCCTACCATTCCTGAATCGCGCCCCCACCTGACTAACTGGAAGGCTTTTAACTAGTTTCAGACAGCCCCTGATTAGCTTCAGGTGTCCCAATCAACCTAGCTATCTTCACTGCTTTCTGGAAGGATCTTAATTGGCCCCAGGTGTCTTAATTGACCTGGAGCAACTGCCATTTGCTTACCCTGGTAACATGGATTTGTTTAGCCTGGGCCTCATATATCTGTCTCCCAATACTTTCCTATAGCCATCTGGCCTTGCCCTGTCACATAAGCACGTCTACCATCAACAGCCAATATTGAGGATGGCTTTGGCAAAGTGAATGCCTGATCTCCCAAACTATCACCTGGTCACTTGCTGGAAGATTCTCTGCACCTTGAAGTCTTTAAACCATGATTTGAGGACTTCAGTGGCTCAGACACAGGTTTGATACTGGAATGGATGGGTGAGATTCTGTAGTTTGCACTGTGCAGGAGGTCAGACTAGATGATCATAATGGTCCCTTCTGACTTTAAAGTCTATGATTCTATGATTCTATGGAAGGTTGTGGATGAATGGATGGATGGGTAGATAGAAAGTTGGGAATGGATGGATGGAAGGATGGGAGTGGATGAGTAGATGGATGGATGGATGGATGGATGGATGGGTACATAGAAGGATGAGCATGAGAAAGGATGGCTAGGTGGGTCGATAGAGGATTGGGGATGGGGAGGAATGGATGGATGGAGGGGCAGATAGAAGGTTGGGAATGGATGGATGGATGGACAGAAGGGTAGATAATGTGTTCGGAATGGATAGATGCATGGAGGGCTGGATAGAGGGGTGGGGATGGATGGATAGACCAAGGGGTTGGGTCTGGGGATGGACGGATGGAGGGGTAGACAGAGGGTTGGCTCTGAGGATGGGCGGATGGATGGTTGGATGAGTTGTTAGAGGATTGCGGAGGGGGAAGAGTAAGTGGGTGGATACAGGGCTGGGGTTGGAGCCAGCTGGGCAGGAGGGTCGATATCTTTGGTCAGAGACAGGCCAGGACAGTTTCTAGGCAGGGGATCTCTCCTCTTCTTACCTTAGTGGGGTGGGCACCAGGGGCGGCTGCTCCCGCCTGCTCTCCGCTGGGCTTCCCGGCACAGCTCCAGTTCCGGGGCAGCTCCCTCTGACTCTGCGTCAGCCGATTGTTTCCTGTTTCATGCTTATCAATGCTTAAACGTTAACCCAGCCACTGCCCCTGGCCCTGCCTAGCCCTGCCTGCCTCTCCCTAGCACATGGCCCTGGGGCTTGCCATGCCAGGCATGGAGGGTAGGGCATTAGGTGTGTGAGTGTTGTACGGACAAAACGACACAGGATCTTTTCAGGGGGCAAGACAAAGATACCACAGTTATTATGATAACAATTTGATTTATGACTAATAACTAATATCTTAATTCTTATACACACACAGTATACCTAATACCTATACACACACACACACACCCATCAGATGTTCTGCAGCAGCTGCACAGTTACCAGTCCTGAAGATCGCTTGAGTTCGTGGCTCGAGTTTGCAGCTTGGGTTGGTAGCTCGTGGCGGTAACTGGCCAGGAAAGCCGGGCGCAAGGACGAGCTGGGTCTCTGCTGGGCCTGCACCGATGTCCTTCCATGTTGGCAGCAGAATGTTACCCAAAGTCTCTCATCTCACCCTTCTTTTTTATAGGCTTTCAGTTTGGATTCAAAGTCCATAGGTCTTGCTGTGTCACGCTGCCTCTGGGTTTGGACTGATCACCCGTCAATTGCAGGCCTGACTTTCAGCCTTGAACCTGGGCTTTGATCTTCCTTCTGTTATTCTTTTGTCCTTTTCTTTTTAGGGTGGATGCTTCTTACTTTGTTTAGGGCTGTTGTCTAGGTCTTCAGCCGGTGGGGTTTGACCTTTATCTCATCAGGACAGGCTGGGGCTGGAGGTTGATTCCGTCATCCGTCCATACCTCAGTCACACATCTAAACTAACTAATAAGATTACGGCAGGGTCTGCACAAATGAAGGTTGGAGGAGGCTTTTACAAAATGGAGTGAGCGTTTTAAAATGGGGTTTGAATTCCAATATGGAACAGAAGTTACAGTGTAGGCAAGTGTAGTGTGGATGGTGAACAGAAGTTACATTAATAAATTAAAAACAATTTCATGTATCAGTTCTACATGAGCAGGTCTCTGCATGAAATAGGCAAGCCAGGACTCCTCAGTTATCTCCCCGGCTCTGGGAGGGGAGTGGAGGGGAAGCTGGGAGCCAGGACTCCTGGGTTCTCTCCTGGAACTGGAAGGGACGTGGTGTTTAGTGGTTAAGCAGGGGGGTGGACTGGGAGGCAGGACTCCTGGGTTCTCTCCCGAGCTGTGGGAGAGGAATGGGGTCTAGTGGTTAGAGCAGAGGAGCGGGTCTGGGAGCCCGGACGCCTGGCTTCCCTTGCTGACTTCACTCTGCCTCGGGTGCTGCAGGTCTGATGGAGATTAAGGCGGTGAAGCCTGGTGTGATCTGGATGCAGGCGATGAAAACACTCCTGTTCCTGTGCACGGATCCCAGCGGGCATCTGCATGGGGCGATGAGCGGAAGCCCAGCAGCAGTGGGGCAGGGAGAGGGTCTGGGGGGTCAGCTAGATGGGACAGGGGGACACAACCAGCTAAAGGGCCCATCCAGCCCTGCATCGCTCCCCCTCCGTGCCATCCTGGCTCTGGGAGGGGAGGGGAGGGGAGGGGGGGTCTAGTGGTTAGAGCAGGAGGGGCTTGGAGCCAGGACTCTTGGGTTCTCTCCCCAGCTCTGGGAGGGCAGTGGGGTCTAGTGGTTAGAGTGGGGGGGGCCTGGAAGCCCGGACTCCTGGGTTCTCTCCCTGGCTCTGGGAGGGGAGCGGGGTCTAGTGGTTAGAGCAGGCACGGGGAAAGAGCCCAAAGATTGAAGTTACACAACACTGGACACTGGCTACTCCTGGAAGGCCCCGATGGAGTGGGACGTGCTGGGCCACAAGATCCAGCCCAGGGCCAGCCGCTTGGCGTTATGCTGGGGCACCCCGGTGTCTTCCGAGTGCAAACACGGAGCCATTTCTGATCCACGGTCTGAGATTCTGGCGCTAGGAGATCGGATGTGAGGGGGCATGTGGAGACCCCGACCCCAGCAGGTGTCCCGGAGCCCCGGGAGCGGGGCCACACCCTGGCATTGAAACTGGAGTTCCCCAACCTGCTCGTTTTAAACGTAGTTTGGGCTTAGCTGAGCTGGAGAAACACCAGAGGGGAGGGGCAAAAGGGGCAATTTGCTCCAGGCCCCGGGCCCCGCAGGGTCCCCCACAGGGTCCTTCACTCGCTCCGGGGGCCCCGGAAAACTTTTGCAGGGCCCGGGCCCCCAGAGCGTCTTCCGCTCCAGGTCTTCAGCAGCAGTTCAGCAGCGGGGGGTCCTTCCTCCCTGGGACCTGCCGCCAAAGACCTCAGGCCCCCTGAATCCTCTGGGCAGCCCTGTGCTTTCCTCCCCGCGCGGCCGAGGGCCTGGGGCGGCTGGGCCACTACGGAGGCGGCAGCACGTGTGGAAATGTCACGCGCTATCCCAGCTGGCCACTGGGTGTCAGCACGCTGGGTGCAGGGAGAGGGGGATCCCAGCAGGGGGTGCTCACCTCTAGGGGTCAGGCTGGCCCTGATGCCCCAGTGAGGCACTAGGGTGCGATGGGCTGCGGGGAGCGGGGGGGGGGGGCGCTTAGCTTAGGGGGTGCTGGGTTAGGGTGACCAGATGTCCTGATTTTATAGGGACAGTCCCGATTTTTGAGTCTTTTTCTTATATAGGCTCCTATTACCCCCTGCTCCCCGTCCCGATGTTTTACATTTGCTGTCTGGTCACCCTAGCTGGGCTGCGGGGAGCGAGGCGGGAACAGCAGGGGGTGTGGGGGTACAGGGTGGAAGGCTCAGCAGGGGGCACTGGGCTGTGGGGAGCAGGGTGGGGGCTCAGCAGGGGGCGCTGGGCTGTGGGGAGCGAGGAGGGGGCTCAGCAGACGGCGCTCTCCCCTGGCAGTCAGGTCTGGCCCCAATGCCCCAGGGCGGTGCTAGGGGGGGCTGGGCTGTGGGGAGCGGGGCGGGGGATCAGCAGGGGGCGCTGGGCTGTGGGGAGCAGGGTGGGGGCTCAGCAGGGGGCACGGGGCTGTGGGGAGGGGCGGGGAGCTCAGCAGGGGGTGCTGGGCTGCAGGAGGCAGGGCGGGGGCTCAGTAGGGGGCGCTCTCCCCTGGCAGTCAGGTCTGGCCCCAATGCCCCAGGGCGGTGCTAGGGGGGGCTGGGCTGTGGGGAGTGGGGCGGGGGCTCAGCAGGGGGCGCTGGGCTGTGGGGAGCAGGGTGGGGGCTCAGCAGGGGGCACGGGGCTGTGGGGAGGGGCGGGGAGCTCAGCAGGGGGTGCTGGGCTGCAGGAGGCAGGGCGGGGGCTCAGTAGGGGGCGCTCTCCCCTGGCAGTCAGGTCTGGCCCCAATGCCCCAGGGCGGTGCTAGGGGGGGCTGGGCTGTGGGGAGTGGGGCGGGGGCTCAGCAGGGGGTGCTGGGCTGTGGGGCGGGGGGCTCAGCAGGGGGCGCTGGGCTGTGGGGAGCGAGGAGGGGGCTCAGCAGGGGGCGCTTTCCCCTGGCAGCAGGTCTGGCCCCAGTGCCCCAGGGTGGTGCTCTGGGGGTCTGGGCTGTGGGGAGTGGGGCGGGGGCTCAGCAGGGGGTGCTGGCTGTGGGGAGTGAGGAGGGGGCTCAGCAGGGGGCACTTTCTCCTGGCAGTCAGGTCTGGCCCCAATGCCCCAGGGCAGAGCTAGGGGGCACTGGGCTGCATCACACGAGATGGGTCCCTGGACCCACTTCTAATCCTGCCCCCGGCCGCATTTCCACCAGTTCGTCCTGCCCCAAACTCCCGTTTCCACGCCCGGAAATCGCAGCCCTCCCCCCACAGAGACCAGGACACCTTTGGCCCACACAGCAGTTTATTCTGAAGCCATTGGCCATGAAGCCACCACGGACCTCGCACGAAATAGCCAGTCCTGGAGCAATGCCCCAATAAATAACAGGAATCTCTCGCACGAAATAGCCAGTCCTGGAGCAATGCCCCAATAAATAACAGGAATCTCCCCCCCCCCCCCCGCCTGCCCCGGATTCCATGAACCCACTCAATAAATAAACCCATCGGAATAATAAATAAGTTATTAAATACATAGAAAAATAGGAACGAAATACAGCTGGTGGGAGTCGGCCCTGAGGACCGATAACGTTGCACCTCGGGGACCACTGAGCACTGTCTCCCTCAGGCTGCTCAGCGCCAGCATCCACAGATCCCAGTCCAGGGGAAATCAATCCCAGAGCCGGGGAGAGAACCCAGGAGGCCTGGCTCCCAGCTCCCCCCTGCTCTGACCACTAGCCCCCACTCCCCTCCCAGAGCCGGGCAGGGGACCCAGGAGTGCAGGCTCTCAGAAGATGTAGCTCGGGCTCAGGACTCGGGTGAGGCGGCCCATCATGCTGAGGGGGTCAGAGGACTCCACGTCCAGGGGTGGGTCGCCGTAGAAGTCGTATTCCAGCAGGACGGGGTCCACCGGCACCCGGCTGACCATGGGCAGGAAGTGGAAGAGACGGGGGCCTGGGCGCCCGCGGCTGGTGGGCCCCTCCGCGGGCCGCAGGCTAACGGGGACCTTGTGGCTCTCGGAGAAGTACAGGTTGTAACCATCACGCTGCACCTTCTCGCGGAAATTACAGGCCTTTTCCGAATAGGAGCTCTGTGGGGGAGGGGGATTATGGGGGTGCAGGTGAGCAGCTGTGTCCGAGGCCCCCCCGTGCTCTAACCACTAGACCCCACTCCCCTCCCTAGCCAGGGAGAGAACCCAGGAGTTCTGGCTCCCAGGCCCTCCCCCCCCACTCTAACTACTAGATCCCACTTCCCTCCCAGAGCCCAGGGGAGAACCCAGGAGTCCTGGCTCCCAGCCCCCTCTGCTCTAACCACCGGACCCCACTCCCCTCCCAGAGCCGGGGAGAGAACCCAGGAGTCCTGGCTCCCAGGCCCGCCCCCCACTCCAACCACTAGATCCCACTTCCCTCCCAGAGCCCAGGGGAGAACCCAGGAGTCCTTGCTCCCAGCCCCCTTATCTAACCACTAGACCCCACTCCACTCTCAGAGCCAGGACAGAACCCAGGAGTCCTGGCTCCCAGCCCCCCTGCTCTAACCACTAGATCCCCCTCCCCTCCCAGAGCCAGGATGGCAGGGAGGGGGAGCGATGCAGGGCTGGATGGGCCCTTTAGCTGGTTGTGTCCCCCATCCCGTCTAGCTGACCCCCCAGACCCTCTCCCTGCCCCACTGCTGCCGGGTTTCCACTCACCGCCCCATGCAGATGCCCGCTGGGATCCATGCACAGGAACAGGAGCGTTTTCATCGCCTGCATCCGGATCACACCAGGCTTCACCGCCTTAATCTCCATCAGACCTGCAGCACCCGAGGCAGAGTGAAGTCAGCAAGGGAAGCCAGGCGTCCGGGCTCCCAGCCCCCCCGCTCTAACCACCAGACCCCATTCCCTTCTCACAGCCGGGGAGAGAACCCAGGAGTCCTGGCTCCCAGCTCCCCCCTGCTCTAACCACCAGACCCCACTCCCTTCCCAGAACCGGGGAGAGAACCCAGGAGTCCTGGCTCCCAGCCCCCTGCTCTAACCACCAGCTCCCACTACCCTCCCAGAGCCAGGGAGAGAACCCAGGAGTCCTGGCTCCCAGCCCCCCCACCATTGCCGTCACCCCACTGGTACTCACTGTAGGGGGTCTGGTCGGGGGCCCCGCGCACCTCACCCTGCGGGGTGATCTCCAGGTACAGCTGTGTGTGGGCGTTGGCCGTGTACAGGTGTCGGAGCCGAACTTGCCCGTCGAACTGGTACAGGGGGCTGGAGTTCTGCAGGGGGGCAGCCTGGGAGGGCGCGGGGGGCCGGGTCCCCCACATCAGGGCAGCCAGCAGCAGCCATGACTCCGCCGGGACGGGGGTCGAGCCACCCCACATGCTGAGGGCTGACAGGCAGTGCCGGGTCTGAGCCCAAACTGGGGCAAGAACCCAGGTGTTCTGGTGCCCCCTGCTCTAACCACTAGACCTCACTCCTCTTCCAGAGCCAGGGACAGAACCCAGGTGTCCTGGACTCCAGCCCCCTGCTCTAACCACTAGACCTCGCTCCCCTTCCAGAGCCAGAGAGGGAACCCAGGAGTCCGAGAGCAGCAATGCTCCAGCACCGTCTGGGGGAGTGTTTCCTTGGCAGGTCTGTGCGGGGGGACGTGCGAGGGGTCCCGGCCCGTCTCTGGCAGATCGTCGGTCCCGTTATTCTGAGCCTGGCGAGGCCCCTGGGCGCCTATTTATCCCCCCGGGCTGGTCCCCCCCCATCCCCCTGCCTGAGTCATGGGACCGCTCCGGTCAGTGACTCGCCGAGGCGGCCACATGAAAAGAACCTGATGCAACATCGGGAAGCGGGGGGGCGACCGGGGTCCCCAAGCCACCATCTGCCCATCCTCCCATCCCTCCCCCTGGAGGTCCCCAACCCCCTATCTGGGCTCCCTAGTCTCCAGTCCCTCCCTCCCAGCCCCCAGAGTCCTTCCCCCCTGGGGTCCCCAGCCCCCAGAGTCCTTCCCCCCCGGGGTCCCCAGCCCGCAGAGTCCCCAGCATCCCCATCCCCCCATCCCTCCCCAATCTCCTATCTGGAGTCCCCAGCCCCCTGGGGTCCCCATGTCTCCATCCCTCTGGCATCCCCAGCCCTCCCTTCAGGATCTCCAGCCCCACACCCTGCCATTTCCTGCATCCCTCCAGGATCCCCCCCTCCAGGGTCCCTTGCACTCCCATTCTGCCCTCCTCCTAAGGTCACCAGCTCCCCCATCCGTTTGGGGGTCCCTCCGGAACCCCCGTCCAGGTGCTCATCCCCCCCATCTCTCCAGGGTCTACATCCCCTATTCCCTTGGGGGTCCCCCAACACAATGACACCATCCCTCCCCCATCTCCAGACACTCCTGCTGCCATCTATCCATCCACAGCGCCCCCCGCTGTTTTTTGGGGTTCACCCCCCACCCATCCCTGTGGGACCAGAGTTCTTAGGGGGAAGGGGAACATGGGGGTCCAGTGGTCAGAGAATAGGCACTTGTGTCGGGGAGCCAGGACGCCTGGGTTCTCCCCTGGCTTGGGGAGGGGGAAGAGGAGCTGGTGGTTAGAGTTGGGGGACGGGGGGAGCCAGGACTCCTGGGTTTGAGCATCACCCTCCCCTTTGCCCCAGTCGCTCACTCAGGCCTGTGGCTGTGCCCAGCCTCGGGGCACGTGTGCGCGATGATTTCATCCCTGGGGAATTGGGACTTTGGGCCCAAAAGTGCTCACCCAGAGCAGGCTGGGCCCCGTGCTGAGGGTGTCCCTGGCGCCCCCTGCTGGAGGGGCTGGGCCCTGCGGGGTGTGTGTGTGTGTGTGTGTGTGTGTGTGTGTGTGTGTGTGTGTGTGTCCCTGGCGCCCCCTGCTGGAGGGGACGGGCCCTGCGCTCTGTGTGTGTGTGTGTGTGTGTGTGTCCGTCCCTGGTGCCCCCTGCTGGAGGGGACGGGCCCTGCGCTCTGTGTGTGTGTGTGGGTGTGTGTGTGTGTGTGGGTGTGTGTGTGTGTGTGTGTCCCTGGCGCCTCCTGCTGGAGGGGCCGAGTCCTGCGCTCTGTGTGTGTGTGTGTGTGTGTGTGTGTGTGTGTGTGTGTGTGTGTGTCCCTGGCGCCTCCTGCTGGAGGGGCCGGGCACTGCACTGTGTGTGTGTGTGTGTGTGTGTGTGTCCCTGGCACCCCCTGCTGGAGGGGCCGGGCCCTGCGCTCTGTGTGTGTGTGTGTGTGTGTGTGTGTGTGTGTCCGTCCCTGGTGCCCCCTGCTGGAGGGGACGGGCCCTGCGCTCTGTGTGTGTGTGTGGGTGTGTGTGTGTGTGTGGGTGTGTGTGTGTGTGTGTGTCCCTGGCGCCTCCTGCTGGAGGGGCCGAGTCCTGCGCTCTGTGTGTGTGTGTGTGTGTGTGTGTGTGTGTGTGTGTGTCCCTGGCGCCTCCTGCTGGAGGGGCCGGGCACTGCACTGTGTGTGTGTGTGTGTGTGTGTGTGTGTGTGTGTCCCTGGCAACCCCTGCTGGAGGGGCCGGGCCCTGTGCTGTGTGTGTCCCCCAAGGACCCCCTGCTAGAGGGGCTGGGCCCTGTGCTGTGTGTGTGTGTGTGTGTGTGTGTGTGTGTGTGTGTGTCCGTCCCTGGTGCCCCCTGCTGGAGGGGACGGGCCCTGCGCTCTGTGTGTGTGTGTGTGGGTGTGTGTGTGTGTGGGGGGGTGTGTGTGTGTGTCCCTGGCGCCCCCTGCTGGAGGGGACGGGCCCTGTGCTGTGTGTGTCCCCCAAGGACCCCCTGCTAGAGGGGCTGGGCCCTGTGCTGTGTGTGTGTGTCTGGCGCCCCCTGATGGAGGGGACGGGCCCTGTGCTGTGTGTGTCCCAGGCGCCCCCTGCTGGATGGGACGGGCCCTGCGCGCTGTGTGTGTGTGTGTGTGTGTGTGTGTGTGTGTCCCTGGCGCCTCCTGCTGGAGGGGCCGAGCCCTGCGCTCTGTGTGTGTGTGTGTGTGTGTGTGTCCCTGGTGTCTCCTGCTGGAGGGGCCGGGCTCTGCGCTCTGTGTGTGTGTGTGTGTGTGTGTGTGTGTGTGTGTGTGTGTGTGTGTGTGTCCCTGGCGCCTCCTGCTGGAGGGGCCGGGCCCTGCACTCTGTGTGTGTGTGTGTGTGTGTGTGTGTGTGTGTGTGTGTATGTGTGTCCCTGGCACCCCCTGCTGGAGGGGACGGGCCCTGCGCTCTGTGCGTGTGTGTGTGTGTGTGTGTGTGTGTGTCTGTCCCTGGCGCCCCCTTCTGGAGGGGACGGGCCCTGCGCTCTGTGTGTGTGTGTTTGTGTGTCCCTGGCGCCCCCTGCTGGAGAGGACGGGCCCTGCGATCTACGTGTGTGTGTGTGTGTGTGTGTGTGTGTGTGTGTGTGTGTGTGTCCCTGGCGCGCCCTGCTGGAGGGGACGGGCCCTGTGCTGTGTGTGTCCCCCAAGCACCCCCTGCTAGAAGGGCTGGGCCCTGTGCTGTGTGTGTGTGTCTGGCACCCCCTGCTGGAGGGGACGGGCCCTGTGCTGTGTGTGCCCCTGGCGCCCCCTGCTGGATGGGACGGGCCCTGCGCGCTCTGTGTGTGTGTGTGTGTGTGTGTCCGTGTGTGTGTGTGTGTGTGTGTGTGTGTCCCTGGCGCCCCCTTCTGGAGAGGACGGGCCCTGCGCTCTGTGTGTGTGTGTGTGTGTGTGTGTGTGTGTCCCAGGTGCCCCCCGCTGGAGGGGACGGGCCCTGTGCTGTGTGTGTCCCCCAAGCACCCCCTGCTAGAGGGGCTGGGCCCTGTGCTCTGTGTGTGTGTCTGGCGCCCCCTGCTGGAGGGGACGGGCCCTGTGCTGTGTGTGCCCCTGGCGCCCCCTGCTGGAGGGGACAGGCCCTGCACTGGGTGTGTGTCCCCCAGGCGCCCCCTGCTGGAGGGGCTGGGCCCTGCGCTGGGTGGGTGGGTGTTAAAAAACGCCTCACAACATCCGGCCGCCTGTGTACAGTTACCAGGATCAGTTTATTGTGGAGAGGGGGTTCTGGTGGTTGGGAGGGGGAGAGCTGGGAGCCAGGGCTCATGGGTCCTATCCCTGGTTCTGGGAGGGGACTGGGGTCTCGTGGGTTAGAGCCGGGGGGGAGGGGGCGGTGGAAGCTGGGAGCCCGGACGCCTGGGTTCTCTCTGCCCACAAACCCAGCCTGCGATGTTCGGCTCCCTGGCTCTCAAACTGTAAACAGAGCCGATGAAAATATAAATATTTGGCTTTTCCACATGGCCAGGGAGGGGGGCGCCCAGTGGGGCAAAGGTTGGGCTGCAGGGACGCGCCCAACTATGCCCAGTTCCCAGGCCTGGCACAGGCAGCCTATGTGGGCTTGACTCACCTTCCCCTTTGGGCACGTACCCAGAGCCCACCCCTGGCACTACAGGTCCCACGCCGGGTCCCCAGGTCCCAGCCATGCTCACACCCGGCACTACGGGGCCCACGCCAGGTCCCCGTGTCTCGGCCCTGCCGTGCCCACCCCTGGCACTACAGGCCCCACGCCGGGTCCCCAGGTCCCAGCCATGCGCACACCCGGCACCACGGGCCCCACGCCGGGACCACAACACCCCAGTTGTGCTGTGCCCACCCCGGTACTACGGGTCCCACGCCGGGTCCCCAGGTCCCAGCCATGCGCACACCCGGCACTACGGGGCCCATGCCGGGTCCCCGTGTCTCGGCCCTGCCGTGCCCACCCCTGGCACTACGGGCCCCACGCCGGGTCCCCGTGTCTCAGCCCTGCTGTGCCCACCCCTGGTACTACGGGCCCCACGCCGGGTCCCCGGGTCTCAGCCCTGCCATGCCCACCCCTGGCACTACGGGCCCCACGCCGGGTCCCCGGGTCCCAGCCCTGCCATGCCCACCCCCGGCACTACGGGTCCCACGCCTGGTCCCCGGGTCCCAGCCATGCGCACACCCAGCACTACGGGCCCCACGCCGGGACCACAACACCCCAGTTGTGCTGTGCCCACCCCGGTACTACGGGTCCCACGCCGGGTCCCCGGGTCCCAGCCCTGCCGTGCCCACACCCGGCACTACGGGCCCCACGCCGGGTTCCCGTGTCTCAGCCCTGCCGGGCCCACCCCTGGCACTACGGGCCCCATGCCAGGTCCCCGTGTCTCAGCCCT
The DNA here is from genome assembly GCF_025201925.1 of Gopherus flavomarginatus. Classification (NCBI taxonomy): domain Eukaryota; kingdom Metazoa; phylum Chordata; order Testudines; family Testudinidae; genus Gopherus; species Gopherus flavomarginatus. The sequence goes on along the minus strand of NC_066634.1, from coordinate 4,280,831 downwards.
GCCGTGCCCACCCCTGGCACTACGGGCCCCATGCCGGGTCCCCGGGTCCCAGCCCTGCCGTGCCCACCCCTGGCACTACGGGCCCCATGCTGTGTGCCCAGGTCCCAGCCCTGCTGTGCCCACCCCTGGCACTACGGGCCCCACACTGGGTCCCCGGGTCCCAGCCCTGCCGTGCACATCCCTGGCACTACGGGCCCCACGCCAGGTCCCCGGGTTCCAGCCCTGCCGTGCCCACCCCTGTCACTACGGGCCCCACGCCGGGTCCCCGGGTCCCAGCCCTGCTGTGCACACCCCTGGCACTACGGGTCCCACGCCAGGTCCCCGGGTCCCAGCCCTGCCGTGCCCACCCCTGGCACTATGGGCCCCACGCCGGGTCCCCGGGTCCCAGCCCTGCCGTGCCCACCGCTGGCACTACGGGCTCCACGTTGGGTCCCCAGGTCCCAGCCCTGCCGTGCCCACCCCCGGCACTACGGGCCCCATGCTGGGTCCCCGAGTCTCAGCCCTGCCGTGCCCACACCGGCACTACGGGCCCCATGCCGGGTCTCCGTGTCTCAGCCATGCCGTGCCCACCCATGGCACTACGGGCCCCACGCCGGGTCCCCGGGTCCCAGCCCTGCCGTGCCCACCCCCTGCACTACGGGCCCCACACTGGGTCCCCGGGTCCCAGCCCTGCCGTGCCCACCCCCTGCACTACGGGCCCCACACTGGGTCCCCGTGTCTCAGCCCTGCCGTGCCCACCCCTGGCACTACGGGCCCCATGCCAGGTCCCCGTGTCTCAGCCCTGCCGTGCCCACCCCTGGCACTACGGGCCCCACGCCGGGTCCCACTGCCCCAGCCGTGCCGTGCCCACCCCGGGCACTAGAGACCCAGCCTGAGGCCTGCAGGTGCTCGGGGCCCGCGCCGGCTTCTGCTGACTCATCTGCACCCATGACTGGCCGCGCAGGCCGGGCCGCAGCTCGCCCAGACCGGCTGGTGTTTGCTTGTGTGTGTCATCGGGGGGGTCAGCTTCACTGGGACTCTGCCTGATCCGGGCGGGCGCCGGGCCAGGGCAAACACAACCCCAGCTGCCCCCCGCCCGAGCCCAGCCAGTGCCTGATGCAACTTCCCACTTGCCTGCACGGAACCTCCAGCCCCTCCCCCGGACACCCCCGAGCCAGGGGCCCCAGGGTCCCCCCCAGGCCACGTCCCCAGGCAGCCCCCCAGCCCCAGGACCCCCCCCCCAGCCCACATCCCCAGGCACCCCCCCAGCCATGGGCCCTAGGGTCCCCCCCGAGCCAGGGGCCCCAGGGCCCCCCCCAGCCCACGTCCCCAGGCACCGCCCCAGCCCATGTCCCCAAGCCCCCCCCCGAGCCAGGTGCCCTAGGGTCCCCCCTGAGCCAGGGGCCCCAGGGCCCCCCCAACCCACGTCCCCAGGCACCCCCCCGAGCCATGGGCCCTAGGGTCCTCCCTGAGCCATGGGCCCCAGGGCCCCCCAGCCCGTGTCCCCAAGGACCCCCAACCCATGGGACCTAGGGTCCCCTCCCACCCATGGCCCCCAGGGACTCCCTCAGCCCATGTCCCCAAGGCACCTCACAGCCCCAGGGCCCCCCCAGCCCACGCCCCCAAGCACCTGCATAGCCTGTGTCCCCAGGGCCCACCCCTGAGCCAGGGGCCCCAGGCACCCACCCAGTCTGCATCCCCACGGCCCCCTCCAGCCCATGTCCCCAGGGCCCCCCTAACCCACGGGCCCAGGGCCCGCCCAAGCCTGGACCCCAGGCACCCACCCAGCCCCCATTCCCAGGGCCCCCCCGAGCCAATGGCTCCAGGGTCATCCTCCTGAGACAGGGCCCCCAGGGCCCCCTCAGCATGTGGCCCCAGCTCCCCCCCGCCCCCGCCCAGCTCTGGGAATGATGACTTGCAATTTCTATCTCATCCAAAAGGAATGTGCCGTCACATGCCCTGCAGCTGGAGGGGTGGAGGGGGGGCGCAGGGGCTGTTTATAGGGGACCCCAGCACTGAGAAACAAGGGCCTGGAGCCAGGACTCCTGGATTCTCTCCTGGCTCAGGGAGGGGGATCTAGTGGTTAGAGTGGGGGTGCTGGGGGCCAGGACTCCTGGGTTCTCGCCTGGCTCTGGGAGCGGAGTTGGGTCTAGTGGGTAGAGCAGGGGGCTGGGAGCCAGGACTCCTGGGTTCTCTTCTGGCTGCCACCATGCCCATCTCATGAGGAAACCAGCCACCCCCCATGACGACACCCTCCATCCATCCCAGATATCCGCTCCCCACACACATCACGTTCCAGGATGCGCTTCCGATCCCCCGCATCCGATCCTGCGTCAGGCCAGGGCGGGGTACGGCTGGTGGGGGTGAGGGGGTGATGGATGACTTGGCCCGGCCCTCCCCCTACACCAGGTGGCTCCTATCTAAATATTTACACCCTTCCTGCCCCTGATTGGGGCTGATGCTGCGGGGGGGAGAGGCAGCTGACCCTGGCCACAGAACAGCAGGGCCAAGGGGGTGATGTAATGGGGCGCTGGGGGCACAGGGAACCAAGAAAGAAATGGAAAATACCCATCAGGAAAAAGCGAGAAGGAAACGGTGACAAACTCAAGAGAACGAACGAAAAACTAGAGAGAATGAACGAAAAGCTAGAAAAAAACAAATGAAAAACTGGGAAGAACAAATAAAAAGTGACGAAGAATTTGTGCAACGCTAGACGAGCAGCAGGCAACCTATGGCACAGGTGCCGAAGGCGGCACGTGAGCTGATTCTCAGTGGCACTCACGCTGCCCGAGTCTTGGCCACCGCTCCGGTGGTCTCGGCATTTTAATTTCATTTTAAATGAAGCTTTTTAAACATTTTTAAAAACCTGATTTACTTTCCATACAACAATAGTTTAGTTCTATATTACAGACTTCTAGAAAGAGACCTTCTGAAAACATTCGAATGTATGACCGGCACGCGAAACCTTAAATCAGAGGGAAAAACTGAAGATTCGGCCCAGCACTTCTGAAAGTTTGCCGACCCCTGCACTAGACAGAACCAGAGAACTGAAAAACTGGGAATAATTTGTGAAAAAACAGAAAGAACCAGAGACTGAATAAAAGATGAGAAAAAAATGAATGAAAAACTGGGAAGAACAAATAAAGAGCTAGAAAGAATTTGTGAAACACTAGAAAGAACCAGAGAATGAATGAAAAACTGGGAAGAATGAACGAAAAATTAGAAAGAACCAGACACTGCATAAAAAAAACAAGGAAAAAAAATGAAAAACTGGGAAAAATGAATGAAAAACTGGGAAGAACGAATAAAGAGCTAGAAAGAATTTGTGAAACACTACAAAAAAACAGAGACCAAATAAAAAAACGAGGAAAAACAAATGAAAAACTAGGGTGATCAAGGGAATGAATGAGAAACTTGGAAGAAAAAAGAATGAGAGCGAACGAATAAAGAAGCTGGAAGAACCCGCGAAGCGCTAGAAAGAGCCAGAGACCGAATGAAAACCTCGACCGCACCCGAGAACAAAATGACAAACTGGGAACAATGAACCCCAGGAAGAACGAATGGAGACAAAGGCAGAAAGAGACATTTGAAAGGTGAATGAAGAAAAGCGACAGGCAGGGGAGGATCCCGGCCCGAAGAAATAAAAGAGACAAGACAAAAGAAAAGCTGGAGGAGGGGGCCTGTGCAGTGCCTGGCGCGACGGGGTCCTGATCTCAGTTGGGGGTGGGGTCCATGCAGCGCCTGGCATGACGGGGCCCTGATCTCAGTTGGGGGTGGGCAGGTGTGCAGCACCTGGCACGACAGGGGCTCTGATCTCAGTCCCGGGCGGAGGCAGTTTCTGTGCAGCATCTGGGGCGACGGGGCCCTGATCTCAGTCGGGGGTGAGGTCTGTGCAGCGCCCGGCACAATGGGGCCCTGATCTCAGTCGGGGATGGGTGGGGTCTGTGTAGCGCCCGGCGCGATGGGGCCCTGATCTCAGTTGGGGGGAGGAGGGGGATGACTCCTGTAGCACCCGCTGTCCCCCATCCCCCAAACACAGACTCTGGACCCAGCCGGTTGGTTTCACTGGTTTAATAGAAAAGCTTTTTGGGTCAGTGCCCGGCATTTCGCTCCCCTGCGGGCAGCAGGGGGGTGTCCGTCGGCCTGGCACCAGGGACCCGGCCCGGCCCGAGAGCCCGGGGGAGCCCAGAACGGGTGCAGCGGAGGTGGGTTAGCTCGGGCGGTCTCAGCCCACCCTCCGGCAGCTCCGCGCCGCGTGGCGTGTGTGTGGGATTCGCATGATGGGATAGTTTACCCAGAAGGCATTGCAACTGGTCGATCCGGTCTCCCACAATGCACTGCTCCCAGGCGCCCAGCAGTGGCTCGGCTACGCTGGTGCTGGCGGGGTGGGGTGACCCCATCCCGATCCGGAGGGGATGGGGGCACAGGGGATGCGGGCACCCGGCAGAGGGGAATCCCGGAGGGGGAGGGGACATGGGCACCGGGGATCCCGGAGGGGGAGGGGATGCGGGGCACTGGGCAGAGGGACGGAGAGGGGCACAGGGGAGAGCAGACTCGGGGTGCAGGGGATGCGGGCACCAGGAATCCTGGGGTGGGAGGGGAGGGGGGGCACCGGGCAGAGGGGATCCCAAGGGGGCACCGGGCAGAGGGGAATCCCGGGGTGGACTCTCTCTATATTGCACTTTGGAAGCGGGGGGCTGTCCCATGCATCGAAGGGGGGGCCAGGTGGCTGCGATCTTTGGGCGGCTGGTTCCTCCCAGGGCGGGGTTGGTTCTGCCCCAGGGGAGCTGGGTCAGTCGGGGGGTAGCCAGGATGGGGGCCATGGGCTGAGTGGGGGGAAGGGGAGAGGTGGGCTGGATGGGTAACACAAGGGCCATCTAGGGGGTTGCTTTGGGGGAGTGTTAAAGCCAAAGCCCCCCCAAAAAAGGGGGGCAGGGTCCAGTCCGGCTCAGACGGGCAGCACCCAGTCGCTGGGCACACGGCCATACTGCAAGGAGACAGATGGGGGTGGGGGGTTAGAGCAGGCGGGGGAGCCAGTGCCCCCTAGAGGGGACAGGCCCCGAGCCCCATTCCCTGCCCCCCTGAGCCAGCCAGTCCCTGCCCTGGGGCCGGGGGGAGCAGGCGCCCCCTAGAGGGGACAGGCCCCGGGCCCCATTCCCAGCCCCTGTAGCCAGCCAGTCCCTGTCCTGGGGCTGGATCTTTTCCATACACCTAAAACGCCACCTCAGGGCTCTGACCCCCTCCCCACTTCCCCCCCCAGCAGTGTTCCTCCCCCCGCCCCCAGCACTAACCCCCCCCCGCCCCTTGCTGGTACCTGGATGTCCGTCAGCTCCTTCAGGAACCGCTTGGTCAGGTCGGGGCCGTTCTCCATGGTGGGGATGGGATAGTTCTGGAGGGAGATGAGACCCCATCGGACCTGGCTCCCCCCAGCCCGGCCCCCCCACCCCCCACCCGATCCCGCTCCCCCCAGGCCATTCCCCACCCCCCATCCGATCCCGCTCCCCCCAGGCCATTCCCCCCCCCATCAGATCCAGCTCCCCGCAGCCCAGTTCCCATCAGACCCGGCTCCCTCCAGCCCGGTCCCTCCCACCCGCCATCCGATCCCGCTCCCCCCAGGCCATTCCCCCCCCACATCAGATCCAGCTCCCCGCAGCCCAGTTCCCATCGGACCCGGCTCCCTCCAGCCCGGTCCCTGCACACACATCGGATCCGGCTCCCCCTAGCCCAGTCCCTCCCACGTCGGATCCAGCGCCCCCAAGCGCATTCTCCCCCCGCAGGGGATCTGGCTCTCCCAGCCCGGTCCCCCCCTGCCCCCATCAGATCCAGCCCCCCCACCCCTCATCGGATCTGGCTCCAACCACCCCACCCCCCATTGGACCCAGCTCCCACCAGCCTGCTCCCCACCCTACTTTGGACACAGCTCCCCCAGCCCGGTCCCCGTCCCCCTTTGGACATGGCTCCCCCAGCCCAGTGCCCCCCCATCAGACCCGGCTCCCCCCAGCCCAGTGCTCCCGCATCAGACCCGGCTCCCCCCAGCCCTGTGCCCCCCCATCAGACCCGGCTCCCCCCAGCCTGGACCCCCCCATCAGACCCGGGCTCCCCCAGCCCAGTGCCCCCGCATCAGACCCGGCTCCCCCCAGCCCAGTGCCCCCACATCAGACCCGGCTCCCCCCAGCCCCGTGCCCCCCCATCAGACCCGGCTCCCCCCAGCCTGGACGCCCCCATCAGACCCGGCTCCCCCCAGCCTGGACCCCCCCATCAGACCTGGCTCCCCAAGCCCAGTGCTCCCGCATCAGACCCGGCTCCCCCCAGCCCAGTGCCCCCCCATCAGACCCGGCTCCCCCAGCCCAGAGCCCCCCCATCAGACCCGGCTCCCCCAGCCTGGGCCCCCCCATCAGACCTGGCTCCCCAAGCCCAGTGCCCCTCCATCAGACCCGGCTCCCCCCAGCCCAGAGCCCCCTCATCAGACCCGGCTCCCCCCAGCCCAGAGCCCCCCCATCAGACCCGGCTCCCCCCAGCCTGGGCCCCCCTGGCCCCCCCGGCACACCCGTCACCCCGGCGTCCCACCTTGCCCTGGTACAGGACGTGGCTCACGGGCGAGACGACGCAGGCTGTGCCCGAGCCGAACACCTCCCGGACCCGCTTCTCCCGCAGCCCCCGGAGGAGGTCGGCCATGGTGATGCTGCGCTCCGACACCTTGAACTCGCCCTGCGGGGGACGGGAGGGTCAGGGGCATGGAGGCAGCGTCCCCTGGTGCCTGGTGGGGGAGATGGGGCAAGGCCGGGGGGGGCAGGGGACAAAGCCTCCTGGTGCCTGGTGGGGGAGATGGCGCAAGGCTGGGGGGGGCAGGGGACAAAGCCTCCTGGTGCCTGGTGGGGGAGATGGGGCAAGGCCGGGGGGGGCAGGGGACAAAGCCCCCTGGTGCCTGGCGGGGGAGATGGGGCAAGGCCGGGGGGGGCAGGGGACAAAGCCCCCTGGTGCCTGGCGGGGGAGATGGGGCAAGGCCGGGGGGGGCAGGGGACAAAGCCCCCTGGTGCCTGGCGGGGGAGATGGGGCAAGGCCGGGGGGGGCAGGGGACAAAGCCCCCTGGTGCCTGGTGGGGGAGATGGCGCAAGGCTGGGGGGGGCAGGGGACAAAGCCCCCTGGTGCCTGGTGGGGGAGATGGGGCAAGGCCAGGGGGGGCAGGGGACAAAGCCCCCCAGTGCCTGGTGGGAGAGATGGGGCAGGGCTGGGGTTAGGGGGGCAGGGGATGAAGGCAGCACCCCCTGGTGCCAGGCAGGGGAGCTGGGGTCACCCCCAGGAGCAAACTGACCAGCTCCCCCTGGGGCAGGGGCAGAATTAAACCCCACCACGCTGAAGGCGCCCAAGGGGTCGCTCAGGCCCCCAAACCCTGGGCCAGCCCTGGTAGGGGTTTGCCCAAGTGCAGGTTCCCCAGCCACCCCCTCACTCTGTTCCAGCCCCCAAGCTACTCACGGGCTCCCCTTGGCCACAAACCAGTCCCTCAGATTTTCCCAGCTTCCCCCTCCTCCATCCCCCTCGCAATGCCCCAGATTGTAGTGGCCAAAGACTGGCCCCCCCGGGAATCACTGGGGCAGAGCTCGGGGGGGGCTCAGCGATCCCCAGGGGCCCGGGCCTGTCGCGCCGCCGACTCCTAGCTGATGCGGGAGCCCCCCCGTCCCCAGTCTGCAGGTGGGAGAAAGGAGAAGCCCCCTCCCCCCCGGATCTGCCCCCTCACGCACCCACTTGCGCGCCAAGTCCAGCAGGCTCTGCCGGGTCACCCCGGGCAGGATGATGCCGTTCAGTGGGGGGGTCACCAGCTCGAGTTCTGGAAAAGAAAAACCCCGTCACACGCGCCCCTATCCCGGGCCGGGCCAGCGCCAGGACGCAGCCCCTCTGGGGTGGAGGGGCTAGGTACATGGGGACCCCTCACCCTGCACCAGGACACAGCGCCTCTGGGGTGGGGGGCCTGGGTACACGGGGAACCCTCAGCCAGGGCTGGGACGCGGCCCCTCTGGGGTGGGACGGGGGGCTGGGTACACGGGGACCCCTCGCCCAGGGTTGGGATGTGTCTGAATCTGGGGTGGGGGGCAGGGCACACGGGGACCCCCCGGGACGAGACATGGAGTGGGGCACTCGGGGACCCCTGTGGTACAGGATGTGAGGGATGGGTTTGGGGGCCCCCCAGGATGGAGGCTGGTTATAGGGGGACCCCCGAGGTGGAGCCAGGGCACTAGGGACCTTCCCTGCGATGGGGAGCAGGGCACTCCGGACCTCTATGGCTGGAGGATGGGCATAGAGGGACCCCCTTGGGATGGGGCGCAAGGCAGTCGAAGACCCCTCGGGCGGATGGGTATAGATGGACTCCCTGGGGCAGGACAGGGGTACAGGGACCCCTGGGGCAGGGGAGAGGTACGGGGGGACCCCCCTGGGATGGGACGCAGGGCACTTGGGGACACCGCTCCCAGGCTGGGAAAGGGGATGGGGCATGGGGCACTCGGGGACCCCCCCACGGTGGGAGAGGGGTACAGGGACCCCCAGGGTGGGGGGGATGGGGCCCGGGGCACTCGGGGACCCCCCGGGTTGGGGCGGGAGGCTCCAGCTCTCACCGCCCTGCGGGTCTGTCCAGAAGAGGAAGATGTTCATGGTGCCGACCTCGGTGATCTGGTGATCGTCCCCGTAGAGCCACAGCGCCTGCTGGCACCCGGCCCGCACCGCCTCGTCCTGCACCAGGATGGTGGGGGCGTAGTTCCTGGGGACGCAGGGGGCAGCACCCTCAGAGAGGGGGGCACGGCAGGGGAGGGGAGGGCAGTGCCTCCTAGTGGCAGGTGGGGAGAGACGAGGCAGGGCTGGGGGGGAGAAAGTGCCCCCTAGTGGCTAGTGGGGGGAGGGGGGTGGGGACAGTGCCCCCTAGTGGCTAGTGGGGGGAGGGGGATACAGCCAGAGCAAAGGGTAGCACCCCCTAGTGGCAGGCAGGGGCAGACAAGGCAGAACCAGGGCATGGAGAGGGAGGGCAGCGCCCCCTAGTGTCAGATGGGGGGAGGGGGACACTGCCAGGGGCAGGGAACAGCACCCCCTAGTGTCAGGTGGGGGCAGACAGGGCAGAGCCGGGGCATGGGGAGGGGGCAGCACCCCCTAGTGGCAGGCAGGGGGAGGGGGCAGCACCCCCTAGAGACAGGCAGGGGGAGGGGCACACGGCCGGGGGAGGGGGCACTGCCCCCTAGCGGCAGGCGGGGGCCCGGAAGCTCATACTCACCCCCCCATCTTGCAGTCACCGACACCCCCCAGCCAGGCGCGGACGTAGCGCGGCTCGGCCAGCAGCCCCACGGCGCCCATGGGGCCGGAGGCGAAGTAGGCCCCCACTGGCGACAGGATGACGAAGAGGAGGGCGTGGCCGGGGCGGGACACCCCCAGGGACGGCTGCGGGGGGGAGCAAAGCGTCAGAACCCCGGCACCCCAGAGCCCCACCCCACACCGGGGGGGGTCTTCTGAAGGTCAAGGAGCACGAGGCTGGGGGAGCCCAGAGTCGGGGTGCAGGGGAAGGAGCAGATTAGGGGGATATGGGCGGGAGACTGATCCGGGGGTGCAGGGGGGGAGGTGATCAGGAGACGGATATGGGGGTGTGTGTGGGAGAAAGATCCAGGGGTGCGGGGGGGGGGGACGCATGCGGGAGACTGATCCGAGGGCGCGGCTGGGAGAGGTGGGCAGGAGATGGATCCAGGGATGGGGGGGGGATGCGGGCAAGAGACAGATATGGAGGCGCGTGGGGGGGGGGTGCGGGCGGGGAGATGGATCCAGGGGGCAGGAGACAGATCTCGGGGTGTGGGAGGAGGCGAGAGATGGATCCGGGGCCACGGACGGGGGGGAGGAGGCGGGCGGGAGACGGATCTCGGGGCGTGGGAGGAGGCGGGAGACGGATCCGGGGGCGAGAAGGGGGGGACACGGGCAGGAGACGGATCCGGGGGGCAGGAGATGGATCTGGGGGCACAGGAGGAAGCAGGAAACGGGTCTGAGGGCTCGGGGGGCGACATGGGCGGGAGACAGATCCGGGGGCACGGGGGGACACAAGGTCGGAGGCAGGCGGGACGTGGCCCCCCCAGTCAGGCCCGTGGGGGGGGCATGGGGGCGCCCCAGGGGCTTGGCTCCGCACCTCGGTGCCGATGTAGGTCGGCCGGATGTAGAGGCTGGCGCTGTCCGAGTGCGGCACCCAGGCCTGGTCGATGGCCACAAGCCGGCGGATACACTCCAGGAGCTGCAGCTGGTCGAAGGGCTGGGGGAGAGGGGGCAGCGCTGGAGAGAGGGGGCAGCCCCCGGGGCCAGGAGAGAACCCAGGAGTCCTGTCCAACCCCCCGCACCGCTCCAACCACCAGGCCTCACTTCCCACCCGCAACCACTGATAGAACCCAGGCGTCCTGACTCCCAGCCCCGCCCTGCTCTAACCACCAGGCCCCAGTCCCCACTCCCCTCCCACGGCCACTGAAAGAACCCAGGTGTCCTGGCTCCCAACCCCCCCTCTAACCACTAGACCCCACTCCCTTCCCAGAGCCTAGCAGAGAACCCAGGCATCCTGGCTCCCAGCCCCGCCCTGCTCTAACCACCAGGCCCCAGGCCCCACTCCCCTCCCGCAGCCACTGATAGAACCCAGGTGTCCTGGCTCCCAACCCCCTCCCACTCTAACCACTAGACCCCACTCCCTTCCCAGAGCCTAGCAGAGAACCCAGGCGTCCTGGCTCCCAGCCCCGCCCTGCTCTAACCACCAGGCCCCAGGCCCCACTCCCCTCCTGCAGCCACTGATAGAACCCAGGTGTCCTGGCTCCCAACCCCCCCACTCTAACCACTAGACCCCACTCCCCTCCCACAGCCATGATAGAACCCAGGTGTCCTGGCTCCCAAACCGCCCCCCCCCACTCTAACCACTAGACACCACTGCCCTCCCACAGCCATGATAGAACCCAGGCGTCCTGGCTCCCAGCCCCCTCAAAGATCCCCCAGCAGGGGGCAGAGGGGATAACTGGTGGCCAGGGGCCCGGCCAGTGGGGGCCCCAGGGCCCCATGCAGGAGGCCTGGGGGGGTCACTCACCGGCAGGCTGGCGCGGGCGGCCGAGCGGGACATTCTCTCCATGTTCATCAGGGGGCGGAAGAGACGGACGCGCTGATCCTGGCCCCGGAAAGCCTTCATCCCCTCGAAGAGCTGGGGAGAGCCGGCACCATCAGCGTGGGGCTGGGACTCGGCCCCTCGGGGCGCATCCGGGGCCCCTCGCCCAGTGTACAGGTGCGGCTGGCTCTGGGGTGGGGGGCTGGTTATCCAGGGCTCCCTCGGCCGGGCTGGGATGCGGCTGGCTCTGGGGTGGGGAGCTGGTTATCCGGGGCCCCCTCGCCCAGGCTGGGATGCTGCTGGCTCTGGGGTGGGGGGCTGGTTATCCGGGGCCCCCTCGCCCAGGCTGGGATGCTGCTGGCTCTGGGGTGGGGGGCTGGTTATCCAGGGCTCCCTCGGCCGGGCTGGGATGCTGCTGGCTCTGGGGTGGAGGGCTGGTTATCCGGGGCCCCCTCGCCCAGGCTGGGATGCTGCTGGCTCTGGGGTGGAGGGCTGGTTATCCAGGGTCCCCTCGCCCAGGCTGGGGTGCTGCTGGCTCTGGGGTGGGAGGCTGGTTATCCGGGGCCCCCTCGCCCAGGCTGGGATGCGGCTGGCTCTGGGGTGGGAGACTGGTTATCCAGGGCCCCCTGGCCCAGGCTGGGATGCGGCTGGCTCTAGGGGTGGGGGGCTGGTTATCCAGGGCCCCCTCGCCCAGGCTGGGATGTGGCTGGCTCTAGGGGTGGGGGGCTGGTTATCCAGGGCCCCCTCGCCCAGGCTGGGATGTGGCTGGCTCTAGGGGTGGGGGGCTGGTTATCCAGGGCCCCCTCGCCCAGGTGGGATGCGGCTGGCTCTGGGGTGGGGAGCTGGTTATCCGGGGCCCCCTCGCCCAGGCTGGGACGCCGCCCCCCTGGGATCGCAGGGGCCGGGAACAGTCCCCCCCCCACACACACACACACACCTCCACGGCGTAGTGCAGGGCAGAGGAGGCCGGGTGCAGTCTCAGGTGCTGGAAGGGTTTGATGTGGGGCTGGCCCCAGCCCCGCTCCCGGTCCCACTCCACCGTCAGCATGTGGTCGGTGAAATGCTTCCCGAACTGCAGCTGCCCCACCTCCGGCTTGGGCTTCGGCTCATTGGTCAACTCCACCCGCAGGTCCGAGGCCTGGAAAAGAACCCAGGCGTCCTGGCCCCTGGCTCTAACCACTAGACCCCCCTCCCCTCCCAGAGCTGGGGAGAGAACCCAGGAGTCCTGGCCCCTGGCTCTAACCACTAGACCCCACTCCCCTCTGAGAGCCGGGGAGAGAACCCAGGTGTCCTGGCTCCCAGCCCCCACACCCTAACTAGTAGACACAGAGAACCCAGGCGTCCGGGCCGGCACTAACCTTGAAGAAGGTGCTGATGGGTCTCCAGGGGCCGAGGGGCAGCAGCCAGTCCAGGGCGGCACAGAACTGACCCGGCAACACCTGCGGGACAGAGGGATGAGTGGCTGGGGGGGCAGGGGGAAGCCCCCATTTCCCAGGGGGCAGCTCGGAGAGGTCCCCCGGCCTCCTGCAGCCCAGCGCCCCCTAGCGCCCCCCCCGTGGCCGGCCCTTCCTGCCGGGGCGAGCGCTCCCTGCTGGACCCCCCGCAGCCTAGCGCCCCCCCGAGGCTGGCCCTGCCTGCAGGGGAGAGCGCCCCCCGCTGGACCCCCCGCAGCCCAGCACCCCCTAGGGCCGGCCCCAGGGGATCCAGCCCCCCACCCCAGAGCCAGCTGCTTCCCAGCCCGACTGAGGGGGCACCAGATAACCAGCCCCCCACCCCAGAGCCAGCCGCACCTGTACGCTCCTGCCTGCCGGGGGAGAGCGCCCCCTGCAGCCCAGCATCCCCTAGGGCCCCCCTGGGGCCAGCCCTGCCTGCGGGGGAGAGCGCCCCGCTGGACCCCCCGCAGCCTAGCGCCCCCCCCGGGGTCGGCCCTGCCTGTGGGGGGAGAGCACCCCCTGCTGCACCTCCCGCAGCCCAGCGCCCCCTGCTGGACCCCCTCCCAGGCCAGCCCTGCCTGCGCGGGAGAGCGCCCCCCGCTGGACCCCCGCAGCCTAGCGCACCCCCAGGGCCGGCCCTGCCTGGGGGGGAGAGCGCCCCTTGCTGGACCCCCCGCAGCCCAGTGCCCCCTAGGGCCAGCCCCGGGGGATCCAGCCCCCAACCCCAGAGCCAGCTGCATCCCAGCCCGACCGAGGGGGCACCAGATAAGCAGCCCCCCACCCCAGAGCCAGCCGCACCTGTACACTCCTGCCTGCCGGGGGAGAGTGCCCCCTGCAGCCCAGCATCCCGTAGGGCCCCCCTGGGGCCAGCCCTGCCTGTGGGGGGAGAGCACCCCCCACTGCACCTCCCACAGCCCAGCGCCCCCTGCTGGACCCCCCCAGGGCCAGCCCTGCCTGCGGGGGAAAGCGCCCCCCACTGGACCCCCCCGCAGCCCAGCGCCCCCTAGGGCCGGGCCCGGGGGATCCAGCCCCCCATCCCAGAGCCAGCCGCACCTGTACGCTCCTGCCTGCCGGGGGAGAGCGCCCCCCGCAGCCCAGCGCCCCCTAGGGCCACCCTGGGGCAAGCCCTGCCTGCTGGGGGAGAATGCCCCCCGCTGGACCCCCCACAGCCCAGCGCCCCCTGCTGGACCCCCCCATCGCTCTCTGTCCCCCTTTCACGCCATCTGAGCAAACAGGGGGTTAATGTGTAACTTGGCTCCATGCGGTGGGGGGCAAGGTTCCCGAGGAAGGATCCTGTCCCCCCCAGGCAGGGGGCACCACGGGCGCCGTGCCAGGCCCCCCACAAAGGGCCCCTCATTGGGGATGCAGTTGGCAGCGCCAGGCGTGGGAACCTGCCCCCATCAGCAGGATCAGCCGTGTCCATCCCCCCCTCCATTCCCCCACCCACCTGGACTTCGCTCCCCGCTGGGCTGTGCTGGCCTCCAGGCAGGAGACACGGAGCCGGGGACCACGCAGCAGAGACCCTGGGGCCTTCGCCCCCCAACGTGCCGGGGTGCAAGCCAGCCGGACACCTGGGTCCCCGGTAAGTTTCTCCCCTGCGACCCCGGACACCTGGGTTCACTGTCAGTGCCCCCACCCCCCAGAATCACAGGCCTGGGTTTCTGGTAGATTGCTCCCCCTGGATTCCTGGGTTTGCAGCCAACCCCCCTCCAAAAAAAACCCTCCAGCGTGTGGGTTCACAAACAATTCCTTCCCCCACCCCGGACTCCGGGGTTCATGACCCACCCCCCAAGCTCCTACCGCAGCATGTATGGTAAAGTGGTAAATTCCCTCCCCCCACAGCAGGGTCTGCAGCCAGCACCTCCCCCAAAATGCTCCCCCGATGCCCAGGAAGCCCCCCAACATGTAGGCTCGTAATAAATTGGTAAATTCCACCGCCCGGACGCCTGGGTGCATGTTGCGGGGGGGAGGGGGGGTCAGTGGAGCACTGGGGCTGGGAAGGGATATGGGAACATGGGGGGGGGGTAGTTTATTTCCATGCAAGGGGGGAGAAAGGGGAGGAAAGGGATAAAGATATGGGGGGAAGGGGGCTTGGAGTCAGGACTCCTGGGTTCTCCACCCAGCTCTGGAAGGGGAGTGAGGTCTAGTGGTTAGAGGAGGGGGTGCTGGGAGCCAGGACTCGTGGGTTCTCCACCCAGCTTTGGGAGGGGAGGGTGATCTAGTGGTTAGAGGAGGGGGTGCTGGGAGCCAGGACTCCTGGGTTCTCTCCCCAGCTCTGGGAAAGGAGTGAGGTCTAGTGGTTAGACCTGGGGGGGTGCTGGGAGGCAGGACTCCTGGGTTCTCTCCCGAGCTCTGGGAAGGGAGTGAGGTCTAGTGGTTAGAGCTGGGGGGGTGCTGGGAGGCAGGACTCCTGGGTTCTCTCCCCAGCTCAGAGAGGGGCCAGGGCCAGGAACGCACAGCTGGGGGGTCCCTGAGCTAGACAGACCCTCTCCCCAGCCAGGCACTAGGTGGCGCCACCCTCCCTGCCCCCCACCCCGCAGCTGCACCTCTGCCTATTGCTATGGGACACCCCCCCACAGCCGAGCCCCAACACCCCAGCCTGGCGCAAGGGGACCCCACCCTCTGTCCTCTACAGCTGCAACCTGTCCTGCCCGGCCTGGTGCCAGGGGGAACCAGCTGTCACCCCCCCCTTTCCCTGAATGCCCCGGGGCAGGGCGAGAGTTCTGTGCCACAGCAGGCACCAGAGGCACCTCCAGGGCCTGGCTCCGTGCCAGCCGCAAGCGCATCTCCGTGGGGCAGCCAGGGGAGCGGGGCCCAGAGCTGCCAACACACCCAGCCCCTGCCCCACACTTCTCAAGGGCAGCCAAGGAGTGAGGGGCACCGGCAGGGCTGGGGGCCCAGGGCTGGGCTAGCAGGGGCTGCGGGTCCGGAGTGAGGGGCACCGGCAAGGCTGGGGGCCCAGGGCTGGGACAACAGGGGCTGCGGGTCAGGAGTGAGGGGCACTGGCAGGGCTGGGGGGAGCCCAGGGTTGGGCTAGCAGGGGCTGCGGGTCGGGAGTGAGGGGCACCGACACAGCTGGGGGGAGCCCAGGGCTGGGCTAGCAGGGGGCTGTAGGTCAGGAGTGAGGGGCACCGGCAGGGCTGGGCGGAGCCCAGGGCTGGGCTAGCAGGGGCTGCAGGTCGGGAGTGAGGGGCACCGGCAGGGCTGGGCTAGCAGGGGGCTGTAGGTCGGGAGTGAGGGGCACCGGCAGGGCTGGGGGGAGCCCAGGGCTGGGCTAGCAGGGGCTGCGGGTCGAGAGTGAGGGGGCACTGGCAGAGCTGGGGGGAGCCCAGGACCGGGCTAGCGAGGGCTGTGGGTCGGGAGTGAGGGGCACCAGCACAGCTGGGGGGAGCCCAGGGATGGGCTAGCAAGGGGCTGCAGGTCGGGAGTGAGGGGCACCGGCAGGGCTGGGGGGAGCCCAGGGCCGGGCTAGCGAGGGCTGTGGGTCGGGAGTGAGGGGCACCGGCACAGCTGGGGGGAGCCCAGGGATGGGCTAGCAGGGGCTGCGGGTCGGGAGTGAGGGGCACCGGCAGAGCTGGGCTAGCAGGGGCTGTGGGTCAGGAGTGAGGGGCACTGGCAGAGCTGGGGGGAGCCCAGGGCTGGGCTAGCGAGGGCTGCGGGTCGGGAGTGAGGGGCACCGGCAGAGCTGGGCTAGCAGGGGCTGCGGGTCGGGAGCGAGGGGCACCGGCAGAGCTGGGCTAGCAGGGGCTGCAGGTCGGGAGTGAGGGGCACTGGCAGAGCTGGGGGGAGCCCAGGGCTGGGCTAGCGAGGGCTGCGGGTCGGGAGTGAGGGGCACTGGCAGGGGCTGCAGGTCGGGAGTGAGGGGCACCTCACTGAAACACCCAGGGGTGGCCTTATTAGCTCAGTCCAGGGGCCCAGCCAGCTGCCTGGCCAGAGATTACAAGCAACGCCCCCTAGTGGCCCTTTTGGGGACGACCCACTTCCCCGTTCCCTCCTGACCTTCCCCAGCCAGAGACTCCAGCCCTGGAGCCTGAGCATGAGGCTCCGTTCACCCCTTTGCCACGTGCCCGCAGCCGCCCTCATTAGCAGCCCGCATGCCCACGGCCTCAACGAGCCCGGCTCAGCCAGCCCACGGCCAGGCCTGCTGGGGAATCCCGTATTCCCTGGACCACGCGCTGATTGTAGGGGAGAGGGGGGAGATCACCAACGTGTCCAACCAGCCCATCCCCGACTCAAGGCCGGTGCACTGGGAGGTTCTGGTGCCCCTGACTCCCGACACCTGCAGCCCCCACTAGCCCAGCCCTGGGCCCCCCCCAGCTCTGCTGGTGCCCCTCACTCCCGACCCGCAGCCCCTGCTAGCCCAGCCCTAGGCCCCCCCAGCCCTGCCGGTGCCCCTCACTCCCGACCTGCAGCCCCTGCTACCCCAGCCCTGCCGGTGCCCCTCACTCTCGACCCGCAGCCCCTGCTACCCCAGCCGTGCCGGTGCCCCTCACTCTCGACCCGCAGCCCCTGCTACCCCAGCCCTGCCGGTGCCCCTCACTCTCGACCCGCAGCCCCTGCTACCCCAGCCCTGCCGGTGCCCCTCACTCTCGACCCGCAGCCCCTGCTACCCCAGCCCTGCCGGTGCCCCTCACTCCCGACCCGCAGTCCCTTGCTAGCCCACCCCAGGGCCCCCCCTCTGCCCTGCCGGTGCCCCTCACTCCCAACCCGCAGCCCCCGCTAGCCCAGCCGTGGGCTCCCCCCAGCCCCGACGGTACCCCTCACTCCCGACGCACAGCGTCCGCTAGCCAAGCCCTAGGCCCGCCCCCAGCCCTGCCGGTGCCTCTCACTCCCGACCCGCAGCCCCCTACGAGCCCAGCTGTACCACCCTTCCCATGGTACAGGTGGGGAAACTGAGGCACAGCAGGGACTTGCCGGTGGCCAAGCCGAGAATTAAACCCGGCTCCCCCATCCCCCTGCTCTGTCCATGGGGTCTCGCAGCCTCGCTGCCTGCACGGCGCGGACAAGCCCGGGACAGTGAAAACGGGGTAACTCCGGGTCACTCTCCCCTGCCTGCCCCACCCTAGCGGGGGGAGGGTGGATCAGCCGCATCCGGGGTCCCTGGGCCGCACCCAGCCCCCAGGGCTCGTCTTTCCCCCGCCCCAGAAATCAGGTCTCCCCCCCCCCGACTCGTCCTCCCCCTCCGTCCTTGAAAGGCGGAAACAAAACATTCAAGGTGAGAGAGTTGCTCAGGTGAAGGGGGGAGAGCCCAGGGGGCTGCGGGTCGGGAGTGAGGGGCACCGGCAGGGCTGGGCTAGCAGGGGCTGCAGGTCGGGAGTGAGGGGCACCGGCAGGGCTGGGCTAGCAGGGGCTGCGGGTCGGGAGTGAGGGGCACCGGCTGGGGGGGGGGGACCAGGGCTGGGGGCAGGGTGACCAGATGTCCCGATTTTTGGATCTTTTTCTTATCTAGGCTCCTATTACCCCGCAACCCTCCTGCTTTTTCACACTTGTGTCTGGTCCAGTCACCCAGGCGGGGGCTCGGGGCTGCAGGTCGGGAGTGAGGGGCACTGGCAGGACTGGGGGGTGTGGGGAGGGCAGGGCTGGGCTGGGCTGGGCTAGCAGGGGCTGCAGGTCGGGAGTGAGGGGCACTGGCAGGACTGGGGGGTGTGGGGAGGGCAGGGCTGGGCTGGGCTGGGCTAGCAGGGGCTGCAGGTCGGGAGTGAAGGGCACTGGCAGGACTGGGGGGTGTGGGCAGGGCTGGGCAGGGCAGGGCAGGGCTGGGCTAGCAGGGGCTGCAGGTCGGGAGTGAGGGGCACTGGCAGGGGTGTGGGGGGGGAGGGCAGGGCAGGGCTGGGCTAGCAGGGGCTGCAGGTCGGGAGTGAGGGGCACCGGCAGGGCTGGGGGGAGGGGCTGGGCTAGCGGGGGCTGCAGGTCGGGAGTGAGGGGCACCGGCAGGGGAGGGGGAGGGGCGGCGGGCAGGGCTGGGGGGCAGCAGGGGGCTGAGGATCCGGGGGGGGGGCCGGACTCACCCTCCCAGCGGCCCCGATCCGGGCTCGAACCCCCGGCGCTGCCATGCCCCGGTGCCGCGGGTTAATGGGACCGGCCGGGCCACGGCGGCGCATGGAAGGTTCCGCCCCCCCGGGGGGGGAGCTGAGGAGGGAAGAGATGGGGGTGGAGTGGGGCAGGGAGATGGGGGATGGGCAGCCCCCCCTTCCCCAGGCTTTGCAGAAGAGCCTGGTTCCCCGCCCCTTACTTATTTTTGGGGGTGGGGGGGGCCTCCAATCACACCCGCTCCCGCCCCCCACACCCTCCGCTGTAGCCAATGGGAGGGCAACTTCCCCCCCCCCAGGCATGGGGCTGGGCCCGCTCCGCCCCCTCACCCAGCCGGGCCGGGCCGCCTGGTACCGGGGCAAGGGGGAGGGGCAGGAACCGGAAGTTGGGGGGCAGGGGGCTGCTATTCCCCAGGCTGGGGGGCCAGGGGCACAGGGGGCTGCTATTCCCCAGGTGGAGGGGGGGGGTGTCAGGGGGCTGCTGTTCCCTAGGTTGGGGGGCAGGGAGGAGCTGGGGGCCAGGGGGTTGCTATTCTCGAGGCTGGGGGAGCAGGGGCACAGGGAGCTGCTATTCCCCAGGCTGGGGGGCAGGGAGGAGCTATTCCCCAAGTTTGGGGGCTATGGGATGTGGGGGGCAGGAGGCTGCTATTCCCCAGGCTGGGAGGGCAGGGGGGCTGCTATTCCCCATGTTAGGGGGCTACGTGGGATCTGGGGGGCAAGGGGAGGGCGAGCTCATTGCTGGCTCATTGGACTCCCTGAGATTTTCCTTTCCCGGGCTAGGCCGGCCCCCCTCCCCCACAGCTGTGCCACAGCCCCCCCCCCCGTGACATGTAGCCCCCCCCCAGGCAGATCAGCTGCCCCCCCATGAGAAGCACCTGCCCTGCCTAGTGGCTGGGAACATAATCAGCCACCCACTGCCCGGGGGGCCTGTGTTAATTAACTCCCAGCCTCCTCCCCTAACGAGCGAGGGGACCCAGGCTCCCCGCAATCAGAACCTGTAATAAATTTACTGAGCGATCATCCTCCCCAGCCGGCCCGCAGGGGGCTGGAGATGCGGCCACCTCTGGGGTGGGGCACAGGGGCTGGGTATCCAGGGACCCCATCCACAACCTGGATTTTAAAGTGGCCAGCGCCCCAGAATCCCCCTTGGCCAGCCAGTCCGAGAGTTAATTCCCCTCCATGTGTGCCCCCTTCCCAGGCTGGGTTCGTCTCACTCTGACGTCCGGCTGTGAGGCCAGGTTTGACCTGCCTCCACCCGCCTGAGGAACCTGTGTAGAAATATTCGTTCCTCACATCAGTCCCTAAAGCCGGGCGTCAAGTCCCCCCCCAAGCTGTCACGGCTGGAACTCGTGGCCTCCCTCGCCCTCCGGCAGGTTTTCTAACCCCTCAGTCGCCCCCCTGGCTCTTCTCCGGCCCCTCTGCCGTTTCGCCGCATCCTCCTGGAACTGCAGGCCCCAGAGCTGGGTACAGGATTCGCCCCCGGGCCAAATCCAGAGGCCGACCCACCTCTCTGCTCCCACGCAGGGATCCCCAGTTGATGCATCCCAGGGTCCAAGTTAGTCTGACAGGCTCAATTATCCAGAACCTGAGTTGCACGGCGTTAATTATGTTCCCCTCCGTTCACTGAGTCCTGTATCAGCTGCTCCCCCATCGTGCCCGGGATCGAGGTCAGGCTGACCGGCTGATAACGACCTGGGTCCCCCTTTTTAAATATCGGCCCAACCTTCGCTCTCGCCCCGTCTTTAGGAACTGCCCCCGGACTCCAAAACGTATTGAAAAACAACGTTCACGGGCCTGCCAGCTCCTCGGCCGGCTCTTTTCAAACTCTTGGCTAGAACCCTGCATGGAGACACAATTTCTATCCGCTACAGGGCCACGGCGCTGAGCGACACCAGCGGGGCCCGGGCCAGGAACCGCAGCGGCGCGGCCATGCGAAGCTGACGGGGAGACACGTTTCCCCCCACACACACCAAATAAAAATCAGCAGAAACAATATTTGTTTGCAAATCATCTTCATTAGTCATGTGAGCTTGGCGTCCCCTGCTGGTGCCTAGACCCTGCCCCACACACAGAGATTGGGGCCCCCCATCACTGCCCAGACCCCCCACCATGGAGATTGGGGTGCCCCCTTGCTGCTCAACCCCTCTACGGAGGGACCCAAAGCCACAGAGACCCTCAGCCTCTGGAGGGGAGTGGAGGCTAGTCTGGAGGGACTAGTTGGGGGGCAGGTTTGGGAGGGGAGTAGAGCCTAGTGGGCGCAGAGGGAGGGAGCCGACCTGCAGCGTTTACACTTGGCCCCGTGAAGCGTTTGGAACACCAATAACTGGGAGGTACGGGCCCCGCTGGCAAACTCAGCCAGCGCCGGGGGAAGAACCCAGGAGTCCTGGCTCCCCCCCGCCCCCTAGCTGGGGCGCAGCTGGCTCTTGGGGCCATAGCCCAGCTCAGCCCCCCCACTCAACAGCAGGTCGATCCCGGTGCAGAACGTGCCCTCGGCCGCCAGGTACATCACTGCCAGGGCACACTCCTCCGGCGTGCCCATCCGCGCCAGCAGCTGGGGGGGGGAAAGAGATCAGCCAGTGCCCCTGCCCTCCTGCCTCCCCCTGAGATCCCCCCTGCCCCCCTCCTCTGCCCTGCCACTGAGATCCCCCCTGCCCCTCCAGTGCCCCATCGGCCTGACCCCCTCCTCTGCCCTCCCACTTATGCCCCCACCTATGCCAGCCCCCCAAGTCCCCTCAGCCCCTCCCCGTCTCCCCTGTTCCCCCACCCTTCCCCCACCTGGGTTATGGCAAACCCCTCTCCCTCACACTTTTCCCATAATGCACTTGCCTGGGCATCCTTCCCAGCCTGGATCGTGGCCTCCGGATTGGCCGTCTGCCCAGCTGTCTCTGCCCACATGGGGGTCCAGATGTTCCCAGGAGAGATACTGGGTGTGGGGGGAGGAACACAAACATTTGGTATCAACCCCGCTCTTAAATTCTTACCCCTTCCTAACCAAGAGAACAGGTGCGAGCTTCCCTGCAGCAGTGCCCCCAGGCAGTGACTGTCCCAGATGCTGCAAGCTTCCCTGCAGCAGTGCCCTCCAGCCTGTGACACCCCCGGGGTGCTGCGAGCTTCCCCATGACAGTGCCCCCAGCCAGTGACTGTCCCAGATGTTGCGAGCTTCCCCATGACAGTGCCTCCAGCCCTGAAGTTGTGTGTGCATGGGGGGTTGGGGTTCATAAGATACCTGTTAACTCGCACCCCGTATCTGCTCTCATCCACCGCCATGGCCTTCGTCATCGCCGTGACCGCACCCTGGGAACAGACTCCAGATCGAGGGGCTCCCAAGATACACCCCCCAAAACCCCAGGCCCCAGGGGTGGGAAGGGAGTCACTCAGAATAGTCCCAGCCCCCAAACGTCTGATCAGCATTGGCTAGAGGCACAGGACTCCTGGGTTCTCTCCCCGGCTCTGAGAGGGGAGTGGGGTCTAGTGGTTAAACTGGGGGGTGGGGCTGGGGCCACCACTCCTGGGTTCTCTCCGTGGCTCTAGGAGGGGTGTGGGGTCTAGTGATTAGAGCTGGGGGATGGGGATGGGGCCAGGACTCCTGGGATCTGTCCCCAGTTCTGGGAGGGGAGTGGGAACTAGGACTCCTGGGTTCTCTCCCTGATTCTGCCGGTACCTTGGTGGCAACGTAGGGAACAGCCTGCCTCTGTCCGATGATGCCAACGAGACTGGAGATGTTGATAATGTTGCCCTGGGTCTCCCGTAGATAAGGCAGGGCGAACTGGACCAGAGATGAGAGGGAGGTAGGGGAGATGCAGCCACTTCTGGGGTCGGAGTCGGGGGTTGGTTGTACAGGGACCCTCCCCGGCTATGGGCTGTGGCTGGCTCTGGGGTGGAGCACGGGGGGTGGTTATAAGGGGACCCTCCCCCACGCTGGGCTGCAGCTGGCTCTGGGGTGGTTATATGGGGACCCTCCCCGGCTATGGGCTGTGGCTGGCTCTGGGGTGGAGCACGGGGGGTGGTTATAAGGGGACCCTCCCCCGCGCTGGGCTGCAGCTGGCTCTGGGGTGGTTATATGGGGACCCTCCCCCGTGCTGGGCTGTGGCTGGCTCTGGGGTGGAGCGCGGGGGATGGTTATATGGGGACCCTCCCCCGCGCTGGGCTGCAGCTGGCTCTGGGGTGGAGCGCGAGAGGTGGTTATATGGGGACCCTCCCCCGCGCTGGGCTGCAGCTGGCTCTGGGGTGGAGCGCGAGGGGTGGTTATATGGGGACCCTCCCCAGCGCTGGGCTGCGGCTGGCTCTGGGGTGGAGCGCGGGGGGGTGGTCTCTCACCTTTGCTGTCAGGAAGTAGCCGACCAGGTTGACCTCAAGCAGTTCCCGGAAATGCTGGGAGGTGACGTCGTCGATTTGCTCTTCGGGGGGATCTGGGGAGGATGGGGGGGGTGAAAAGCAGGACGCAGGCCCCTGCACCCCCCACCCCTGAAGCTCAGACCCGGGGATCTCCATTTCCCCTTCCAACAGGGCAGCGGGGCCCATGTGCCCCTAATGCTGCCAGCTCAGGGGTTCTACCCCCCATCCCAGGATGGGCCTAGGGACCCCCCCCCAATCCCCTAACGATTGGGGCGACTCACGGCGTCCGGCGTTGTTCACCAGGCAGTCGATGCGTCCGTAACGCTGACGGGTCACCGCAATCAGCGCCTGGCGGGGAGAAGGAGGGGTTGTGAGTAGGGGGACCACGTGTGGGGAGGGGGCTGTGGGTACAGGGAAGGAGGGAAGTGGGGGCAGGGGAAGGGGTGCTGGGGGGCAGGACAGAGGTGGGGGGAATTTGACCTATTAGGTTCCAAGCTGAGGTGACCACAACCTCCACCCCCAGGCACTGCCCCTCCCCCCACAGAAAGCCCCCCCTGCAGCATCTGCCTCCTCCCCCCAGCTGGGACATTTTCAGCCCCCCATCCACCCCTGCCCACCTGGATGTCCCGTTCACTGGTCACGTCACAGGGCTGGAAATGGGGCTCTCCGGGGCCCCCTGAGTCCCGCAGCACCTGCTCCAGCGCCCGCCCCGCAGCCCCTGCAAGGGAAAGGGGGGACAGTCGGGGGCTGGACACTGGGGGGGATCCCAGGAGGGGGCAGGCAGAGGGAGGATGAGGAGAGGGGGCAGCCAAACGGGGGAGGGTATCCAGGAGTGAGGAGGAGCTAGATACCCAGACACTGGAGGGGCGCATCCATCACAGGGGTAGGACAGATTTGGGGGGCTCAGAGAAATATCCACCCCCCAGCCAGCACCCCACATCCCCTGCCCAGCACTCCCGCCACGGAGCTCCCAGCATGGGGCGTGGGGGTCCCCAGAGAAGTGGGAAGTGATTTCTCACCTTCAGCTTCGGGGGCACAGAAGACAACGTGAGTCCCCTGCCGAACTGGGGGGCCAGGAGAGACAGAGGGGGGAGGAGACAAAGCAGGGTGTAATGGGGGAGGGGTATGAGAGAATAAAGTTAGCATCTGAAACACCGGCGCCAGTAACCCCCCGGTGCTGCGAGCTTCCCGCAGCAGTGTCCCCAGACGGGAACTTCCCCCCTCCCCCCAGCATTGCGAGCTTCCCCCAGCAGTGTCCCCAGACGGGAACTTCCCCCCTCCCCCCAGCATTGCGAGCTTCCCCCAGCAGTGTCCCCAGACGGGAACTTCCCCCCTCCCCCCAGCATTGCGAGCTTCCCCCAGCAGTGTCCCCAGACGGGAACTTCCCCTCTCTCCCCCCAGAGCTGCGAGCTTCCCCCAGCAGTGTCCCCAGACAGGAACTTCCCCCCTCCCCTCAGCGCTGCGAGCTTCCCGCAGCAGTGTCCCCAGACAGGAACTTCCCCCCTCCCCCCAGCGAGCTTCCCCCAGCAGTGTCCCCAGACAGGAACTTCCCCCCTCCCCCCAGCGCTGTGAGCTTCCCCCAGCAGTGTCCCCAGACAGGAACTTCCCCCCTCCCCTCAGCGCTTCGAGCTTCCCGCAGCAGTGTCCCCAGACAGGAACTTCCCCCCTCCCCCAGCGCTGCGAGCTTCCCGCAGCAGTGTCCCCAGACAGGAACTTCCCCCCTCCCCCCAGAGCTGCGAGCTTCCCCCAGCAGTGTCCCCAGACAGGAACTCCCGCCCTCCCCCCAGCGCTGCGAGCTTCCCGCAGCAGTGTCCCCAGACGGGAACTTCCCCCCTCCCCTCAGTGCTGCGAGCTTCCCGCAGCAGTGCCGCGGGGAGACGATAGGTCTCTGCTGCCCCCTGCTGGCCAGCCCCACACATCGCATAAATCTCACTCCCTGCCCCACCCACCCCCCAAATCCCCGGGTCCCTGAACGGCCGGACGGACACACACGGGACAAAGTCCAGGACGATCCATGACGGAGCCCAGCCCTGGAGTCTCGCCCCCCCACCAGCCTCCGCCCCCTCAGCCCTGTAGCCCCCCCTCCGACCCCCACATCCACCATCCTGCAATATCCCGACCCCCCCCACCTATGCCCTGATCCCCAGCTCCCCCCCCCAGGGCTCTGCTCCCCCCCGCGGCGCCCCAAGACCCCCCCAGCCCCCCTCACCGAACTCCCTGACGATGGCTTCCCCGATGCCCCGGCTGCCCCCCGTCACTATGGCGACCTTGCCCGGGTACCGCAGCCCCGAGGCCATGGTGCTGGGCGCCCCGAGCCGCAGCGGAGCCGGGAGAGGGGAAGGGGCAGCGCCGAGGGCACATGGGCTGGGAGGGGGGAACGGTGCATGCTGGGAAATGTAGTCCTGTTCTGAGAGGGGGCGGGGCAGTGGGCCTGTCCCCTCTAGGGGGTGCTGGCTCCCACCCGGCCCCAGGGCAGGGACTGGCTGGCTCAGGGGGGCAGGGAATGGGGCCCGAGGCCTGTCCCCTCTGGGGGGCGCCCGCTCTGACCCAGCCCTGTGGAAGGGTGATGGGCATTTGTCTCCGGAATAAAGAGGCCGAGATTCGGGGGTTAAACGAGGGTTAAATAAATGAGGTTTATTGATTACATTTCTCTGCAACAGACTCCAGAAGGAAGAAACCCCCCAGCGCACCCCCACAGGGGCCAGGTTACATTTAGGATGAGCCACCTCTAGGGTGGGGCGCGCGGCAGGGCCGGCTCCAGGCACCCGCTTATCAAGCAGGTGCTTGGGACAGCAACTCCAGAGGGGAGCGGCACTTTCAGATATTCGGCGGCAATTCGGCGGAGGGTCTCTCACTCCCGCTCAGAGCGAAGGATCTGCTGCAGATCGCGATCGCGGCCTTTTTTTTTTTTTTCTTGGCTGCTTGGGGTGGCAAAAGCCCTGGAGCCAGCCCTAGCGCAGGGGCTGGGTATCCCGGGACCCCTCACCAGGACACGGCCCCTCTGGAGTGGGGCGCGGGGGCTGCCGCGTTTTATCACATCTCTGGGTCTCTGTCTCCAGCTGCATTGGGACAGTTTGTTAAATCTCTGGGCCCAAAGTCCTGTTCAGACGCTCAATAACCCTCCTGTGTTACGCTAGCTGAGTGGGTCCGGGCCAGAGAACAGGGTGGAGGGCGGGGGGCATCAGCCCCTTCGGGGGGTGGAGGCCCAGGGGCTCTGGAGCAAGGGGACTCCCTGAGGGGCCCACGGCAGAGACAGACGCACTAAGGCTCAGAGAGGTGCGGATCCAGGAGGTGGAGGGGCCTGACCCCAGAGAGAGTGGCCCCCCGAGAAGGGCTGTTGCACTGAAAGGGGCACCCCCCACGGACCGCACGGGGCCACGAGTGGGCACGACCTGTGAGTGTGTGACGCTGTGTCACTCCTTGGCTTCACCCCCTCCTGGGACCGAACCTCGGAGCCTTCAGCCCCCCAGCTTCACTCAAGTCCACCTGCGCTGGCCCCTCAGAGAGCCGTGCCCCACCCTCCAGGGACATGCACACTGGGGGGGTAAGAGCTGTCCGGCTAGCACAGAGAACCCAACGTTAACCCAGGGTCCAGCTTAGGGCAGAACCGAACTCTAACCCGGGCCATTCCCCCCGCCCCCCCCCATCCATCACCACCTTTTTAAAGCAGGGGACTAATTCCACAGCCCCCCATACAGTGACCACTTCCCTGTATGGCCTGCAGCTTCTACCGCCAGGGCCCGGTATAAACCCCTGGCCAGGCCCTGGTGAGCTCTCCCCAACTCCCGGACCCCTCCCCAGGGGACCCCTGGAGACACCAGCAGGCAGGAAAAGGGGGTAACAGGGGAGGGGGCCAGGCTGGGAGCTGCCTGGGGGGAGGGGGCCATTTGAAGGGCTCTCCCTCCCCCCGATGCCCCGACACAAAGTCTCACGAGGGTGGGCGAGGATCAGTTGTCCCCATAAATCCCCCCTCTGGGTGCTCATGAGACCCCCCGCTCACGGTCAGCTTCAGCAGGGTGGGTGTTGAGGGGGAGCCCAGGGCCGGGCAAGCAGGGGGCTGCGAGTCGGGAGTGAGCGGCACCGGCAGAGCGGGAGGTGGCAGGGCTGAATTAGCAGGGGGCTGCAGGTCGGGAGTGAGGGGCACCGGCAGAGCTGGGGGAGCCCAGGGCTGGGCTAGCAGGGGCTGCGGGTCGGGAGTGAGGGGCACCGGCAGGGCTGAATTAGCAGGGGGCTGCGAGTCGGAAGTGAGGGGCACCAGCAGGGCGGGAGGGAGCCCAGGGCCGGGCGAGCAGGGGGCTGCAGGTCAGGAGTGAGGGGCACCAGCAGGGCGGGAGGGAGCCCAGGGCCAGGCGAGCAGGGGGCTGCAGGTCGGGAGTGAGGGGCATCAGCAGGGCAGGGAGGAGCAGAACCCCAAACCTCTGAGCCCCCCTTAGAGCCCCCCCAGGGGGAGGTGGCAGAGGGGGTGGGACTTGACCCTCCCTCTCAGCCAATGGGCTAGAAGCTGGACTGCAGTAGGGTGATCCTGATTGGCTGGCTCCCCTCGCCCAGGTATGCCACCACCTGTCTGGGCACAGCACGCCCACCCTGCCCCTGACACCTGCCATTGGCCATGCCCTTGTTACCCACAATCCTTTGCTCTGCCGCCCAATCCCCACATTCCTTTTGGGCGGCCCAGAACGGAGGCGATGCCCGATTGGACGGCTTGTCTGAGGTCGACGTCTGATTGGCCAATGTGGGCAAAGGGGGTGCCCAATGAGACCCCTTGGACAGGAGTGATGCTGGATTGGCTGCTTCTGACAGACGTGCTGAGTGATTGGCTGCTTCAGGCAAGGGTGAAAACCAATTGGAAAGCTCGGCAACAGACGACACCTGATTGGCCGCTCCCGCCTGCTGCGCTGAATTGCTGCTAAATGCTGTGTTCCGATTGGCTGGGCCACAAGGTTCGGCCTCGACGTGATTGGCCTCTGGGTGCCCCCGGGGGAGTGTGGGAGTAAACAGCACGTGCTGATTGGTCACTGCATCCAGCGGTTCTGGGGGTGGGTCCGGATTGGCCCTCAGCTGGGGTTCAGGCGGGTTCTTCCCTGCAGAGAGGAGACCAGAGTCACTGACACACACATGCCCCGCGCCGAGATGCAGCCACCTCTGGGGTGGGGCAGGGGGGCTGGTTATACGGGGACCCCTCCTCCGGCGCCGAGATGCAGCCACCTCTGGGGTGGGGTGCGGGGTCTGGTTATACGGGGACCCCTCCCCCGGCGCAGAGATGCAGCCACCTCTGGGGTGGGGCAGGGGCGCTGGTTATACAGGGACCCTCCCCCGGCGCTGAGATGCGGCCACCTCTGGGGTGGGGCAGGGGGGCTGGTTATACGGGGACCCTCCCCCGGCGCCGAGATGCAGCCACCTCTGGGGTGGGGCAGGGTGGCTGGTTATACGGGGACCCCTCCCCCGGCGCTGAGATGCAGCCACTTCTGGGGTGGGGCAGGAGGGCTGGTTATATGGGGACCCCTCGCCTGGCGCCGAGATACAGCCACCTCTGGGGTGGGGTGCGGGGGCTGGTTATACGGGGACCCCTCCCCCGGCGCCGAGATGCAGCCACCTCTGGGGTGGGGCAGGGGCGCTGGTTATACGGGGACCCCTCCCCCGGCGCCAAGATGCAGCCACCTCTGGGGTGGGGCAGGGGGGCTGGTTATACGGGGACCCCTCCCCTGGCGCTGAGTTGCGGCCACCTCTAGGGTGGGGCAGGGGCGCTGGTTATATGGGGACCCCTCCCCCGGCGCTGAGATGCAGCCACTTCTGGGGTGGGGCAGGGAGGCTGATTATACGGGGACCCTCCCCCGGCGCCGAGATGCAGCCACCTCTGGGGTGGGGCAGGGGCGCTGGTTATACAGGGACCCTCCCCCGGTACTGAGATGCGGCCACCTCTGGGGTGGGGCAGGGGGGCTGGTTATACGGGGACCCCTCCCCCGGCGCCGAGATGTGGCCACCTCTGGGGTGGGGTGCGGGGGCTGGTTATACGGGGACCCCTCCCCCGGCGCCGAGATGCAGCCACCTCTGGGGTGGGGCAGGGGGGCTGGTTATACGGGGACCCCTCCCCCGGTGCTGAGATGCAGCCACCTCTGGGGTGGGGCGCGGGGGCTGGTTATACGGGGACCCTCCCCCGGCGCTGAGATGCGGCCACCTCTGGGGTAGGGAGTGGGGGCTGGTTATATGAGACCCCTCCCCCGGCACTGAGATGCGGCCACCTTTGGGGTGGGATGCGGGGGCTGGGAACATGGGGACCCCTTCAGGCATCTGTCTCTTTCCTGGGAGCTTTAACGAATTAGACACAGAGAGAAACGTGGCCTTTCCCATCCTTCCCCCCCACCACCACCCCAGGGACCACCCCTGCCCCCCCACACACCTGTTCCCACCCCAGGGACCTGCCAGCAGGAGTCAGAAATTCCCCGAACAGCTGAACCAGATTCCAGCCATTTCTCACTTCACTTGTTTAGCTATTTTCCCAGCTGGGATGGGAGTGGTGCTGGGGGGGGATGGGAAAGAGAGGTCCCTGAGAGGGGACAGAACCCAGGAGTCCGGGCTCCTGCCCCATTACCTGTGATGAGTTTGCTGCGTTCGGAGGCCTCTGTGGCTAGTGCGTACGCCAGGGTGATGACCCGGTGACGGTCTCTCTCGAGGGGTGGGGGAGACCGGCCCCAGGGCCCCCCGGTCTGGCCCCCCTTCAGTGGAGGCTCCGTGTGGGTCTGGGTCGGCTCTGGCCCAAGGTCGGGGGGGTGAGTCAGAAGAGGGAGCTGGAGGAGGAATTTTAGGAGGGGGAAGTGAACGTGGGGGAAGCTCCCTCCAGGAATTCGAGCTCTGGGGAGACCCACCCCACCCCACTAGCCAGTGCTGCCCCCCACAGCAGAACCCACCTTCTACCCAGGAGTCCTGGCTCCCAGCCCCCCCTGCTCCAACCACTAGGCCCCACTCCCCTCCCAGAGCTCGGGAGAGAACCCAGGAGTCCTGGCTCCCAGCCTCCCCTTGCTCTAACCACTAGGCCCCACTCCCCTCCCAGAGCTCGGGAGAGAACCCAGGAGTCCTGGCTCCCAGCCTCCCCCTGCTCTAACCACTAGACTCCACTCCCCTCCCAGAGCTCGGTAGAGAACCCAGGAGTCCTGGCTCCCAGCCTCCCCCTGCTCTAATCACTAGACCCCACTCCCCTCCCAGAGCCAGGGAGAGAACCCAGGAGTCCTGGCTCCCAGCCCCCCCTGCTCCAACCACTAGGCCCCACTCCCCTCCCAGAGCTCGGGAGAGAACCCAGGAGTCCTGGCTCCCAGCCTCCCCCTGCTCTAATCACTAGACCCCACTCCCCTCCCAGAGCCAGGGAGAGAACCCAGGCATCCTGCTTATCACAGGATCGGTGAGATGTGGGCTTTACTGGGGGTCTGGGGACACAGTGGGTGTGGCCTCGGGACATGCCCCGCCCCCTGGCAGCCGGTCAACCCCTTCCCCGCAGGCTGCGTACCCACCCGGCTGGCGCTGGTCCGGAGCAAGCCCTGCCGGGAGCCCCAGGGGTTCGGTCTGCCCCCCTCCTGCTGCCTCTGGCCTTCCTGGTGCCGGCGCATCCGCTCCAGCTGCTCCTGGACACTCATCCGGGCCCGGTGGGGACCAGGAGGGTCCATGGTGATCGCCTGGGAGGGGGAGAGAATGGCAGGGAGGGAACCCAGGTGTCCTGGCTTCCAGGTCTCCCCCCTCCCCTGCTTTAACCACACACCCACAATCCCCCCTCCCCCCCCAAGCCAGGAAGAGAACCCAGGAGTCCTGGTTCCCAGCCCCCCGTGCTCTGACTACTAGACCCCACCCCTCTCCCAGAGCTGGGGAGAGAACCCAGGAGTCCTGCCTGCCATCCCGCTGCTCTGACCACTAGACCCCGCTCCTCTCCAGAGCCAGAGAGAACCCAGGTGTCCGGGCTCCCACGCGCTGACCCCCAGGGGAAGGGGGGAGCCCAGCTACCTTGGCTGGCAGCTCCTCGGTTCTTTGATCTCGGGGCTCCTGGGGGCCTGGGCTCGGGCTCTGGGGCTGGTGGGGGGCGGCCGGAGGCGAGCTGAGACCTGGGGGGGAGAAGCAGGGGTTAAAGAGGGGGCTGGAAAGGGAGACGAAGGGCGAATGCTGCCCCAGCCGACCTGGGCATGGTGGGGGACCCGCACCTGGTGCTGCAACATCCATCTCCTGCAGGGGGCGCCCTCCGTCCAGCTCAGGGGACCCGGCCCCCGTTCTAGAGGGGCTCTGGGGGGGCCGGGAGACCCAGGCGTCTCCCCTTGTTGCTCGGTCCTCTTCCCGGCCGCCAGCTGGCACAGTCTGCAGGGGAACAGAGAGAAACCCAGGGCCAGGCTAGTAGGGGCTGCAGGTCGGGAGTGAGGGGCACCGTCAGGGCTGGGGGGAGCCCAGGGCCGGGCTGGCAGGGGCTGTGGCCCAGGAGTGAGGGGCACCAACAGGGCTGTGCGGGGGCAGGGCCGGGCTAGCAGGGGCTGCGGGTCGGGAGTGAGGGGCACCAGCAGGGCTGGGCTAGCAGGGGCTGCGGGTCGGGAGTGAGGGGCACCAGTAGGGCTGGGGAAGGGCAGAGCTGGGCTAGCAGGGACTGCGGTTCGGGAGTGAGGGGCACCAGCAGGGCTGGGGGGAGCCCAGGGCCAGGCTGGCAGGGGCTGCGGTTCGGGAGTGAGGGGCACCAGCAGGGCTGGGGGGAGCCCAGGGCCAGGCTGGCAGGGGCTGCGGGTTGGGAGTGAGGGGCACCGGCAGGGCTGGGGGGGAGCCCAGGGCCAGGCTGGCAGGAGCTGCGGCCCAGGGGTGAGGGACTGGGTGCCGCTCCCCCCTCCGGAAAACTGGCCCCTCACCCTGAGTGGCGGCTCGCGCTCCTGGCCTCCCTTGTCCGGCCCCAGGAGGGGCAGGTGGCTCCGGGCTGAGGCCCCCCCGCGCTCCAGGATGGGGGAGGCAGCCAGAGAGAAGCCTGCAAAGGAGATGAGAGAGCGTCAGCGACCCACAGCCCGGCTCCTGCTGAGCCCCCACCCCCCACAGCACAGTGCCCCCCCATAACCCCCACCCTGCCCCACACAGCACAGTGCCTCTCATAGCCCCCACCCTGCCCCCCACAGCACAGCGCCCCCTAGCACCACCCTGGGACACTGCGGCCAGCACCTGGGCTTGTCCTGGGGTCCAGGGCGGGGTAGGGGGCGGGGCTGGCTCCCAACCCCGCAGTGATGTCATCGATCATCCACAGCTCCTGCTGGGCGGCCCCCTGCTCCTGAGGGCAAAGGGCAAAGATCACAGCACAACAATGAGCATCGGACCCAGCGCCACCTACGGGCCCATCTACCCCGGCGTCCCGCCTGCTCCCAGAGCATCGTCCAGACAGAGCAGGGGGGCCCCGGCCCCGCTTCCCAGCCACCGCTGCCACAGCCCTAGAGCTGGGAGGGGACAGGGCCCCCCGAGCCCCCCGCAACCCCCTGCAGCCCAGCGCCCCCTGCTGAGCCCCCCACAACCCCCCGCTGAGCCCCCCGCAGCCCAGCGCCCCCTGCTGAGCCCCCCACAACCCCCTGCAGCCCAGCGCCCCCCAGAACCCCTCGCTGAGCCCCCCGCAATCCCCTGCAGCCCAGCGCCCCCTGCTGAGCCCCCCGCAATCCCCTGCAGCCCAGCACCCCCTGCTGAACCCCCCGCAACCCCCTGCAGCCCAGCGCCCCCCAGAACCCCCCGCTGAGCCCCCTGCAACCCCCTGCAGCCAAGTGCCCCTGATTGAGCCCCCCACCCTGCTCCCTGCAGCCCAGCGGAGCCCCCCAGCCCCCTTCAGCCCAGTGCCCGATTGAGCCCCCCACCCTGCTCCCTGCAGCCCAGCACCCCCAACTGAGCCCCCCACCTCCCTTCAGCCCAGCGCCCTCCGCTGAGCCCCCACCTCGCTCCCTGCAGCCCAGCACCCCTGACTGAGCCCCTATCCCGCTCCCTGCAGCCCAGCACCCTCTGTACAATCCCGGTTTGCTTTAGGGACTTGCTGAGTGATTCACCCCAGGGGAATCATGTGGCAGGGAGTCCCCCAGGCCAATCCCCTCAGTGCAGCGCCAAGATGGAGGCGCCCTAGCGAGGTGACGTACCTGGGGGTGCCCGAGCAGTCGGATCTGAGCCAGCGTTTCCCGCAGCGTCAGCAGCTCGTATTCTAGGGCGGTGAAATCTCCCCAAGCCCTGTCGCTGTCCTGAACGGGAAACTCACAGCTGGTTACACAGGACACAGGGGCGGGACAGGGCCCTTCTGGGGCGGGGCGGGGGGCTGGTTACACAGGACACAGGGCCAGGACAGGGCCCCTCTGGGGCAGGGCGGGGGGCTGGTTACACAGGACACAGGGCCAGGACAGGGCCCCTCTGGGGCGGGGCGGGGGGCTGGTTACACAGGACACAGGGCCGGGACGGGGCCCCTCTGGGGTGGGGTGGGGAGCTGGTTATATAGGGACCCGGCACCGGGACAGGGCCCCTCCTGGGTGGGGCGGGGGGCTGGTTACACAAGACACAGGGCCGGGACAGGGCCCCTCTGGGGTGGGGTGGGGGGCTGGTTACACAGGACACAGGGCCGGGACAGGGCCCCTCTGGGGTGGGGTGGGGGGCTGGTTACACAGGACACAGGGCCGGGACGGGGCTCCTCTGGTCACGGACGGCTCTAGATATTTTGCCGCCCCAAGCACGGCAGGCAGGCTGCCTTCGGTGGCTTGCCTGCGGGAGGTCCCCGGTCCAGCGGATTCGGCGGTAGCCTGCGGGAGGTCTGCCGAAGCCGCAGGACCAGCGGACCCTCCGCAGCCAAGCCGCCAAAGGCACCCTGCCTGCCGCCCTCGAGGCGACCGGCAGAGCACCCCCAGTGGCTTCCTGCCCCAGACACGTGCTTGGCGTGCTGGTGCCTAGAGCCACCGCTGCCTCTGGGGTGGGGCAGGGGCTGGCTATTCGGGGACCCGGCGCCGGGATGTGACCCCTCTGGGGCGGGGCAGGGGGCTGGGTATTCGGGGACCCGGCACCGGGATGCGGCCCCTCTGGGGCGGGGCAGGGGCTGGCTATTCGGGGACCCGGCGCCGGGATGCGACCCCTCTGGGGCAAGGCAGGGGGCTGGGTATTCGGGGACCCGGCGCCGGGATGCGGCCCCTCTGGGGCGGGGCGAGGGGCTGGGTATTCGGGGACCCGGCGCCGGGATGCGGCCCCTCTGGGGCGGGGCGGGGGGCTGGCTATTCGGGGACCCGGCGCCGGGATGCGGCCCCTCTGGGGCGGGGCATGGGGCTGGTTATTCGGGGACCCGGCGCCGGGATGCGGCCCCTCTGGGGCGGGGCAGGGGGCTGGCTATTCGGGGACCTGGCGCCGGGATGCGGCCCCTCTGGGGCGGGGCAGGGGGCTGGCTATTCGGGGACCCGGCGCTGGGATGCGACCCCTCTGGATTGGGGCGGGGGGCTGGCTATTCGGGGACCTGGTGCCGGGATGCGACCCCTCTGGGGCGGGGCGGGGGGCTGGCTATTCGGGGACCCGGCGCCAGGATGCGGCCCCTCTGGGGCGGGGGGCTGACTATTCGGGGACCCGGCACCAGGATGCGACCCCTCTGGGGCGGGGCAGGGCGGGGGGCTGGCTATTCGGGGACCTGACGCCGGGATACGGCCCCTCTGGGGTG
Source organism: Gopherus flavomarginatus (assembly GCF_025201925.1). NCBI lineage: Eukaryota > Metazoa > Chordata > Testudines > Testudinidae > Gopherus > Gopherus flavomarginatus. The sequence continues at coordinate 4,246,307 of NC_066634.1, read as the reverse complement.
GAGCGGAGGGCTAGCTATTCAGGGACCCGGCGCCAGGATGCGGCCCCTATGGGGTGGGGCGGGGGGCTGGCTATTCGGGGACCAGGCGCCGGGATGCAACCCTTCTGGAGTGGGGAGGGGGGCTGGCTATTTGGGGACCCGGCGCCGGGATGCGGCCCCTCTGGGGTGGCGCGGGGGGCTGGCTATTCGGGGACCCGGCGCCGGGATGCGGCCCCTCTGGGGCAGGGCGGGGGGCTGGCTATTCGGGGACCCGGCGCTGGGATGCGGCCCCTCTGGGGTGGGGCGGGGGGCTGGCTATTCGGGGACCCGGCGCCGGGATGCGGCTCCTCTGGGGTGGGGCGTGGCCCCGCTCACACTCACCAGTGCCAGGTCGCAGAGCCGGGCTCTCACTTGCACCAGCTCCTCCTGCAGCCGCCTCTGCTGGTACCAGATTTTCTCCTCCGCCAGCTCCTGGCCTTGGCATTCGTCCAGCTGGTGCCGGAGCAGCTCCAGGGCCTTCTCCAGCCTCTCCTGGGGAGTCCGACCCAGTTACCCCTTGGATGGCAGGGCGGGGCCAGTGGGGGTGGGCAAGGTCCTGCCGTCCCACCCCGTCTTGGGGGAAATCCCCTGGGCCCCTCCTCTGCTGGGTCACTCCCTTACGAACAGCCCAGCACTTAAGGGTTAATGTCCCATTGCCTCCCCCCACCACCACTCTGGGGCAACCCCTGTTTTCACCTGGTGGAAGCAATTGCCAAGCCTGACCGGTGGGGCGCAGGGGCTGGGTATCCAGGGACCCCTCGCTCAGCGCTGGGGTGCGGCTGGCTCTGGGGTGGGGCACGGGGGCTGGTTGTGCGGGGACCCCTCACCCGGCGCTGGGGTGCGGCTGGCTCTGGAGTGGGGTGCGGGGGCTGGGTATACGGGGACCCCTCGCCCAGCGCTGGGATGCGGCTGGCTCTGGGGTGGGGCATGGGGGCTGGGTATACGGGGACCCCTCACCCGGAGCTGGGATGCGGCTGGCTCTGGGGTGGGGCAGGGGGGCTGGGTATACGGGGACTCCTTGCCTAGGCCGGGGGAGGGAGAGCGAAATCACCTTCTCAGCCCGCAGCTGCCCCGTCTCCTCCTCCAGCCCCCGAAGCAGCTTGTCCTGGCCGCAGAGTTTAGTCAGGAGAATCTAGGGTGGGAGCAAAAAGATAAAAAGATACTGCGGTGGGGAAGCGGGAGGGGTGAGAAAACCAGGTTGTTTCAGCGGCCTCCAGGTGGTGCCGAGCCGGAGATGGTGCCCTTGCGGGGGGTGGGGGGGGCGAGGGGACAGGATTTTACCGGCGTGGGGCAGACGTAGGGTTCAGGTTTGGGGCATCTCAGGCAGGAAGGGTCCCAGGGGAGCGTCTCCTGTCCCCAAGGCATGGCCAAATACCAGAAAATGCTCAGCTGTAAAAACCAGGGAGGAGGCGGGATAGCAGGGTTGATGGGCCCATGGGTCTGATCTGGGTGTCAGGGGTAGATGGGCCTGTGGGTCTGATCCAGGGGAGGTGGAATACCAGGATAGATGGGCCTATGGGTCTGATCCGGGGGGGAGGCGGGATACCGGGATAGATGGGCCCGTGGGTCTGATCTGGGTGTCCGAGGTACATGGGCCCATGGGTCTGATCCGGGAGAGGCGGGATACCGGAGTAGATGGGCCCGTGGGTCTGATCCGGGGGGAGGTGGGATACCGGGATAGATGGGCCCATGGATCTGATCTGGATGTCAGGGGTAGATGGGCCCGTGGGTCTGATCCGGGAGTGGCGGGACACCGGGGTAGATGGGCCCGTGGGTCTGATCCAGGGGGAGGCGGGATACTGGGGTAGATGGGCCCGTGGGTCTGATCCAGGGGGAGGCGGGATACCGGGGTAGATGGGCCCGTGGTTCTGATCCAGGGGGAGGCGGGACACCGGGGTAGATGGGTCCGTGGGTCTGATCCAGGGGGAGGCGGGATACTGGGGTAGATGGGCCAGTGGGTCTCATCCAGGGGGAGGCGGGATACCGGGGTAGATGGGCCCGTGGGTCTGATCCAGGAAAGGTGGGATACCGGGGTAGATGGTGTGACGAACTGGGAATGTTCTTAATGTTTTCTCTGAATACTGTGTTGGTGCCTCAGTGTCCCCTCTGCAGTTCTTAAGTATCTAGGTGGGATCAGGGTGTGTGATTGCTGCAGAGCAAAGGGCCAGTGCACCTAAATGCCTGGCACTCTGTCTACTAGCAGCTGATGGCCTGGGCCCCTCCCTGCAAAGGTGCCAGCTGAAGGTGTTGGAGACAAAGGGATCAGGTGACCTCCTGGCCCGGGAAAGGGGCTGAGCAGAGGAGGAGGGGCTGGAGGGGGGGGCAGTCTGGAGCTGGCTGGGGACTGTAGAACTGATAAATAAAATTGTTTTTAATTTATTAATGTAACTTCTGTTCACCATCCACACTACACTTGCCTACACTGTAACTTCTGTTCCATATTGGAATTTAAGCCCCATTTTAAAGCGCTCACTCCATTTTGTAAAAGCCTCCTCCAACCTTCATTTGTGCAGACCCTGCCGTAATCTTATTAGTTAGTTTAGATGTGTGACTGAGGTATGGATGGATGACGGAATCAGCCTCCAGCCCCAGCCTGTCCTGATGAGATAAAGGTCAAACCCCACCAGCTGAAGACCTAGACAACAGCCCTAAACAAAGTAAGAAGCATCCACCCTAAAAAGAAAAGGACAAAAGAATAACAGAAGGAAGATCAAAGCCCAGGTTCAAGGCTGAAAGTCAGGCCTGCAATTGACGGGTGATCAATCCAAACCCAGAGGCAACGTGACACAGCAAGACCTATGGACTTTGAATCCAAACTGAAAGCCTATAAAAAAGAAGGGTGAGATGAGAGACTCTGGGTAACATTCTGCTGCCAACATGGAAGGACATCGGTGCAGGCTCAGCAGAGACCCAGCTCGTCCTTGCGCCCGGCTTTCCTGGCCAGTTACCGCCACGAGCTACCAACCCAAGCTGCAAACTCGAGCCACGAACTCAAGCGATCTTCAGGACTGGTAACTGTGCAGCAGCTGCAGAACATCTGATGGGTGTGTGTGTGTGTGTATAGGTATTAGGTATACTGTGTGTGTATAAGAATTAAGATATTAGTTATTAGTCATAAATCAAATTGTTATCATAATAAATGTGGCATCTTTGTCTTGCCCCCTGAAAAGATCCTGTGTCGTTTTGTCTGTACAACAGGGCGAGGAGTGAAGTGCAGACGTGGGGGTCTGGCTCACTGCCCCCCAGAATGGACCCGGCTGAGGGGTCCGGTTCTCTGTCCCTACAAGCTCTGGTTTAGACCCTGTTCCTGTCATCTAATGAACCTCTGTTTTACTAGCTGGCTGAGAGTCTCGTCTGACTGTGAAGTGGGGGTGCAGGACCCTGTGGCTTCCCCAGGACCCCGCTGGGCGACTCGCTGTGGGAAGCGCATGGAGGGGCAGAGGATGCTGAATGCTCCCAGGAGAGACCCAGGAGGTGAAGCCGTGTGAGCTTCTTGCCCTGGAGACAGTCTGCTCCGAGGGAGAGGAGGCTCCCCAAAGTCCTGCCTGGCTTGGTGGGGAGCAGTTCCAGAGCATCGCCCGCGGACTCTGTGACAGATGGGCCCGTGGGTCTGATCCAGGGGGAGGCGAGATACCAGGGTAGATGGGCCAATGGGTCTGATCTGGGTGTCGGGGTAGATGGGCCCGTGGGTCTGATCCAGGGGGATGTGGGATATCGGGGTAGATAGGCCCGTGGGTCTGATCTGGGTGTCAGGGATAGATGGGCCCGTGGGTCTGATCCGGAGGGACGCGAGATACCAGGGTAGATGGGCCAATGGGTCTGATCTGGGTGTCAGGGGTAGATGGGCCCGTGGGTCTGATCTGGGGGAAGGCGGGATACTGGGGTAGATGGGCCCGTGGGTCTGATCTGGGTGTCAGGGATAGATGGGCCCGTGGGTCTGATCCGGAGGGAGGCAAGATACCAGGGTAGATGGGCCAATGGGTCTGATCTGGGTGTCAGGGGTAGATGGGCCCGTGGGTCTGATCTGGGAGAAGGCGGGATACTGGGGTAGATGGGCCCGTGGGTCTGATCTGGGTGTCAGGGGTAGATGGGCCCATGGGTCTGATCCGGGAGGAGGCGGGATACTGGGGTAGATGGGCCCGTGGGTCTGATCTGGGTGTCAGGGGTAGATGGGCCCATGGGTCTGATCCGGGAGGAGGCGGGATACTGGGGTAGATGGGCCTGTGGGTCTGATCTGGGTGTCAGGGGTAGATGGGCCCGTGGGTCTGATCCAGGGGGAGGCGGGATACCGGGGTAGATGGGCCTGTGGGTCTGATCTGGGTGTCAGGGGTAGATGGGCCCGTGGGTCTGATCCGAGGGGAGGCAAGATACCAGGGTAGATGGGCCCGTGGGTCTGATCCGGAGAAGGATTTGGAGGTGTCCGGGGCATGTGGGTGATGCTGTGCATGGGGGTCAGAGGACGCAGACACACACACACACACTCACGTCGGTGTCACTTTGAGCCCTGGGCAGCGCCAGCAGGGTCCTGTCCCGGGACAGAGGGGCCACGGTCCGGGGCTGGGAGAGAAAAAAACCCCAAGAGGGTGAGGAGCAGAGGACTCAGGCATCCAGCCCTCCCCCATGTTCCCCTCCCACCTCCCATGCCGGAATCCTGCCGGCCGAGCCACAGGCGCCCCTGCAGGGCGCTGATCAGGGGATGGAGGGGGAAACTGAGGCACGTACTTGGCAGGGGGTACGTACCGGAGCTCCCAGTGAGGTCCTCTTTCCTAGGGGGCGGCTGGTGACCGGGGGCAGCGGGGGCAGGTGGAGGTAGCCAGAGGAGGCCGAATGTGGGGAGATCTAGGGAGAAAGGGGTGAGGACAGGGTCAGCGGTGGGAGGACAAGGGGGGACAGGGGAAGGGGGGTGCGGGAGGAGGGTCACTCACCAATCGGCCGTGGAGACGGGCGCGGGGTGGGGCAGCCCCCAGGGAGGGGTAAACCCGGTCTGTGAACTGCAGGGGGCAGAGAAGATAGGGGTCAGACAGCGCCAACCCCCCACCCCAAAGCACACACCCCCTGCTGACCTCCACCCCGCTCCTCACAGCCCAGTGCCCCCTGCTGACCCCCTCACCCCACCCCCTGCAGCCCAGCACCCCCACTGACTCCCCGCTCCCTGCAGCCCAGCGCCCCTGCTGACTCCCCTGCCCCACCCCACACAGCCCAGCACCCTCTGCTGACCCCCACCCTGCACCTTGCAGCCCAGTGCCCTCTGCTGACCCCCTGGCCCTGCTCCCTGCAGCCCAGCACCCCCTGCCGACCCCCCGGCCCTGCTCCCTATAGCTCAGTGCCCCCTGCTGACCCCCCTCCCCACAGCCCATTGCCCCCTCCTGACCCCCCCACCCCACTCCCTGCAGCCCAATGCCCCCGCCCCCAGCATACCCGGCTCCGGGGCTGTCTCCCCAGGGCAGGGCCCAGCGTGGCCGTCTGCAGGAGGCTCTCCTCCGCTGGGGTCCCGGGTCGTGCCAGGCAATGGCTGGGGTGGGGGCTGTGGGGGTAGCGCCCAGGGGGTCGGGCACAGGGCTCTTCGGAGGGCCGCACATCGTAGCGGTCGGCAGGGGTCTGGGGGTGCCCAGGGATGGTCCTGCTGCCCCGCGCGGCCCCCCCAGGGGCAATATCCACCCGCCCCACTGGGGTGTGGGGCCGGGCCAGGCTGGTCCCTGCCTGGACCAGCAGGGGGAGCTCTTCGCAGGACGCAGCCAGCTCAGGGGCTCGGACCCTCATGGAGGAGGCCCCTGGGCCCCCTTGGCCCCCCCGCACCCCCCTGAGCTCGGCAGGGGTGGGGGGAAGGGAGTAGGAACAGGAGGAGCGGATGTGGGACTGGGCATCTGTGGAGGGCTCCCAGGGGGAGGGGGGCTCCAGGGGGGGCTGTTCAGATTCAGGGGGGCAGAGGCGTGGGGAGGGCCTGGGGGGGCCGGGATGGGGGCGTGTGGCTGCCGAGGTCTCCTGGCCCCGCAGGATGCGGGACGAGAGAGAGCTGGGGGAAGAGGAGCAGAGAGGAAAGGGTTAATCGGGCGGTGAGGTACCCCTGCCCCCCCCACAGCGCCCCCTTCTGGAGCAGGCCAGGGCGAGAGGCTCTTACCTTAGGCTCTGCAGCTCCCCCCCGAGCCCTTCCCCATTGACCGGGCTGGGGGGTGGGGCAGGGCCGCTGGGCAGGGGCCCCCCCTCGCCCTGCGCCCCCCGGCCCGTCACAGACAGACTCTCCGCAGACGAGTGGGGCCCCGAGAGCCGAGCGATTTCCAAGGACTCGATGCTCTTGGCGGGACCCAGGTCGGGCGTGAGTGGCCGGATCTCCTCGAAGAGACGGGCTGGGGGGGGCACCGGCCGGCTGAGCAGCTGGGGAGGGCGGCTCCTGCTATGGGGTGAGAGACAGAGAATATTTACTCCAGAACCCAGGAGTCCTGGCTCCCAGCTCCCCCCACCCCCAGGTTTTAACCACTAGACCACACTTCCCTCCCCTCCCCAGAGTAGGGAGAGAACCCAGGAGTCCTGGCTCCCAGCCCCCCTCAGCTCTTACCACTAGACCCCACTCCATTCCCAGAACTGGGGAGAGAACCCAGGAGTCCTGGCTCCCAGCCCTCCCCACTCTAACCACTAGACCCCCCCACTCCTACATGGTGCTGGGGTCACTCTCGGCGGCAGCAGATTGGCTCATGGCTCGGATCCAGCCATTCATGTCCTCCTGGGTGTCCGCGCTGAAGTGGTACGTCCGCATCCCCCGGTGCTCGGCCTGGGGCATAGATGTGGGGGGTGGTTAGCAAGGAGGGGCTCTGACCTTGGGCTCCAGAGAGCCACCCCCAGCTCTAACCTCTAGCCCCCACTCCCCTCCCAGAACTGGGGAGAGAACCCAGGAGTCCTGGCTCCCAGGCCCCCCTGCTCTAACCACCAGACCCCACTCCCCTCCCAGAGCCAGGGAGAGAACCCAGGAGTCCTGCCTCCCAGCCTCCCCTGCTCTAACCACTAGACCCCACTCCCCTCCCAGAGATGGGGAATAGAACTCAGGTCTCTGTGTGTCTCCAAGTGGGGGACCCCGAATGGGGTACCTGGTTGGGGGGTTCCAACCAGACTGACTCCCCTCAGACTGACCTTGAATGTGAATCTTCGGCTCTTCCCATCCCTGGGCAGCGGCCGGATCTCGTAGCTGGGGAGTGGGATGCTCCCCAAAACTGCCTCCTCCCTGCTGTCTGGGGGACCCCAAAAGGAAGGAGGATTAATGGGCTGCCTCTCCCTGCCCTGCTCCCCACGGCGCCCCCTGCTGGGGCAGGGCAGGGCTGGGGCAGCTGGGAGCTCCCCCCGCCCCGCTCCCCACGAAGCCCCCTGCTGGGGCAGGGAAGGGCTGGGGCAGCTGGGAGTCCCCCCACCCCGCTCCCCATGGTGCCCCCTGCTGGGGCAGGGCAGGGCTGGGGCAGCCGGGAGGTTCCCGCACCCCGCTCCCCACGGCGCCTCCTGCTGGGGCAGGGAAGGGCTGGGGCAGCTGGGAGTCCCCCCACCCCGCTTCCCACGGTGCCCCCTGCCGGAAGGTTCCCCCCCACCCCGCTCCCCACGGCGCCCCCTGCTGGGGCAGGGCAGAGCTGGGGCAGCTGGGAGCTCCCCCCTACTCTGCTCTCCACAGTGCCCCCTGCTGGGGCAGGGCAGGGCTGGGGCAGCCGGGAGGTACCCCCCCACCCCGCTCCCCACGGCGCCCCCTGCTGGGGCAGGGCAGGGCTGGGGAAGCTGGGAGCTCCCCCCTACCCCACTCCCCACAGTGCCCCCTGCTGGGGCAGGGCAGGGCTAGGGCAGCTGGGAAGTTCCCACCACCACCCCGCTCCCCACTGCACCCCCTGCTGGGGCAGGCAGGGCTGGGACAGCTGGGAGCTCCCCCCACTCCGCTCCCCACAGTGCCCCCCGCTGCGGCAGGGCAGGGCTGGGGCAGCCGGGAGGTTCCCCCTCACACCCCGCTCCCCATGGCGCCCCTTGCTGGGGCAGGGCAGGGCTGGGGCATCTGGGAGCTCCCCCCTACCCTGCTCCCCACAGTGCCCCCTGCTGGGGCAGGGCAGGGCTGGGGCAGCTGGGAGGTTCCCCCCCACCCCGCTCCCCACGGCGCCCCCTGCTGGGGCAGGGCAGGGCTGGGGCAGCTGGGAGCTCCCCCCTACCCCACTCCCCACAGTGCCCCCTGCTGGGGCAGGGCAGGGCTGGGGCAGCCGGGAGGTACCCCCCCACCCCGCTCCCCATGGCGCCCCCTGCTGGGGCAGGGCAGAGCTGGGGCAGCCGGGAGGTTTCCCCCCCACTCCGCTCGCCACGGCGCCCCCTGGTGGGGCAGGCAGGGCTGGGGCAGCCGGGAGCTCCCCCGCTCCCCACGGCGCCCCCTGCTGGGTGGGTTGGGGGGCCAGTACCTCGGTAGTAGAAGAGGCAGTAATCAGCCAGCACAAACCACCGTCGCTTCCACAGCTTCAGGCCGGAGCTGTCCTGGAACGAGAGCCGCCCCGACAGCAGGGTGAGGGGCACAGGCAGCGATTGGGGGGGTGGGGGTACCCCCAACAGCCCCTCCCCCATTCCTCCCAAAACTAACATCACCTCCCCCATGCCCCCAACAGCCCCCCAAAAGTAACAGCCCCTCCCCGTGCTCCCCAACAGCCCCTGCCCATGACATCCAAGATCCCCCCAAAACTACCTGCCCTCCGCCATGCCCCCCAACACCCCTCCAAAACTGCCCCTCCCCCACACTAACAGTGCCCAATTGCCCCCAACAGCCCCCCAAAAGTAACAGCCCCTCCCCCATGGCCCCCCAACAACCTTCCCACACTAATAGACGCTCCCCATCCCCTGCCCCATTGAGTGTCCCTGCCCTGTGCCCATCTCAATGACCTTGCCCCCCCGAACTCTCAGCCCAGACCCCCGTGCCCCATCACCCCCCAAGCGATCACCTCCCCCCCGTTGCCCCCCAACCTAACAACCCCTTGGCGCCAATCTACCAGCCTCTATCCCTCCCCAAAGGCGGCCCCCCGGCTCCCCCCCCATACCTGTTTGCAGAGCCAGCCCCGAATGACGACGGGGGCATTGGGGTCCCGCTTGATGGAATTTTCCCTTTTCCCAAAGGTGTGAACCCTCCGCAGGGAGCGCGACGGCTGGGGGGGCGGACAAGAAAGGCTTAATCCCCACACACACACACACACACACACACACACCAGCCACTAGGGGGCGCCAGCTCCCACCCAGCCCCAGGACAGGGACTGGCTGGCTCAGAGGGGCAGGGAATGGGGCACGGGGCCCTTCCCCTCTAGGGGGCACTGGCTCCCACCCAGCCCCAGGGCAGGGACTGGCTGGCTCAGAGGGGCAGGGAATGGGGCACGGGGCCCTTCCCCTCTAGGGGGCGCCAGCTCCCATCCGGCCCCAGGGTGGGGACTGGCTGGCTCGGGGAATGGGGAGTGGGGCCTGTCCCCTCTAGGGGGCCCAGGTTTGGGGGCAGGTGTTGTGGGATTTAAGGTGGGAGCTGTGGGTGGGAGAAGAGGAGGGGATGGTTGTGGGGGGCAGGGGGTGCTGGGTCGAGCCCCCCCCTCCACAGGCCACCCCTGGCAGAGCCCCAACCCTGCCCCTCATACCTTGGCGGCCCCCAGGCTGACGGAGGAGATGGTGAGGACGCTGCTGGCCTGGCTCAGGCTGCTCCTGGGACGTTCCCCGTCGGCCATGGCTCCCGGCGGGCGCGCCTGGAACAGAACACGGGCCTGGGGCATCAGGGCACTGCTGCAGAGAAGCTCACAGCACCAGAGTCCCCGACTGGGGGCACCGCTGCAGGAAAGTTCGTAGCACCAGGGTCTCCAGCTGGGGCACTGCTTCAGGGAAGCTCGCAGCACCAGGGTGCCTGTCTGGGGCACTACTCTGGGGAAGCTCGCAGAGCTGGGGTCTCCAGCTGGGGCACTGCTGTGGGGTAGTTTGCAGCACTGGGGTCTCCAGCTGGGGCACCGCTCCAGGGAAGCTCACAGCAGGCAGACAGGCTGGGGTCTCCCCTGACCCAGCGCGCAGGGTCCAGGGTGGCCCGTGGGTGGGAGAACAAAGCAGGACCTGAACTAGTGGCGGCCCCAGATTCCCGGGGGTGGGGTGGGGCAGGCGGGTGGCCAGAGGATGAATGGAGCCATTCATGGCCCTGGCCTGGGCATTGGGTTGGGGGTGGGAGGCCTGGGCACAGCTGGGGTGGGGGGCTGTGCTAAGGGGTGAGAGCGACGGCTAGCAAGGCCCCATGGCAAAGGCCGGTGCAAAGCTGCAAGCTTCCCCCCAGCAGTGCCCCCAGCCAGGACCCACCGGCATGGAGACACGGCCTCATCTCCCCATTACACCCCATCCCCTGGGGACCCCCAATACCTAGACACGGTCCTGCCCCCCCTGCTATACCCCATCCCCTGGGGACCCCCAATACCCAGACATGGTCCTGCCCCCCCTGCTATACTCCATCCCCGGGGACCCCCAATACCCAGACATGGCCCCATCTCCCCACTACATCCCATCCCCTGGCTACCCCCAATACCCAGACACAGCCCCATCTCCCCACTACACTCCATCCCCTGGGGACCCCCTATACCAAGACACGGTCCTGCCCCCCCGCTACACCCCATCCCCTGGGGACCCCCGATACCCAGACACGATCCTGCCCCCTTCCCCCACTATACCCCAGCGCCCAGGACCCTCAGAACCGAGACACAAACCCCCTCGCCACACCCCATCCCCTGGGACCCCCGGTACCCAGACACAGTCCTGCTCCCCCGCTATACCCCGGCCCCCAGAACTCCCAGCCCCCAGTGACACCCCCCGGCTATAACCCGACCCCCGGCACCTACACGGCCCCCCAAAACACGCCCTGCTGCCCCCCCTTACTGCAGATCAATCAAGCGGGGAGCTGAGGCGCCGTAGCCCAGCGCACCCCCGGGCACTGGGCGGGGGAACCCGGCCGACAGAGCCGCTTGTTCTGTTCCCGGCTCCGGCCGCGGCGCCGGCTGGGACACAGGGACCAGCTGCCTGCGGGGGCGGGGGGCGCAGGAAGCCAGGAATTCCTGATCTGACACGGCTCGGCCCCACCCCGAGGTCAGAGACCCGCGGGCCTGGATTTAACCCGTTCCCCGGCTTGGGACACGGCGGGAGAAGTCCCCGGCTGGGGCACTGCTGAGGGGAAGCTCGCAGCGCCAGGGTCCCTGGCTGGGGCACTGCTGGGGGGAAGCTCGCAGTGTCAGGCCCCAGCAGGCCTGGCTGGGGAGGAAGCTCACACATTGGGGTCCCTGGCTGGGGCACTGCTGGGGGGAAGCTCGCAGCGCCAGGGTCCCTGGCTGGGGCACTGCTGTGGGGAAGCTCACAGCGTCAGGCCCCAGCAGGCCTGGCTGGGGGGGGGAAACTCACACATTGGGGTCCCTGGCGGGGGCACTGCTGTGGGGAAGCTCACAGCGTCAAGCCCCAGCAGGCCCGAGGTATTTAGTTGGAATTCAGAGCAGGACAAAACTCCCTGGTCTCCCTCCTTCCCCCCCCCCAGCTGCATCCCCACCCTGCCCCTCCCCCTTGGCTCAGTGCCCTGGCTGGAGCCCCCGTGTCCCCCAGCCGGCCTGCCCCCCATCTCCCCCCACAGCTGTGGGGTTCTCCCCATGGGGGAAAATCACCCCCTCAAATTCCCCCACCCCTCCCTTAGCCCTCTGACCCCCCCCTCAACCTGAGCTCCCCCACTCTTCCCTCCCCATGCCAGCTGGTGCCCGGGATGGGGCCTGGTATGTGCCCCCCCTAAGGAATCCGCGCCCACGGGCCTGAGCGGGGGGCAGACACACAACCCCACCGCCCCATTGATTCCAGCTGCTCTGCGCCCCCCACCCTGAGATGCCAGGAGGGATGGACAGATGGGGGGGCGCTGTGGAGGGACGGGGCAGGGCTGGGGGACTGGTTGGGGGGCAGTTCTTACCTGGCTCCCAATGGGACACGCTGGGGTCCGGGCCGCTCGGGGGGGGATCTTAGCGACACCCCACTGGGCCAGTGCCTGTCTCCTCTCGCTCCCCCCCAGCTCCCTCTCTGCCCCCCTGCCCCCCTTCTTCCCTCGGCCCCCCAGCCCGGCCGCCTGCCCCCTCCCCGCTTCCTGTTCCCCCTCCTCCTCCTCCTCCCCTCACTCCACCTTCCTTTCTCCCTATTTTCTTCCGTCCATCCCCATCCTCACCCCTCTTCCTGTCCCCCTACACCCCTCTACCATCTGTCCCCCTACACCCCTCTAGCCTTCAGTCCCCCTACACTCTTCTTCCTAGCCCCCTACACCCATCTATCATCCGTCCCCCTACACCCCGCTAGCTCCGACCCCCTACACCCCTCTTCCTATCTCCCTACACCCTCTTCCTATCTATCCCCGTACACCCCTCTACCATCTGTCCCCCTACACCCCTCTTCCTGTCCCCCTACACCCCTCTACCATCTGTCCCCCTACACCCCTCTTCCTGTCCCCCTACACCCCTCTACCATCTGTCCCCCTACACCCCTCTTCCTGTCCCCCTACACCCCTCTACCATCTGTCCCCCTACACCCCTCTAGCCTTCAGTCCCCCTACACTCTTCTTCCTAGCCCCCTACACCCCGCTAGCTCCGTCCCCCTACACCCCTCTTCCTATCTCCCTACACCCTCTTCCTATCTATCCCCGTACACCCCTCTACCATCCGGCCTCCTACACCCCTCTCCCTGTCCCGCTACACCCCTCTAGCCCTCCATCCCCCTACACCCCGCTTCCTATCTATCCTCAGCCACCTCATCTATCTATCTATCCCCATCACCCCCCCTCTATTTCCAGCCACCCCTTCTCTCGCTCTCAGCTGTTTCTTACCCCCCACCCCGGCCCGGAGTAACTGCCCGGCTCCCGGAGGAGACTGGGACAAAGAGAATTTCTCTCGGTCCACTCCCCTCCCACCACAGCCTAGCCAGGGCCGGGCGGGGACAGAGAGCAGGGGAGCTCGGGGCCAGGACTCCTGGGTTCTCTCCCTGGATCTGGGAGGGGAGTGGGGTCTAGTGGTTAGAGCGGGGGGTGGATGGGAGCCAGGACTCCTGGGTTCTCTCCCTGGTTCAGGACGGACTGGGTTAGCGTGGAGGGCTGGGAACCCAGAGAGATGCCTGGAGGTGGAGGGGTGTGTGTTGGGGGCGCTGACCCATGCACCCCACAGATACAGGGTCATTCCCCCCCCCCGCGCGCACACACACACACACACACACACACTTGGCCTGAGCATCTGGCGCCCCCGTGTGGCCGGACACCTTCAGGACAGGGCGGTGTCCCGGCCCCTGCACCTGCCCGTGGCTCCCGGGGGCGCTGCATGTCTGGCCACGTCCCTTCCCCCCCTCCCCTCCCCCGCTGCAGATGGGGGGCGGGGTTTGCCAGGGGAAGTGCACCCTGAGTAGTGGGGATCCATAAAGGGGACCATGTTAATGTCCGTGGTGCGTCCCTAAGGGGAACATTATCCCATTTCACAAACAGGGAAACTTAGGCACAGGGTGGCAGCAAGACACACAGAGAACCCAGGAGTCCTGGCTCCTAGCCCTTGTCCTGCTCTAACCACTAGACCCCACTCCCCTCCCAGCTGAGGAGAGAACCCAGGAGTCCAGGCTCCTAACCCCTCTTGCTCTAACCACCAGACTCCCTTCCCCTCCCCTCCCAGAGCCAGGGAGAGAACCCAGTCCTGGCTCCCAGCCCTTGTCCTGCTCTAACCGCTTGACCCCACTCCCCTCCCAGAGCTGGCCAGAGAACCCAGGAGTCCTGGCTCCCAGACCCCCTGTTCTAACCACCCATCTCCGCTCCCCTCCCAGAGCTGGGCAGAGAACCCAGGAGTCCTGGCTCCCCCCACCCCCTAACCAACTATTTCAGCTGCCTGGGACAGAAGCAAACGAAAAGCTCCATTCACGCCACTTTTAAAACGGAAGAAAAACAAACTCGAAAAGTGACAGTGAAAACTAACAGTGAAACTGCAGCTGAGGCCTGGAATTTCAAGGGAAACCCCAGCCCGGCAGGAGTGTGACGGGGATCCCAAGCCACCCCCCACCAGGCCTGAACTGGGTCCCCTGTGTCGCCTACAGCTAGAAAGGACCTGGGCGTCCTGGCTCCCAGCCCCCCTGCTCTAACCACTAGACCCCACTCCCCTCCCAGAGCTGAGGAGAGAACCCAGAGTCCTGGCTCCCACACATACAATGTTTAGTTCGGTATGAGGTTTAGTGGTGGTTGTGTTGTTGCGTATCTCTGGAGCGCAGCATTGTGTTGTGTGCCACATGCTGTGTCACCTTTTGTGCTGCTCCGCCAGAGGGTGTTGTGTTGCAGTGTGTGTTTGCATGATGTGTTGAACATCCCTGGGTTGTGCTGTGTTTCCGGGGCCTCTGTGCTGTGTGCTGTGCCTACTGTTGTGTTGTGTTGTTATATTGTCTGGTGGTACTTTGTGTCGAGTTTTGCTAGGTTGTGGTGTTGTGTGTGTTGGGCTTGCGCAGTATTGTCGAGTGGTATGTGTTCAGTGTGCTGGGCAGACTCCCGGAGCGGGTTGTGATTGTGCTGAGTTGCTATCTTGTGGTTGCATTGCCTGTGTTGTGTATTGCTTGGGATTGTGTTGCTTTGATTGGGTTTTATGTGCAATGGTAGTGTGAAGGCTCTATTGTGTATGTGGTGTTGTGATTCTGTTGTGTGTGCACCGGGCAGGGTTGTGTGCATGTTGTGTTGGATGTAGTTGTGTTGTGTGGCTGCTGTGTTGGATTGTGACTGTGTTGTATATTTGTTCCGTTGTGCTGCGTGTGTTGGATTATGACTGTGTTGTGCATTTGCACTGGGGTGTTGTGCGTGCATTGGTCTGTGACTGTGTTGGACTTTGACTGTGTTGTGTATTTGCTCTGTTGTGTGGCATTTGTTCCCCATGGTTTGCACTGTGTGAAGGGTGTGGCACTCTGGCTGCCCTGCTGTGCTGTGTGTTGGGTGGGGCAGGAGAGGTGCTGCATTGGGAGGGGCTGTGTGTGCTGGTTGTGATGGATCAGGACTTGTTGTCTTGCACTATGTTGTGCAGGTAGCGCATTGTGGACTGTTGTGTGTGTTGTGTTGTGTATGCGCTGCATTGTGGACTGTTGTGTGTGTGTTAGGGAAGGCGGTTGTGTGGTGCTCTGATGTGTGCTGTGTACGTGTTGCGTTGCACTGCTGGGTACATGCTGGGTTGGGTTGTGTACATGTTGCTGGGGATGCCCTGTATTGTCTCCAATTGCTCTGCTTTGTAGCACTGCACTGCTGGGGACTTGCTGGGCTGGGTTGTGTTGTGTTGTGTTGCACTGCTTGGCACATGTTGGGTTGTGTATGTTGTATTGTGTTGTGTTGCACTGAGGGGTACGTGCTGGGCTGTGTGTGTTGTGTATGTTGTGTTGCATTGTTGCACTTCTGGGGATGTGCTGGGCTGTGTGTGTTGTGTTGCACTGCTGGCCACGTGCTGGGTTGTGTGTGTTATGTATGTTGTGTTGCACTGCTGGCCACGTGCTGGATTGTGTCTGTTGTGTTGTGTTGCACTGCTGGGAACATGCTGGGTTGTGTTGTGTTATGCTGCACTGCTGGGAACATGCTAGGTAGTGTATGTTGTGTTGTGTATGTTGTGTTGCACTGCTGGGAACATGCTGGGTTGTGTATGTTGTGTTGTGTTGTGTTGCACTGCTGGGCACGTGCTGGGTTGTGTATGTTGTGTATGTTGTGTTGCACTGCTGGGCACGTGCTGGGTTGTGTATGTTGTGTTGTGTTGCACTGCTGGGAACATGCTGGGTTGTGTATGTTGTGTTGTGTTGTGTTGTGTTGCACTGCTGGGCACGTGCTGGGTTGTGTATGTTGTGTTGTGTTGTGTTGTGTTGCACTGCTGGGCACGTGCTGGGTTGTGTATGTTGTGTTGTGTTGCACTGCTGGCCACGTGCTGGGTTGTGTGTGTTGTGTATGTTGTGTTGCACTGCTGGGCACGTGCTGGGTTGCGTATGTTGTGTTGCACTGCTGGGAACATGCTGGGTTGTGTATGTTGTGTTGTGTTGTGTTGCACTGCTGGGCACGTGCTGGGTTGTGTGTCTTGTGTTGTGTTGCACTGCTGGGCAGGTGCCAGGTTGTGTGTGGCTGGGCACGTGCCGGGCTCTAGTGCGCTGTCGCCCTCCCCCCGCCCTGTGACGTCACGCTGACGTCAGCGCCAGGCGCTATATAACCTGGCGCGCCCGGCCCCGCCCACAATTCTCTGCCTGCAGCCACAGAACAGCCAGACCCGATGGAGCCGCCGCTGCCCGCCCCACGGAGCCCGCTGCTGCAGCGCCCTGCTCGCCCGCCCAGCCGGTAAGGGGGCCCCCAATGCCCTGCCCTGGGGGAGCCGGCAGCACGGAGCCCCCCGCTTCCCCTGATCCGGCTCCCCTGCCCCCCTTAGCGTCCCCCGCCCCACTGACCCCCCTAGTCTCCCCTGCCCCCTTTAGCGTCCCCCGCCCCACTGACCCCCCTAGTCTCCCCTGCCCCCCTTAGCGTCCCCCGCCCCAGTGACCCCCTAGTCTCCCCTGCCCCCTCTTAGCGTCCCCCGCCCCACTGACCCCCGTAGTCTCCCCTGCGCCCCTTAGCGTCCCATTGACCTCCCAGTCTCACCTGCGCCCCTTAGTGTCTCCCTGCCCCACTGACTCCCTCTATTCTCCCCTGCACCCCACAAATCAACCTGCACCCTTGTGCTCCTCCTGCTCAATTGAGGCCCCAGCACCCCTTATTCTGCCCTAGCCAAACTCCTCCTCCTCCCTGAACCCCCTCATCTCATTCCTCCCTCCCCCATCCTTGACTCTGTACACCCCCCCACTCCCTGGTCAATGGCCCCACCCTGTTGTGTCCTGTTTTGGGGGGGGGTCTGTTCTCTCTCTTATTCTCAGTCCCCCCCTTCTGACCCCAAGTGCCCCACATCGGGGTGATCTTGTCCCCTGTTTATTCAACACCCCAATGTACATTTCTCCCCCTCGGGATCTGTGCCCTGCAATGGGGTAAGCTATGCTGTAGGAGGAGTGTCAACTTGGGGTGTTTCCCCACTCTTCAGGGGACCCCTTCTTCAGAAGGGCTGCATACCAGCACCCCAGGGGTGCTCCCACAGCCCCTCCTCCCTCTGACACTGATCCCTATTCCACCCACTGATCACCCCCCCACACCGCATCACAGCCCCCACAATCTAGCCCTAAGCCCCAACACCAGAATGAAACTGTGCTGATCTGACACCCCCCTCTGCAGCTCTGGGGACCTAGTGGGGTGTGCGTGTCCCCGGTTTCCAGGTAGGGGTGTAGCCAGACACGCTCAGCTCTCCCTCAGAGTCACTCAACCCGAGACTCCAGAGGCTTGGAAGCCTCTTAGTGCTTCTGCCCAAAAGAAAAAAAACAAACAAAAAGCTAGAGGGGAAACTGAGGCACAGAGCCAGGGACAGAACCCAGGAGTCCAGGCTCCCAGCCACCCTCCCCTCTTCGTTCTGAGTCATTGCAGGTTACTGAGGGCTGATGGTACCAGGTGATGGCACTCAGGAGCCATCTGCCAGGGTTGGGAGAGCTTGGACTCCTGGATTCTTCCTCCAGCTCTAGGGAAATCTAATATAGAGCAGATAGGAGCTGGGATGCCTGGGTTCTTTCCCCCACTTGGGTGAAGGGCGGGGGGGGTGTCTGTGGCTGGGAACTTTCCCAAAGAGTGATCTGGGAGCCCCACAACGATGCCCCATCCCCCCCACATACACACCTGGCCGCTGGATTCTCGGGCACTGACGTGTCTCCCTTCCTCATTCCAGCCCCCGAGGGAACCGCGACTTCCAGCCTGCTCAAGATGCTCCGCGTCTTGTCCCCACAACTGGGTGGCCTCCTGGATGTGCTCACCTGGGCTGCGATGTCACTCCTGGGTTACTGGCATCGCCTCCCGGTAGCTGTGATGATGAGGAGGCGGCAGAGGAGGAAGAGCAGTGGGCTGGCCCGCCCATGCCACGGCTTGGCCACCCCGCTCCCGGCACATCAGGAAGCCCCTGAGGAAGGAGAGGATTTTGCAGCTGGTGCCGCTGCGTCCCAGGGGCCAGCCCCCCATTGGGGAGAAGGAGAGAATTCAGGGGGAAGCCCCCAAGCTCCTTCTATGTCCCATGACCAGGAGGAGGGAGTGAACTGTGGGGAAGAGGCCATGGCCTGGCTGGAGATGGAGGAACATCTGGAGGAGGTTGGAGATGGTCAGAAGCAACCTCAGGATGGTCCATCCTGGTCCCCGCAGTACAGGGAATGTCACAGGGCTGGTGGAAAACCTGAAGGAGGCCTCAAGCCACCTGGGGGAGACACCCCCAGCTGCCCACAGGGTGGCACAGACCTGGGGCACCCCGTCACCAGGAACCCCCATGTCCTGTCCTTGTTCTACTGCCCCTCGGAGGAGGAGGACGACGATGACACTGGAGACTGGCCCAGCGAGGAGGAGGGAGATGATGGAGGGGGCTGCTTGGGCGCAGACTGGACTGATTCAGAGGAGCCGGAAGATGACGCCTGGCGTGAGGAGAACGAAGCGCTGTGGGGGACCCTGTGCCGTGGGCAGGACCCCTTCAACCCGCTACGCTTGGCTGGGGCCCCCCCGGGCCCCACCCCGCCACGGCCCAAGAACCAGGAATTCCGGGTTTCCTTCTACCTCCGCGGGTCAGATTCTGAGGCTGAAAAAGAAGGGGACCCCTGGAAACCCCCAGAGAAGCCCTGGCCTATGAGACAGGGTGTCCCTAGTAGGACTCGGTGCTGTGAGCTGGGAGCCGGCGACCCCATCAAGGTGGAGACCTCGAACTCTGAGGGCAACCGGACAGCTAAGAAGGTGATCTGGGACCAGGACTCCTGGGTTCTCTCCTGGGCTCTGGGAGGGGAGTGGGGTCTAGTGGTTGGAGCAGGGGGGGCTAGGAGCCAGGACTCCTGGGTTCTCCCTGGCTCTGGGAGGGGAGTGGGGTCTAGTGGATAGAGGGGGGTGGGGGCAGGACTCCTGGGTTCTCCTCTGATCAGTTTCCCTAAGCACAGACCCAGTGGCCTGCTGGGTAATTTCAGGAGGTGACATCAGATTCACCTGCCTTCCCACCAGGGGAATCTTATGCAATGGAGTGAAACAGGCCTGCTGGGTCCTGGGGGGGCTTCTCCTAGCTGGGCATCTCAACCCCACACCTGCCCCGAGAGCTACGCAGTGCCCCTCTCTTCCAACCCGCAGCCCCTGCTAGCCCAGCCCTGCGCCCCCCCTCCCCTGTCGGTGCCCCTCACTCCTGACCCGCAGCCCCTGGGCTCCCCCCATCCCAGCCCTGCTGGTGCCCCTCACTCCCGACCCGCAGCCCCCCCTCCCCTTTGCTAGGAAACATCTGGTGATTTCGGTGTAACACTGGGCTTTTCCGGAAGGGGGTGACGTCAGCGAGTGAGTCATTGGCTGCCTTTCCCCCTCCCCCCAGGGAGAGCTGGCTCAGACCAGCTGCTTCTAGGGAGCAGAAAGTTTGGTGCAGTGTGTGTGTGTGGGGGGGGGGGGGGGTCTAGTGGTTAGAGCAGGGGGGTGCTGGGAGCCAGGACTCCTGGGTTCTCTCTCTGGCTCTGAGAGGGGAGTGGGGTCTACTGGTTAAAGCGGGGCTGGCTGGGAGCCAGGACTCCTGGGTCCTCTCCTCGGCTCGGGGAAGGGGGTGTGTCTAGTGGCTAGGCCTCTCCCCCATGTCCTTAGTGTCTGGGTTCTCCCCTCACCCTCTCTTTCTCCCCCCCCATCCAGGTTCGATTCTCCCCCGTTGTCACTGTGCACCCCCTGTTGGTCTGGGCCTTTGCCAGCCAGGCTGCCCGCCGGGGGCCCTGGGAGGAACTGGCCCGGGACCGGAGCCGCTTTCACCGGCGCATTGAGCAGTTGGGGGCCATCCTAGGGCCCTGCCTGGAGCCAGGACACCGGGCCCGAGCCTGGAGGAGGATCCACGGGGCAGCCCCGGAGCCAGCAGGACAGGAGATGCCCTTCCCCTTCCACGAGGGAAAGGAGGGGCAAGGGACACAGGACATGTCTCTCCAGCTCTGCTCTGAAAGGATGGAGGACCCAGGTGTCCGGGAGGGACAGGCTGGGAAGCACACGCCCCTCCCCTCTGATTATAGGGGAGTGGAGGACCCAGGCATCCGGGATGGAAGACTGGGTTAGGGGCACAAACTGTCTTCCTGGCGCGCGTGCACACACACACACACACACACACCCCCCAGTGGTGATCACATTAACCCTTCTGGCTCTGGAGCCAGGCTCCCCTCTGCTGCTCTGGGAGCTGGGACTCCTGGGTTCTTCCTCCTGCTCTGGGAGGGGAGTGATGACTAGTGGTTAGAGCAGGGGGCAACTGGTACCCAGGCCTCCTGGGTTTCTTTGGGGATGACACCCCTTTACCTACCTCAATCTCCCATGTGTGTGCTCCAATCTGTTGTGTGTATTTATTACTGTTAAATTATTTTCTGGCTGGGGTGGGGATTAAATATTTTTTTTATAGGGGGATGTATTGGGGGGGGGGAGTGGGCAGAACGGATTTCTCAAGACCCTTCCTTGTGTTTCTGACTCCTGGTATTTTATTCCCCTGTTGCTCTGACTCTGGGCTACTTTAACTGCTCCAAGTCTATTAATAAAGGTTTAATACATGGCCGCTTCCTCTGTGTGGTGCTGTTCAAACCAATCCCCGGGCGGCTGAGGGGGGAGAATTTCCTGGCCATCTCAGGCCAGGTTGTGCCATTCGCTGCAGGCTGATCTCTGTAATGCAGCCTGAGGGGGTGCAGAGAGAGCACAAAGCATTAATAAAACTCCCACCTCTCGGGGGGGGGGGGGGGTGTTATAAGTGGCCCAAGGCCTGCTTTGATCAACCTCTTAAACTTCAATTAGGTGCTAGGAACCAGGCCCCCTTGACTTCCCCCTCCCTTGCTTGGGGAGGGGAGTGGTGGTCAGAGCTGTGGCAGGGGCGTTGGGACTCCTAGGTTCTCTCCCCAGCTGTGGGGAGGGGCAGGGTCAGTCTACTCCCTCTTGCAGGGAGGTGCCAGGACTCCTGGGTTCTATCCCTGCCCTTCTCCCTCACAGGGACCTGGACCCTGCCTCAATTTCCCCATCTGTACAAGGAGAGAAGGAGCCTTCCTGGGGTGAAGACTGGACTCTTTAGGGAGAAGTGGCAGGCCCCTGCTCTCAGCTGTATTACCAAGGTTGGGGCAGAGGGGACCTGTCCTGGGTCTTTTTGACCTGACTAGGGTGCAATCCAGGGGGAGGATCTGGCTTGGCCGGAGGGGGAGCTCCCCAGCCAGTTGAGTGGAATATTCCCAAGAGGCACAGAGACCAGATGCACCGGCTGGTGACTCATGGGCACGCGGTAGGAGTTTAAAGCTCTTCCCAAGGTTGGCCTGAGTCACTGATTACACAGCCCTGAGTCAGGGGCTTGCTGGAGCCAGCCCAGCCTGCCATGTGTCTAACCCAGCCTTAAACCCCTCCACAGGGAGGCTCCCTGCCCAGGAAGCCAGGGCCACCCCTGGCCTCCCCTTAGAGCCCAAAACTTTTCCCTCAACTCCAACTGAAATCTCCCTTGTGGCTGCTGAAGCCCCCACCTCCCCTGGTACCTGCAGGCCCCAGAACTGGGCACAGGATTCCCTGAGTGTTGCCCCAGAACCTGATCCAGAGGGCAAACCACCTCTCTGATCCCACATGGGGTTCCTTGCTCAATGAATCCCAGGGTCCTGTTAGCCTTCTGGGGAAGCCGCTGCACCTGAGCTGTGCTGGGACCACCGCAGCCCCCTAAATCTTTCCCAGAGTCCAGCTGCCCAGGAAAGCAACCACCTGCCAGGCCAAGGTGGAATGTGTGCGCATTCAGGGCCTTTCTCTGCTCCATGCAAGAATCCCATTAGCTGGGGGGAGCCCCCCTTGCAGAGGCCCAGAGCTGGACTTGGATGTGGGGGTGGGAAGGTGTCCCACTGCTGTACCAGCACGAACAGGGGTAAAACATACTTTGTGGCCCCACAGGGGCAAAAAACCTCAGCCCCATTAAACATTTTAATACTTAAATGTAAGCGAAGGAGATTGGTGGGGTCTGATCACAGGGCAGGGACGTATTTTCTGAGATTGGTTTTATTTCTAGTGGTAAAAACTGCATCTCAATTCCATTGACAAACATATTCACTGATGAGAACGGCCAGACTGGGCTAGAGGGACCTTTAGTCTGACCCAGTGTCCCAGCTGCTGACAATGGCCAGTGCCAGGTGCCCCAGAGGGGATGAACAGAACAGGTAACGATCACATGATCCATTCCCAGCATCTGGCAAACAGTGGCCAAGGCCACCATCCCTGTCACTCCTGGTTAATGGAGAGTGATGGGCCTGTCGTCCAGGCATTTATCTAGTTCTCTTTTGAACACTGCTATAGTCTTAGCCTTCACAACATCCTGTGGCGAGGAGTTCCACAAGTTAACTGCATTTTGTGGGAATTGTTTTTTTTCATAGTATGGGAGAATCTCTCTCATGGGACTTGCAGGGGGCAGCAGGATAAAAATGCAAGAAACGCGGTGGGAATTGTAGGGCAGGATTTAAAAAATAGTCCCACCCAGGCTCCAACCCCTCACTTCAATCAGCAAACTGATTAAACAACTCTGCACCTGGGGACCAGCCTCCCCCCCCACCCATCACTTTCTCAGGATCTTCAACACCCTTTGGAGCCCAGGGCAGAGGATCCCAGGTTCAGGCGGACCCGCCGCTGGCTAAAATCAGCTCCCTCACCCCATACACGAGCCCAAAAATGAGACAAGTTTGTGTCTTAAATTAACCCTTTATGTAGGGAAAAGAGTGAGCCAGAAAGACACATGCGACTGCTCCCCATGCTGCAGGGTAGAGACTCTGGATTTGGGGGACAGCAGAGCACCCCTAAAGCTAGTATGAGTTGAGGTGGGAGAGTTGGGGAGACAGCAGGGGCCTGGTCAGTTTTGTTCCATAGCAGCTGGGAAGCGCTGCTAGGGGCATCATGGGGTCTATCCCCCCAAAAAAAGGGGAGCCCCCACCAGATCACCCCCAGACTGCTGCCAGGTTTAGGTTCCCTCCCATCCCCTACAGTCTCCCAAAAAATGCCCATGATTCGAACAGTCTGGTGCCAAGTCCCATAATTTCTAACATGGGTCTGCTCCCACCCTGCCCCGGGTCTGGTGGGGTCGGGCCCAGCTCAGGGGAAGCTCCACCCACCCCTATTTAATGAAGTCGGTTCTATTGGCCTTAAGACTGCAGCTAGAATTTGGAGCGGGGGAGTCAAGTGAACCCCACTCACAGCTCGGGAAGGTGGCCAGGGCATGAAGGATTTTAAGGGGGGGGGGGATCTGTCCCCCTGTGCTATAAACTCAGGGGCTCAGGATGATGGGGGGGGAGTTTGTCTATTTCATTGCCACGACCAGCACAGGGTGGGGAGGGACAGCAGAGATGAGGGTGGAGGGGGCAGTGGGGCCCATGAGCAATATGGAAAGACTGGTTGCTGAGAGAATTTGGGGGAGATGTTTGGTCGGGGGCAGGAGGAGACAGTGCTAATAGCTCAATTTATTTCCATGATGGGGGGCTGGGTTACCCATAATGCACCATCCAATGGCAAAGTGCACTGCATGCCTGCCCCGACCCCCAGAATACCTGCTAGTGGGCAGGTGTGGAAGGGAAAAACTGAGCTAGGCCTACCCAGCATACACTGCAGCAGCCCCTCACCCCCCACCCCACCCCTGAGAAAGTGGGGAAGCCGGGAAACACAATGCAGCACTGTGGGGCAGGAGGCCCCCAGCTCCAACCGACGCCCCAATCCAAAAAACAGACAAGACTCAATGTCGCCCCCCAATGGCCAAAAAGGGGACTGCGGACAGCACAGCCCCTGGTCTGGATGTTATACTAGGACCCCAGCCCTGCGCCAGTCAGGAAGGAAGAGGGGCAGGGCCCAGGAGAAGGAGGGGCGGGGCCATCAAGAGGCCCCACCCATCTCCAGCTCACACAGAGTTTCACTGGACCTGCACTTTGGGCTGTGGTGGCGACGGCTGCTGCTGGTTCTGGGGAGGTTCCACATGGTTCTGTTCAAGGGCATGGCCTGGGGCTGCTGGCACGGCCGGATCTGGAACAGAGACAGGAGAAGGCGGGTTGGCACCAAGCAACTAGATCCTCACTCCCCTCCCAGAGCGGTGAACCCAGGAGTCCTGGTTCCCAGTTCCCCCTCCTCCTGCTCTAACCCCTAAATCCCCCACCCTCCCAGAGCTGAGGAGAGAACGCAGGAGTCCTGGCTCCTAGCCTCCCCTGCTCTAACTCATTAGGCCCCACTCCCCTCCCAGAGCGGAGAACCCAGGAGTCCTGGCTCCCAGCCTCCCCTGCTCTAACTCATTAGGCCCCACTCCCCTCCCAGAGCGGAGAACCCAGGAGTCCTGGCTCCCAGCCTCCCCTGCTCTAACTCATTAGGCCCCACTCCCCTCCCAGAGCGGAGAACCCAGGAGTCCTGAGCCCCCATCCTACCTGCCGGGGCGGCGTGCGGGGCCAGGGCCTGGAATTTCAGCTCCTCCACCGGTGCCTCCCCCTGCTGGGTTTTCCTCTGCTCCATGTGCAGCACAGCCTGGGAGGGGGGAGGAAAGAGTTAATCATGGGCCTGCTCCCACATTGGCCCCTGCTGATGGGGGAGGCGGGGCAGCCTTTACCCCTCCCCCACTGGGATGGGAATTGCTGGTGTCTGCCCCCCTCCTGCCCTGAATTCCCTCCCCACAGGGGACAGACTGGGGGGGGGGGGGGGGAAGAGAGACAACTCTGCTACTGCTGCTAGATTCCACCCCCACGTGCCGATCTCCCCCCACCCCGTAACAGCGGGGGGGGCGCGAAAAGAGAGGGAGGCAATTGATCCCCCTCCCCAAAATTCCTGACTCCTGGGTTGGGGGCACGAGGGGTACAGCCCTACCCCCTGCAGTGTCAGTTCTGGTGGGGGGAGATCCCCAGCTTAGGCAGGAGAGGGGCTTACCCCCCCTGGGCAGAGGGGCAGGGGGGACCCAAAGCCGGTCTCCCCACCCCTCGGTGGATGGAGCAAGGGAAGGCGGGCACCCCACAGCACCCCCACCTGCTGGTACTCTTTCTTCTGGGCATCCAGCCGGACCTGCTGCTCCTGCAGATCCTGGTGCTGGCGCCGCAGCTGCTCCGCCCGCCGGCCAAGCTCCGCCTCCTGGGCCGCTAGCTCCGCCTCAAACTGCTGCAGCTCCGCCTCCGAGTACACCTGCGTCTCATCCACCGTCTGGGGGGCGGGGGGAGAAGGCTGGAGATGAGAGCCAGGATCGACCCCTCCCCTCCCCACATTCAGGCCCCCATCCCTTCCACCTCACCCCCCTGTTAGATAATGGAGCCTCCCCAACCCAGCCTCCCCCCAAGAGAGACCCCCCCAACACCCACCTCCCAGCCTCCAGCCTCGTTAAATTCCTTCTTCTCGGTGGACTTCAGGAATTCCTCCAGCGTCACCAGCCGGTCCTGGTTCAAATCCACCTGGAGGAGGGGGAAGATAAAGGGGTGAGATGGAGTCTGGGCCCCCCAGCACTCCCTACGCCCCCTCTGCCCCCCATCCACCTCCCTTGTCCCGACTCCTGGGCCCCAACATGGGAACTCTGTGCCCATCACCCTAGCATTGTGGCCCCGTGGGGTGCCTGTTGGGGGGTGTGTGGGGGGAGGCGTGGGGGTTTATTTTTCCTTTCTGCCCCATGGGAGACCAGAGCAGGTCCTGGAGCCGCAGCCTGGAACAAGGACCCGCCAAAAACAGGAACCCCCTGGGACACGGTGCAGTCGACCAGGGACGAAAGCGTTACGGGAACTACAGACAACGCGGATCGCTCGCTGGAAAATGAGCCGGCGGCAGGTGTCTGGCTGAGCCACGCTGAACCGACAGCTTGATCGAGAAACATCCCAGAGATGGGTAACGTGCCGGGTACCCGGAGATGGCTCTTTCTGCACTTCCAGGGACCGTTTTCCCAGGCTGCCGAGCTGCACCGAAAATGGACAGATAGGACCCAACACCAAACGAAGACGCCGCAACCCACCGGTCTGCCAGCACCAGGAACCCCGGACAGGTGTCCAAGGCTGGGAACCAGCGCTACACACGTAAACTGCAGCGAATGGAGAATGAAATGAACTGATCATTGCATTAGGGTCACTTCAGATGCTGTTTCCGACACAATCCAGGGATGGCGCAATAGATTTCAATTGTAGGAGGACAGAAACGGACAATCAAGGCATATTTTGGAGAGATGAGCGTTAGGTATATAAATAAAGTGGGGCTGGACCACGAGGCTGACACCCGTAAAATTTTAGCTTTGCCCGACTAGGCTGGAGAACCCTTGTCTAGGTGACCCTACGCCAGCAATGTCACCAGATGACAGAGAGAGATGTGCCAGCGGGCGAGGAGACAGCCAGAGAGCATCCTGACCCACGATTGTAGCGTCACCGACCTTTCAATCCCGACGCATGCAGGACAGAGACGTTGAACAAGGACTAAGAGGCACGAAGCAATGACCTGGGGGGAAAATGGGGCATTCATGGGGTGCGGGAGGCCAGATGAGGAAAAAAGAGGGTGGATGCCATCATGCAGACGCATACAGCGTGGTCAGAATTGCAATAGAAAAGAGGGTCCCTCATTAGGAAGACCCATGGGGAAACTCCCGGTTGGAATCGTCCCCAGTAGTGACGGCGATCTGGTACCAGATCCATCGGGCCCGAGTCTCTCTTTGCGGATGCCTCCAGTTAGAACTGGCGCGTGGGTGTTTGTCAGATTTCGTTGATGGCTTTCGCTTCTTGGGCCCTTGACGGAATCGGAAAAGCAGCTACGAATTTTGGGCAATTGCAGAACTGGGCCCGGGACAACAGCAAACGGTCGGGGAAGACGAAACGCCCACCACGGAGGTGCCGGAGCCCGCAGGATTGACGCTTAGAAACCACGCTCAAGAGCACCTCACTGCGTCTTCCTTTACGCTGCTTTTCCTGGCTCTGCTCGGAGGCCCTCTGAGTACCTCATTATCTTGGAAAGTAAGCAGAGAAACCTCATTTCCGCTGCTTGCACCTGCGATCTCGTCCCTTTCGGTCATTCCTCAAAGCTCACGCCCGGAGGGGAGGATGGGGACTCAACTCCTGCTTCATCGCCGCCACCCCAATCCGCCAGTCGATCTCCCGCTCACCGTCACTCATGAACGCGACCCCGAGATACTCAAACTTGGCTAGTGAGGGCAGCTGCTCTCCCATCACTTTCATCTGGGAGAGGGCCACCCCCTCCGATTTGGAGGTGCTGATTCTCATCCCCACTGGGGAAAAGCGACTGGATGGGCCCCGCCTCCCCTTCACTCCAGGACCATGTTAGTTTTGCAAATGAAGCTTACAAGGTGCCAATCTGGATGCCCCCCAGTGTGGGGATCCAAACTCCAAAGAACAAGTGACTGGCTGTAGATGCTGCTGCATAGACACATACGTTGTTTTGAACCCGCCGGGCGTTGGAAGCCGGGCGTCCGGGTCGCAGTTAGAAACCGAGCATCCTCCCAGCCGATTAAAGTGCACGGGAAGGGCGGTGAAATGGGAAAGAAAAGACCCGTCTTGGAGAACCCCTGCTGACAGCGCCGGCACAAAAGGAGAAGGATCTGAGAAAAGGGAGCGGCGGTCGCATCCGGACGAGGGTTTTCTGGGCGACTCGTCGGCGTTCGCTTCCCCAAATCAGAGATTTTCCGTTCGATCGGCAGGTTTCACACTGGGGTCCGCGGAGCCCGGGGGGGGAAGCACAGGCTACATCTAAGATTTCCAAAGGGGGTCAATTTCCTGCAGCCAAAAACTTTTTTAGGGTTCGCACAAGAAAAATAGCATCCGAAAGCCCCTGTACCAGCTAAAGCTTTTGGTTTCTTTTTGCCAAAGAGAATTCCCTCCTGCGGGGGTGACAAAGCAGAGGGGAAAAGTCCTAGGGGTGTACACGAGTGAAGAACGTGGGGGGACAGATTTTTTTTTTGGGGGGGAAACCAGACGGGCTGCAAGGGGTAGCTAAGCTGTGGAAAGGCAGGGCAGGACCTCAAGTTCTGAGGCTTGGGGGATCCCCCAAACGGCCCAGCTAGGGTGACGAGACAGAGACCTCGGGAGGCAGCGTGGGGGCAGGAGATAGTCCCCCAAGCCGGGGAATAGACCAGACACTGAATCCAGGACCCCCTAGAATAGACTGAGGGCCAGGACCCCCCCCGCCGGCGGGAGTGTGTCATTCACGTTCTTCATGACGTGCTCCCGCATACGCAGACGCTCCTCCTCCATCTCCAGCATGTCGTCCTCCTCGTTCCGGGGGTCATAGACCTTCTCCAGCTGGGGGGGGCCAGGGGAAAACACCTGATCAATACCCGCCCAGCTGCATAGCCCCATTCCCCCCTCCCCCCGCCACACGCCTAGGCCCCACCCACCCACCGCTGCACACAAGGGCCCTGCCCATTCCATCCCCCTCACAGCTCAGCCCCATCGGTCCCATCCCACCCCTGCCCCCAATAGTCTGTCTCACCCAGCCTGCCCCACCCCATGCTATCCCCACAGCTTAGCTCCCCTCCCCCCTGCCCCAAATATACAGACCCACAGAAGATCTGCCCTTCAGGACCTCCCTGTCCTCTGCCGCCAGCCACCTCCCATCTTCGCCCCCCCTCCCAGCTCCCTTCCCGACTCTCCCCTGACACACACACTCCCCCTCTGTTTGCCACATCCTGGTGTCCGACTACCCCTCCAGCCCGCCCCCCTGGCACACCAGCACCCCCAGCACAGCCATGGGGTGGCTTTCCCCACTCCCTTGGGGTCCAGGAGGAAGGATAATAGGGAGCCCTGAGTCCAGGCACCTTCTGCACAGGCCTTCACCCCCCCGCCTGGCCCCCCCACGCCATCGGGGGAGCTCACCTCCTTGGTGAAAAGTGCTTCCAATTCTTGTTCGTCGAGAACCCCATCGCTGTTCGTGTCTGCAACAGACGGGGGGTGAGCGCAGCCGGGGCAGGGGAATCTTTCCTCTAGCGGGAGCCGGCTCCCACCCGGCCCCAGAGCAGCGACTGGCTGGCTCAGGGGGGCAGGGAATGGGGCACGGGGCCTCTCCCCTCTACGGGGTGCCAGCTCCCACCCGGGGGGGGGGGGACTGGATGGCTCAGGGGGGTGGGGAATGGGGCTTGTCCCCTCTAGGGGGTGCCAGCTCCCATCTGGCCCCAGGGCAGGGACTGGCTGGCTCAGGGAGTGGGGGATGGGGCCTTTCCCCTCTAGGAGGCACCAGTCCCACCTCGCTCTCTCCAGCGGCCCCCGACAGGTGACAAGTTTCCAAGTTCCCAGGAGCCAGACGTCGTCGTGTCAAACCCCACCCGCCCCACAGAGAGGCTGAATATGCCGGTGGGGGGAGTTGAGGGTGTGTGTCAATTTCTCTCCACCCACTATGGGGTGGGATGGTCGGGTCTCAGTGAAAATGCTGGGGGCAGAGGTGGCTGGGGGGGTGGGGGGTTCCCCGCACAGCGCCCCCCATCCCACCCCAAGAGGTTAGTGTGTTACCAAGCCTGCTCCCCTTCCCCAGCCCCTAAAGCCCCTGAACGGAGGACGGGATGTGCCTGACTCCCCTGGGTTGACTTCAGCAGGTGATGCTGGCCCCACACAGAGGGGGGAGCTGCGCAGAGGACAGAGGGCTGCCTGGGGCAGGGGTGGGGAGTGTCACGGGGCAGCAGATAGGCCCCTCACCGTGCAGTTTGAAGAACGTTTTAGGATTGAACTCGCTGGGGTCCAGCCCGTCTGTCTCCTCCCAGACTTCCTTGAGCTGATCTCGGCTGCCCTGCAGGGGGCAGAGTCAAGGGGAGAAGGGGATAAAACCCAGGTCTCCTGGATCCAAGCCTCCCACCTGCCAATCATCATTCAGGCTCTTCCCCACTTGACTTGCCCCTACAATGACGCCACATTTTCCCAGAGCTGGGAGGTGTGGGGGCGGGGTGCTAATCCCCTCCCCTTTCCCGAGCCCATGACCGGAGACTGCCTCCACCCCCTGCAGCATGGAGTTCCACAGATGAATTCAGCGTAAGCCTGGCCGTTGGCTCCGTGGCGCCCTCTAGTGTCTTGTAGCTGCACAGAGGCAGGCTAACCCCCTAACCTCACATCCCCTACAGCTGTGGGCTCTCTGGGGTAACCCCAGCCCCCGATGCAGGGAGTTCTGCAGATTAATGCTGACCTGTGACCACTGAAGCAACAGGTCCTGCAGGCAAATGCGCTCTCCCCCTCGCCCCCAAACACACACACATACACACATGCTGTAGCAAGGAGTTCCCCAGGTAACTCCCATGTCCTGCTCTGCCTCCCCGGCCCAGCTGGGAGTGAGCCCAGCCCACCTACGGGGAAGGGGAGGGGGTTGTTACCGGGACATTGATTTTGGGGTGCTCCTTGTGCTTCTGGCGCAGCTCCTGGAACCGGGCCTCCTCTGCCCGCCGTTTCTCTTCGTCCAGGGACTTGAGGTATTCGCGCCGTTCGTGTTCCTTCAGCATCTCGTATCGTTTGAACTCCTCGTGATGGGCCGCGTCGTAGTTCTCCAGGTCCTTGGTGGCCTGCAGGAGGGGCGGCTGTCAGCATGGAACCCAGGAGTCCTGGCTCCCAGCCCCCCCAGCTCTAACCACTAGACCCCACTCCCCTCCCAGAGCTGGGAGAGAATCCAGGAGACCTGGCTCCCAGCCCCCCTGCTCTAACCACTAGACCCTACTCCCCTCACCAGAGCCGGGAGAGAGCCCGGGAGACCTGGCTCCCAGCCCCCCCTGCTCAAACCACTAGATGCCACTCCCCTCCCAGAGCTGGGGAGAGAACCCAGGTGTCCTGGTTGGCCCTCAGCCCCACCTCTAACCACTAGACCCCACTCCCCTCCCAGAGCCGGGAGAGAGCCCGGGAGACCTGGCTCCCAGCCCCCCCTGCTCAAACCACTAGACGCCACTCCCCTCCCAGAGCTGGGGAGAGAACCCAGGTGTCCTGGCTGGCCCTCAGCCCCACCTCTAACCACTAGACCCCACTCCCCTCCCAGAGCCGGGAAGAGAACCCAGGTGTCCTGGCTCCCAGCCCCCATTGCTCTGACCCAACCACATCATGTTCTCTCCACCCTTTCTTGGGAGCAGACTCACCAGCCCCCACCCTCTACCCCCCACCCCAGGCTGGGCAAGTCCAGTGGACCCAAGGGGACCCTCAGGTGGGGATGAAAGAGTTAACAGGAGGGAATTTCCCCATGCGGGGGTGAGGGAAGAGTTCTCCTCACTGTATCCAGGATGAGGATGGGATGAAGCCCCCCACCAACCCCCAGCTGCCCCTCCCCTATATGCCCCATCCCCCCCCAAAGAACTGGTTCCTTCTGACCTCTCCTCCCCACGCCCCCCCACCCTCACCGCCTGGATGAGCAGCTCCAGGTCGCGGGCCTCGAACGTGTGCTGGTTCTGGGGGTCCAGGTGCTCAAACTGCTTCAGCAGCCCCAGATGATCGATCTGCACGTCTGGGGGAGACATAGGGCAGGGAATGGGGCACGGGGTCTGTTCCCTCTAGGGGGTGCCAGATCCCACCCGGCCCCAGGGCAGGGACTGGCTGGCTCAGGGGGGCTGGGAATGGGGCAGGGGCCTGTCCCCTCTAGGTGGCGCCAGCTCTCATCCGGCCCCAGGGCAAGGACTGGCTGGCTCAGGGGGGGCAGGAAATGGGGCATGGGGCCTGTCCCCTCTAGGGGGCGCCGGTTCCCATCCAGCCCCAGGGCAGGGACTGGCTGGCTCAGTGGGGGCGGGAATGGGGCAATTCCCCTCTGTGAGGTTCTGGCCCCCCATCCTCCCTTGCTTAGGTGGGGAAACTGAGGCAGAGAGGAAAAGGTGAAAGTTCACCAGGTACCACTAACACAGCTGGGAAAAGTACCCGAGTTTCCCCCCCCCCCCCACACACACACACCAGACCCCCCCTCCCATCACGGTGCTGGGGAAGGAACCCAAGAGTCCGGGCTCCCCACTCACTCTGCTCCATGGTTGCATCCATCTTGGCCTTGAGCAGCATGCGGAGCCGGGAGACCTCCTGGCGCTTCAGCTCGTCCAGCTTGGTGCGGACGTGATGGCTCACGAAGTCCAGCTCCTTACTCAGCTTCCCGCTCTGCCACGGACCAGGGGGGCGGGGGAGCAGCTGTCAGAAAGACACGCCCCCTTCCCCATGCCCCGCCCCCAGCCAGCCCACCCCGGGGCAGGAAAAGACACGCCCCCTTCCCCATGCCCCGCCCCCAGCCAGCCCACCCCGGGGCAGGAAAAGACACGCCCCCTTCCCCATGCCCCGCCCCCAGCCAGCCCACCCCGGGGCAGGAAAAGACACGCCCCCTTCCCCATGCCCCGCCCCCAGCCAGCCCACCCCGGGGCAGGAAAAGACACGCCCCCTTCCCCATGCCCCGCCCCCAGCCAGCCCACCCTGGGGCCAGACAGGGCGCCCCTCCAAGGGGAAAGGCCCCATGGCCCGTCTCTCTCACCTTGATGTCTTCGGCGTTGGCCGCCTGCAGCTTCTCCCGGAAGTGGCTGTCTGTCTCCAGCACGTTGATCACCTCCTGCAGGTAGCGATGGTAATACAGCCCCGTGTCCTGCCGAGCGACAGCGAGAGGTCAGGCCAGGGGGCCCTCCCAGCCAGGGGGCACTCGGCTCCGGATCCACCCCCCAATATCTCCTCCAGGACACACTGAACCTGCTGGGGACGTATAGCGACCGCACAGAACACAGTCGCCCGTCCTGCTTCAGGTGACGCCTTACTTGCACCGCGAGGGGCTTGCAGTTGGGAGCCCAGACTCCTGAGTTCTCTCCCTGGCTCTGGAAGGGGAGTGGGGTCTAGTGGTTAGAGCAGGGAGGATAGGGAAGGCCTCAGTTTCCCCATCTATACATGATCCTTCATTTGCCTAATTGAGCTGTGGGAATCACTCGGCGCTACCGTAATCCTCCCAAGAGGAGAGCCTTCAAGATCCGCCTTCCCAGAACCCACCAGCCAAAACATGACCATGCCCACAGCAGCCCTTCGGTGACGGGATCCGATCCGGGCCCGAGGGCTGCCCTGACACCAACTGTTAATAAACACACTGGAGCTGCCCGAGCCTCCTGGCTTCCTTGGAGCTGGGCCCAAGTTGCCCCAGGCCAACACTGGCCCCGGTGGGTGATCTACAAGCTACATTTTAGCTCCTGTCCTGGGTGGAGACTCATTGGCAGGTCCACTGGGGAGTGCCGCCTGGGTAAGCCAGTGGGGAATTTTCCATCATCTTTTTCAACAGGCTGCAGCCTGCCTCAGTTTCCCTCCTATGCTGCAGTGCTCACAAGCAGATGCAAAATGGTTAATGCTGGTCCTGGAATACCGTGCGGGGGGGAGGGGCGGAAGGGGAGTCTTTGGTCTCATCTCAGGACCCCTGAAATGGGTGGGAGACGCCATCAAATTTTAACTGGACTGTAGCGTGTTATTCATGGATCGCGTGTCCTCTCCCTCTGGCTGCAATGATTTAGGCCAGAGAGCGACTTCTTCTCACGGCTGAGAGGCAGGGGTTTAATAATAAGTTAACGAGAGATGCTTCTAGCTTCTCAGGAATTCCTCTAACCACTGTCTTCTGCCTTAAACGCTTGGTCACAGATCTTTTTTGTAGCTGATGAAGTTGATGAAACGAGGAATTAATCATAAGAATGGCCCCACTAGATCAGACAAAAGGTCCTGTGACGAAGTGGGGGATTGTCTTGTTTTCTCCCTGTTTTTCCAGTGGGTTCCATGCCGAGGGGGTGGGACTCAGTGTCCCTGGGTGTTACGGGTTTAAGGAGCGGAGGGGAGTGGGAGTTTGTGAGTACAGAGGACCGGAGAGGGAACTTGGGACCCCGGCTGATGGCCTGGAGAATGGAGACCCCAGCGACTGGTGACCTGGTGTCACAGGGCCGGCTTTAGCAAGTGCGGGGCCCGATTCATACCCAGCCGGCGGCGCGGGTCCTTCACTTGCTCTGGGTCTTTGGCGGCACTCAAGGACCCGCTGCCAAAATGCCACTAGAGACCCGGAGCGCCGCCAGGTGAGTAAAAATTAGAAAGGTGCCGGCACGGGGCCCGATTCCAGGGAATCGGGTGAATCGGCCCAAAGCCGGCCCTGCCTGGCGACCTGGAGGCCCAGGTCAGGAGTCCCAGCCGGTTCTGGCCGGGGGGAGGACAATGGGCTGCGGGGACAGGACCCCGGTGACCTGACCAGCCAGAGGGACCAGAGGACGGGAGAGGGGAGGAGGCGGGGCCCAGGCCACCCTGTTTCCCTAGAGAGAAGCCAACAGAGGGGGCTTGGGGCCGGGGGTATCAGATGCCCAGCTGGGAAGCAGGGGGGCTCTGGACTAGCACCCAGTGATGCATCCCATCCCCTCCCGGCTGCTGGCAGTCAGATGTTTAGGGACAGTCAGAGCAGGCGGTTGCCTCTCTGCCCATCTTGGCTAACAGGAACTAGCAGAGTTCTCCTCGGTGAACGTATCGAATCCTTGTTTGAACGGGGTTAACACTACTGGCCTTCACAACATCCCCGGCAACGAGCGCCACAGGCTGACTGTGCGTTGGGTGGGGAAATACTTCCTTTTGTTTGTGTCAGGCCTGCTGCCCGTTCATTTCACCGGGTGACCCCTAGTTCTTGGGTTACGTGAAGGAGGAAACACTTCCCTCCCTCGACACCCCTCATGATTTTATAGATCTCCATTATATCCCCCCGCAGTCATCTTCCCTCATTCGGAAGCTGGTCCATCTCGCTAATCATTTCCAATTCTAATAGCTCCTTTCTGAGGGGGGGCAGCCAGATCTATGGATTTATATAGTGGCATGATGAGATTTTACGCCTTTTTCTCCTCAAACCACCCCCTTTACTCTGCTGTTTAGCCCTGGTGGCATTTTTTGAGGGGTTTTTAGTTTGAGCCGCTATTATGGCATTTTTAAATCGTCTCCATGCAGTTCGCAGGCTTTTCACCTTGGGACTGTTCCTTTCAATTTCCAGGGAAATGGAGTTTAGGTTTGGCGTTGTTCCCCTTTCTGAAGTTAAATGCAGGGCCGCCGGGAGGGGGGGGGGGGGAGAGGAGGGAGGGGGGAAGTGCGGCAATTTGCCCCAGGCCCCACCGGGGCCCCCACGAGAACAACTTTTTTTTAAATGGAAGCGGCCCCCGAAACTGCTTTGCCCCAGGCCCCCTCAATCCTCTGGGCAGCCCTGGTTAAATGCTGCCGTGGTGGGGGTTTCTCTGGCATTTCTCCCCCTACAAGGATATTAAATGTAATTACATTATGGTCACTATTACCAAGCAGCTCAGCCACCTTCATCACTCGGAGCAGACGGGGTGACCAGATGTCCTGATTTGACAGGGACAGTCTTGATTTGTGGGTCTTTTTCCTATATAGGCTCCTATTACCACCCCCCCCCCCCCACACACACACACACACACCCATCCCGATTTTTCACACTTGCTGTCTGGTCGCCGTAGCAGCAGATCCTGAGCTCCACTTCGGATTAAATCAAGAATTGCCCCTTCCCTTGTGGGTTCCAGGCCCAGCTGCTCCAAGAAGCTAGAAATTGGGGTCTAGAAATTGCATCTCTGCATCCCATCCAGGGGGGACATGTTCCCAGCCAATATAGGGATACTTGAAAACCCCCATTATTATTGGGTTTTCTGCTTTTGTAGCTGCTCTAATCTCTGGAAAGGTGGAGCAGGCAGAGCCCACCTGGCTGCAGGGAGACTGGGATGTGCTGGGCTGAGGGAGGCCAGGCCTGAGGCCCGGAGAGTTTCCTGTGCTGGGTTCAACGCTCAATAACTCTCCTGTGTTATGCTGGCTGAGTCGCTCCAGCCTAGAGAACAGGGGGGGCATCGTCCCCCAGGGGGTCCAGAGCGAGGGGACTCCCTGAGGCGGCCCACGGCAGAGTCAGATGTGCTAAGGCTCAGAGAGGGGCGGCTCCAGGAGGTGGAGGGGCCTAACACCAGGAGAGAGTGGACCCCCGAGAAGGGCTGTCGCCCTAAAGGGGGTTCTCCCCCACGGACCACACAGGGCCAAAAGTGGGCACAATCTGTGAGTCCGTGACAGGTCCATCTATCCCAGTCTCCTGTCTTCCGGCAGTGGCCAATGCTGGGTGCCTCAGAGGGAATGAACAGAACAGGGAATCATCCACTGATCCATCCTGTCGCCCATTCCCAGTGTCTGGTAAACAGAGGCTAGGGACACCATCCCTGCCCATCCTGGCTAATGGCCTCCATGAATTTATCTAGGTCTTTTTTGAACCGTTATAATCTTGGCCTTCACAATATCCTGTGGCAAGGAGTTCCGCAGGTTGACTGTGCGCTGTGTGAAGAAATACTTCCCGTTTGTTTCAAACCTGTTGCCTGTTCATTTCATTGGGTGATCCTTAGTTCTTGTGTTATGAGTAAACAACACTTCCTGGTTTACTTTCTCCACACCAGGCATGATTTTATAGACCTCCATCATATCCCCCCCTTAGGTGTCTCTTTTCCAAGCTGAAAGGTCCCAGTCTTATTAATCTCTCCTCATATGGCAGCCATTCCAGACCCCTAATCATTTTTCTTGCCTTTTTCTGAACCTTTTCCAATTCCAATATAACTTCATTGAGATGGGGCGACCACATCTGCAGGCAGTATTCAAGGTGTGCACGTACCATGGATTTATATAGAGGCAATAGGATATTTTCTGTTTTTTTATCTATACCTTTCTTAATGATTTCCTTAATAATCAGATTTATAATTCATAAGACGGGCAGGGAACATTCAGGTGTGTTCGGTAAGGAAGCACGGTGACAGGATCCAATTTTGGATTGTAAGCGCTGATTTCCCCGGACACGTGGAAAAAAACAGCATCATGGAGGCAAATGGAAACTCCCAGGGAGGCAAAGGGAGAGAAAACGATGCCGGGAATCCTATTACGGTTTGATTGAAGGCTATTTCTGAGGGCTAGTTCGCCACTCAACGCTGACCACACGCCTTTTAGCGCCTCAAAAGCTTTCCACTTTCCGAATTCCGCGCCCTCGTGAAAACTGACATTGAGAAAAACCGAAAAATCGGCATAAAACAAACAAAACTTCGCTACTGAACTGATCCATAAAAATCAAATTGGCCAAGCCTAGGTTTAATCCACGGAACAGTGGATTGATGTTTTCATTCCCGTCTAAAGTCCTCAAAAGCCAACTACAGCAACAGCTGATCTCAGCAGTGACCAATCAGCCCCAGATGTCCTTGGCTTATTGATTAGGTCAGTTGATCATTTTCAAAGGAAGCTGCGAGCCAAAGCGACTTCCAAGGGGTTTCTTCCTCCCCAGCCAGCGTCCGCGGCATGAATTTTTGGGAGTGCGTTAGAACCGAGCTGAATTCGGGGGCCATCACGCGTCGTGTGCACTTCCTCCTCACGCCGGCCGGATGAAGTATCGATTTATTGTCTGACTTCAATCCTATTCCAGCCAAGTTAGTTGTCTTGTTAAATTCAAACACACAGCCCCCTAAGTGGGGGGCTCTCGGCTTTCCTGCTGTAACACCCATAACAGCAAACACTTCCATTTCTGCCTTCCCAGCACCCACAAGCTAGATCTTTCCCGTCGCATGGGGAGGGGTGGAAATCTGTTGTTTTTAGCTGAACCATTATTAGTCGGGGTCCCTGGCACCTGCTACTCAGCCAGTCTCTGGTTAAACCTCTGTGACGAAGTGGGGGGTGTCATACGGTCCCCTCCAGGGACCATACAGGGCCAAGAGGGGGCACGACCTGTGAGTCCGTGACACCCCCTAGCAGCTAAACTCCAGTGCCTGAGAGGTTTTATAAAAAGAAGGCTGGGCTCAGGCTCGGACAGTGACTAGTGCCTCAGTTTCCCTCATCTATAACATGGAGGAATAGCACCGCCCTAGCTCCCAGGACGGGGGTGGGGATTAAAGATCCTGCAGGGCTCAGACACAAGGGTCACAGAGGCCAGACAGGTACCCCAGACACACAGAAGCAACTTAGTCTTGCCAATAAGCCAGCGGAACTCCCTGCTACAAGACAACTGTTTTGTTGGGTCCAAACAAAAAAAAAGAAGGGGGAGGGGGGGCTGAGACCAAATAAGGGTTTCCAGTCTCACTGTGCCTTGACCAAACCGGGTATCACAAGGCCAAAGAAGTGGCCAGTGACTAAACACGGAGCTTGGCACTCATTCGGGTTTGCCGGCAGCTGGTGGAACTCCCTGCTACAAGGTGATGGGGCAACATCCAGTTCGAAAAGGGGCAACAACTTGGCTTCTTACCGGTGGTTCCGGGGGTGTCTCTTCTGCCTTCTTCTCCGCCTTGGGCCGGTCGATGGGCACAGATGCCACGGCAGCAAACAGGACAGCGGCCAAAAGCCAGGAGAGCTGCATGGTTTCTGGAGTTCGCCTGCAGAGAATAGGGGAGGGGAAAGGCGGGTGGTTAGCAGGGGAGGGGGCAGCTGGGGTGCTGGGAGAAA
Source organism: Gopherus flavomarginatus (assembly GCF_025201925.1). NCBI lineage: Eukaryota > Metazoa > Chordata > Testudines > Testudinidae > Gopherus > Gopherus flavomarginatus. The sequence continues at coordinate 4,207,841 of NC_066634.1, read as the reverse complement.
TGTAGGGGTTCAGCAGCAGTTGTATGTGGGGTGGAGAGTGAAGGGGGCTCCCTGGGCTGAGCAGGGGATGGTGGGCGGAAGAGCCCAGGGAATGGGTCGGGGGGGTCTCTGAGTGGGGGAGCTCCCTAAAGAAGGGGGCCTCTGTGGGGTTCACCTCATTCTGAGATGTTGGGAGTAAAGGGGGTCCCTGTACTGGGAAAGTGGGGGTTTCATTCTTGGGGGATCCTTATATGAGGTTCATTCCCATCTGCTGTGATGTTGGGGGGCAGAGGGTCCCAGTGCTGGGTGGGGGGCAGAACAGGGTGTTACTGGGGGGCTGGAGCCCAGAAGGAGGATGGCAGGGGGGTCTCTCCATAAGCGGGGGGCTCCTGGAATATGCAGGGCTCACCCCTATCCGCTGTGATACTGGGTGGCAAGGAGCAAAGGGGGTCCCTGCGCTGGGCGGGGATGTTACAGGGGGTGATGCCTGGGTGGGGGGGGGGAGTTAGAGGATCCTTCTCCAAATGAGAGGGGCTGCCTGGGGAAGTGGGGTCCCTGTGTGGGGCTCACCCCCAACTCAGTCTCATGAGGAGAACCCAGAGGCTATGTTGGGGTCTGAGGGGGTCCCTGGGGTAAAGGGGAGGAAAAGACCCCCAAGGCCAGGCAAGGGAGGAGGTAAGGGGGCAGGCTGGAAGACAGGAGCCTGGGGATCCCCTGGGCTGGGAGAGATTGAGGGGTGCATCCCCAGTGGGCACTGGGGAACAGGGAAAATCTCCAGGGGGGGCTGGGGGATCCCAAGGAAAGCTGAAGGAGGGGTGGGGGGGGCAGATCTCAGGGGTGAGGTGGGAGGGATCCCCATGGAAGACCCCAGAGGGAAACTAAGAGGAGGAGGCTGGGGGACAGATCCAGGGAGTGGCTGGAGGGAATCCCCCTGGAGAGGGGCAAGTGGAGGAGATGGGAGGAGGAGGTGCGGGGGGGGGGGGCGGGGAATCCGCATGGAGTGAGGGAGGGGGAAGATCTCAGGGGGGAGGGGCAGGTCTTGGGGGTGGGCCGGGGGATTCCCATGCAGGACTGGGGGAGGAGGGCAGTGGAGGAGGAGGGGCTGGGGGGCAGATTCCAGCGGGATTTGCAGGGGGGCAGAGGAAGAATCCAGGGATCCCAAGAGAGGAGGGAATGGGGGCTCCTGGGGGTGGGGCAGATCCAGCGGTGGGGGGGAGGGGTTCCCTGGGGGGACACATTCCGGGGTGCGGGGAGATCCCGGCAGTGGGGGTAAGGGCCAGCCGGGAAGGGGGGTACATGCCGGTGGTTGCGGGAGGGGCTGGGGTAATGGTGGAGAAGGGGGACCCGGGGGGGAGGGGCGGCAGAGCCCGGGGGAGCGGTTCCCGGCGGTGGGGGAGGAGGATCCCGGGGGGGGCAAAGCCCGGTGGTGGGGGAGGGGGACCCCTTGGGGGAGGCAGAACCCGGAGGGGGGGGTGGCGATCCCGGGGGAGGGGGGGGGCAGAGCCCGGCGGGGGGGGTCTCGGTCTCTCCCGGACTCACGCGGCGGCCCAGGTCCAGACTCCGGCTCCGGCTCCGCTCGACACCGCAGCGGAAACGACGCTTCCTGCCGTCCGGATGCCCCGCCCCCTATTTCCATACAGCGCCCCGCCCTGCCATTTATATACCATCCCCTCCGCGGAAAAGCCACGCCCCCTCCCCTGGGCCACGCCCCCTCTCCCTATTGCTCCACGTTGTTTTCTCCGGGGCGGGCCACGCCCCCTGGGCGATATTTGCACGCCCAGCCACGCCCCCTGGTCTCTATTTTCAGGCAGGGCCGCGCTCCCTGCCCCCACCCGAGGAGGTGACTCCATCAGGAGGCTGTTTAAGAGCAGCCAGCGGCGCGGAGTTTAGTTGTAGAAGTTTCTGGTGATCAGGGACTAGCGTCCAGGGATCTGGTGATCAGGGGAAGATCAGGTGGCATCAGGAACCCGTCATCTGCAATGTCCCTGAGTGGGGGCCAAGGTGTGGAGATAGGAGGGTCTGTTGCCCATACAATGACCACGCTCTGGCGTGGAGTGTAACGAGTGGATACGATGACAAGGACAGATTGACCCTCATTTGCTGAGATTTAACGTCCACTGAGTGGATGGGTCCAGTTCCTCTGGTCCAACAGACAAAGTCTCTCGGTCCCTTTCTCGTAGTTGATGCTCAATGTGGCTCCGACTAAGGCCTCCTGGGACGGTCAGTAGCCGGCGACGTGTCCGGGGTAGATGTGCCTGGACCAGCGGAGGGTGTCACACGAGCCGTGCGTAGCATCGACCAATCCCGCAGGTCCGCAGCACACGCTTGTGGCAGGGCTCCCAGGCGCCCGGGGCTCCGACGATCAGGGCGTCCATCTGCACCTCGCTTGCAGGGCGTCGGCCGGGGGGCACATACTTTTCCAGCTCACGAGCCAGGGCTTCGTGAAAGGCCGGGGTCCTGTTCTCAAAGGAGACCACGACGTCAACAAGGAAGATTATTTTCCTGGGCCTCGTTAGTGTCGCCGACGTCGGGTGGCAGCTGGCTGTCGGTACCAGGCCTGGTGTGGTTCAGGTGTGGGGCAATGGCTTTCCCCGGGCGGTTCTGGACGGCCTTGTGGCACAGCGGCCAGGCTTTGGAGTGGGGCTTGCAGCTGCACAGCACGTGGGGCAGGGTCTCGTTGGCGTGGTGGACGGCTCCGTTGAGCGGGATGCCATTGACCCGGGCCCAGTGGACGAACCGCCAGTCGGCAAAATGGGCGAAGCCGCCCCCGGCAAAGAAGTGGTTGCTGACATCCCACTTGCTGGTCAGTTTGAAGGCTTTACCCTGATCCGGTTTATGCTTCAGGGTTGCCACGTACGGCGAGTGGACAGCGGCCATCAGGGTCCTCTTCAGCAAGCCCTGGCGCTTGGGGTGACCATGGTGTTGGCGTTGGACCTGATCTCCAGCACCAGCGCTCCCAGCTCCTCGCGCTGCTCCCAGTGGCAGCCCACGCGCTTCCCCAGGCAACGCAGGGCGAGCGCAGGACCACAGTGAAACGACATCGCCCCCATCCTGTCCAAATTCACTGCTCGGGAAGGCAGAATTCTCCACCCCGGGACAGGGGCAAGAGAGACTTAAATGGCAACTGGGGACAGGAAGGGGCAATTAGGGTAGAGGGGACAGCGCTGCCCCCATTCCCTTTCCCTGCCCCCTGAGCCAGCCCATCTCCCACCCTGGGGCTGGATGGGAGCCGGCGCCCCCTAGAGGGGACAGGCCCCATGCCCCATTCCCTGCCCCCCTGAGCCAGCCAGTCCCTGCCCTGGGGCCGGGTGGGAGCCGGCAACCCCTAGAGGAGACAGGCCCCCGTGCCCCATTTCCTGCCCCCCTGAACCAGCCAGTCCCTACAGAGGAAATGCAAGAGTCCAGGAGGAAATTCTCCTTCATCCCTTGTTGCCCAGCGCTGCCACAGTGACCACCATCCAATCAGAAGGCAGCGAAGTGTTTGGCCCCCCGAGAGGTGATGGAGGGTGTCTGTGCAGTGCAGGGTGGGGGGGTTGCTGTGAGGTCCCCCGTTGCAGTGAGGGGCGGGAGGGGGATGATCTGACCCCAAGCAGCATGGGGTGATTCCCCCTGCCCCCTCCCTGGCAGCGAAGGGGCCTGGGACCAGCTCGGGTTGGGGGCAGAGGGGGTGGGTGTGTAAAGGGACATGAGGGGCAGGAAATGGGTCCACACGACCCCCCCACACACACACACAGACACCCTCCTATCCCCTTCCCTGCCGGTTAGCTGATCCCCTCTGAGGTGACCCCCAAAATCATGGGCCTGCCCTGCCCTTTGCTGCCAGCCCACCAGGGCAGGGGCTCTCTCCCGCCGTGGGTCCAGGCAGCGACGGGGCCCTGATCGCAGCTGGTGCAGGGCCTGTCTTGGCCCTGGCCCTGTGCACCCTGGGAACCCTTAAAGCCAGCCACAGGGCCTGGCGGGATAAGAAACCAAAGCCGATTATGGAGGAGACAATCCGATGGCCTCCCCGCACCGGGGGCTGGAGATCTCATCCTTCCCTCCCCCCACCCCAGGTCAGACCTGCCAGAGCCAAAGCTGGAGCCAGACCCGGAGCCGGTGTCCCTGTTCCCCTCAACGCTCGCAGGTCTGAGATTGGGGTGGGAGTGTGGGGGGGACGCCCCTCTCCTATTCCTGAAGACTGACAGCCAGAATGAAAAGAGGGGCTGGGAGCCAGGACTCCTGGGTTCTCTTCCCACCTCTGAGAGGGGAGTGGGGTCTACTGATTAGAGTCAGGGGGGCTGGGAGCCAGGACTCCTGGGTTCTCTCCTCCATTTCGGGGAGGGGAGGGGAGTCTAATGGTTAGAGCTGAGGGAGGGAGGGGCTGGAAGCCATGACTCCTGGTTTCCATGTGTCCAAAGGGAAACCATGAACAAGTCCGTCACCTCCCCATGCCTCAGTTTCCCTCTCTGTGACGAGGGAGGGCACAGGGGGCGTGTGGCACTCAGTGAATTTTTCTCTTCTCCAGGCCCAGCTGGAGTTCGGCCACCCCACCCACCCCCCCGCACCATGAACGCGGCAGGGCGGGAACACACGTAAGCTTGGGGATTGGAAGGGGACGGGGATGCATTAAGGGGTAGGGGGGCAGTGTGCGGGAGGGGTGTATTGTGTGCAGGGGTGTGTGTCTGTGCACTCAGCCCATCCAGTCCTCGTTAATCCCTAATGAGCTAATCCTGCTTTATCAGGGCGGGGGTGGGGGCTTAATAAGCAGTCGTTGCTTCCCTCACTCCCCCTTCCCTGCTTACTGGGTCCTTCCTTGCAGGGGGTCTCTACTCTGCCCCCCTCCAGGATCTCTTAGACCCTTCCAGGGGCCTCCCCAGGCCAAGGCCGACAAATTCCCCTCCTTAGATACCCCCTGCATTGTGACCCCACCCCAGAGGGGCCAGATCCCAGCACCGGGCGAGGGGTCCCCCATAGACCCATCCCCTGCACCCCATCCCAGAGGGGCCGTGTCCCAGTGCCGGGCGAGGGGTCCCCCATATACCTATCCCCCCCACCCCATCCCAGAGGGTCCATGTCCCAGTGCCAGGCGAGGGGTCCACATGTACCCAGCCCCCTGCCCCACCCCAGAGGGGCTGCATCCCAGCACCGGGCGAGGGGTGCCCCATATACCCAGCCCCTGCGCCCCATCCCAGAGGGGCCATGTCCCAGCGCCGGGTGAGGGGTCCCCATAGCCCCATCCCCCGCGCCCCATCCCAAAGGGGCCATGTCCCAGCGCCGGGCGAGGGGTCCCCCATAGACCTATCTCTCCCACCCCATCCCAGAGGGACCATGTCCCAGCGCTGGGCGAGGGGACCCCATAGCCCCAGCCCCCTGCCCCACCCCAGAGGGGCTGCATCCCAGCACCGGGCGAGGGGTGCCCCATATACCCAGCCCCTGCGCCCCATCCCTGAGGGGCCACGTCCCAGCACCGGATGAGGGGTCCCCATAGACCCAGCCCCCTGTCCCATCCCAGAGTCAGCCACATCCCAGCACTGGACGAGGGGTCCCCCATAGTCCCAGCCCCCACACCCCATTCCAGCGCTGCATGGTTGGGGTACGTCTGGGGGCTCCTATGACATCACAAACCCTGGCGCCGTGGCGATCGGAACCCCCCACACACACACCGTGGCCGCCCCTGGGCCTGGCGAAGGCAGGGTCTGCTGGGGTGGCCCCAGGGTGCCCCGGCGGCGAGATGGCGCGGAGCTCCTACCGGCGCCTGCCCTCCCGCCCTGCCTCGCCGCCCGACGCCCCCGGCTCCTTCTCTTCCAGTGGCCTGGGCGAGGAGCCCGCGTCCCTGCGGCAGCAGAAGCTGGAGCTGCAGGTAGGTGCCCCCAGGGCGGTGCCCTCACACCACCTAGGGGGTTCTGGGATCGAGGGGATCAGGGCTGGGACTGGTGCCACTCGCCCCCCGGGGGGTTCTGAGATCGAGGGGATCAGGGCTGGAACTGGTGCCACTCGCCCCCCGGGAGGTTCTGAGATCGAGGGGATCAGGGCTGGAACTGGTGCCACTCGCCCCCCGGGGGGTTCTGGGATTGAGGGGATCAGGGCTGGGACTGGTGCCCCCTGTCCCCTGGAGGATTCTGGGAATGAGGGGATCATGGCTGGGAGCGGTGCCCACGGGGGGTTCTGGGATCGAGGGGATTGGGGCTGGGACTGGTGCCCCCTGTCCCCCGGGGGGGTTCTGGGAATGAGGGGATCATGGCTGGGAGCGGTGCCCCCGGGGGGTTCTGGGATCGAGGGGATTGGGGCTGGGAGTGGTGCCCCCTGCCCCCCGGCGGGTTCTGGGACCGAGGGGTTAGGGCTTGGGACCGGTGCCCCCTGTCCCCTGGGAGGTTCTGGGATTGAGGGGATCGGGGCTGGGAGTGATGCCGCGTTCTGGGACCAAGGGGATCGGGGCTGGGAGCAGAACCCCCGAGTGGTCTGGGATCGAGGGGATCGGGGCTGAGGCTGGCGTGCGGGGGGTGTCCCCCCAGGGCGGTGCCTCCAGGGCCTGTTCTCCTTTCCTGCCCCTTTCCCCCCACCCCCAGCGCCGCATCTTTGAGAAGAAGCAGCGTCGGAAGCGCCAGGAGCCGCTCATGGTCCAGGCCAACCCCGACGCCAAGGTGACAGGCCGCCGGGGCCGCCGGCCTGAGGAGCGCACCCCTCTGATGGAGTCCTGCAGTGACCACAGCCTCTGCAACGGTGAGGGGTGTCCGTCCGTCCCCACCCATGTAACGAGTTCTCCCCGGGTCTCAGCTCTGGTTCTTCACCGGGTGGGTGGGGCTTAGGGGCTAGGCCCTCCCCTACTGGGATGATTGGCCGGCTGGTGAAATCCCACGCAGATTTGTCCATGGGGCGTAGCTTGTCGACTGGGGCGGGGCTTCCTAAACAAAAGTCACTTCCACGACAGAGGGGGTGGCTGTCCTGGTATCCCTCTGTCAGTCAAGAGAGAGATGGAAGGGGTGGGTCTTCTAGGGGGTGTGGCTTGCTAAGAGTGGGCGGGGCTTCCAAGAATTAGGCCGCACCTCTACCAGTTGTAGTGCAGGAAACCATCCCATAGGAAAAAGAGAGAAGAGGTGTGGTATATGTGGGCGTGGTGTGTGATTTGTGGGCGGGGCTGTTAGCAATTAGGCTCCACCCACTAGCAGGTGACCTAATACAGAGGGCAGAACTGCTCCCCCTCTTAACCAAAATAGGGCAGGGAATGGGTGTGGCTTGTCTGTTGTGGGCGGGGTTTCCAGTAGTTAGGCTCAGGCAAGAGGGTGTGGCGTTTGGGGGTGTGGCCGATGGCCATTAGGCCCCACCCACTCTAAACTGTAGCATGGCAGAGTGCCCCTTGGCTCACCCAGTGGGGCGGGGCTTGTCTGCTGGGGGCGGGGCTGGTTGCACAGGAGGTGACGGACTCTCTCTGCCCGCAGGAACCAGCAACCCCTTCCTGGTGGAGTCGGTCCCGGAGGCCCATCGCCCCGCTGACGCCTGGGGCAGCTCCGTGCACCTGGACAGGGGCCCGCGAGCCGGGGGGGAGGCCGCAGGTAACGGGATGGGCAGATCCTTGGTGCGGGGCCAGTCCCCGGTGGGACCCCCCCAGCTCCGCCCGCCCAGTCACTCTCTGCCTTCCCCATCCAGGTGCGTCCGACGCGGAGCTGGAAGAGGCCATCCTGGAGGACACACGGCCCGTCAACAAGGCCATGGCGGCGCCCAGCTCCACACGCAAGGGCTGGCCGGCCCGGCGGAGCGGGGGTGAGCGCAGGCTGTCGGTCTGGCCGTGGCGGGAAATGGGGGCAGCCGTTGCCGTGGAACCATTGCCACACATGTACACCATAATCTGTGCACTTTGTGTTGCTATGCAACCGTTGCCATGCTGCATGCACCGTTCCGTAGCTATGCAACCGTTGCCATGTTGCATACACCATTCCGTTGCTATGCAACCGTTGCAGCGGGTGCCCTACTTTGTTGCTGTGTTGTCACACCCCTAACCCCTTAGCAACGGTTGCTATGAAGCTCCTGGCCTGGCTTTTAACGGGAGCAGCGCACCCTTTGACCCCCCCACCTCTACCCTGGCCCTCTCTCTGCCCCACAGCTGGCCACGCCGACGCCCGACACTCCCGGAGCTCGAAGCCAAAGGCGCTGTCGCCCGCACAAGGGGAGCGAGTCCCCTCTGTCATTGTGGAGTTCAGAGGTGGGGCACTGCGGGGATCTGAGGGGGGGCAGTGAGATGGTGGGGTGGGACTGGATGTTCGAGGGGGTGGCAACGAGCTGAGGCGGGGGAGAGGGGCATGCAGCTGGGCGTGCAAGGGGGGTGGAGGTGCAGCCCTTGTGCGTGAGTGGGCACGAGGGGGTTTCACTGCCAAGCGACCGTGCAAGGCTGGGGCGAGACTGGCTCCAGTGCAGGGGACGTCTCCTCCAGCACTAACCCCCGCCACCCCCCCAGACCCTCAGGACAGCAGCGATGGGGACGCCCCCCCGGAGGCCGGTGCTGCAGGCTGGGAGTCAGCCCAGGAGGGAGACTCGGAGGCGGAGGGGCAACCGCCCCAGGACCCCCCCATACCCCCTTCCCCCGTCAGGAGAAGACAGGACAGGAAGCTCCCCAGCAGAGGTAAGTTGGGGGGGGCAAGGGAGAGGGGCATTGTGGGTAGGAAAGGCTGGGGGGGGTGGATCGATTGACCCCTCTGTGCTGATGGGGGCCCGGGTTGGGCTCAGTACAAAGGATTCTGGGACAGAGCGGAGAGGTGGGGGGAGCTCCCGGCGGGGATAGGGGTAGGCACTCAGGGTGGCTTTGGGGGGAAGGGGGCCGGGGCTTTCTCTGACCTTCCCTCCCATTTCCCCCCTAGGATCTCTTGGCAGCCCCCCTGGGAGCGACGAGGACGAGGAAGGAGACTTCAACATCCTCTGCAGATCCCTGGAGCCCGCGCCGGAGGCTGACACCCCCAGCGTAAGGGCCCCCACGCCTGGCTCTCTCCCACCGGGATGGCCCCTCGCATCTCTTTGCACGAGGCCCCCGTGCGACACACACGCCTCCTGTACTAGTATCTGCCTTGGGCGTTTGCCCCCGGCCCTGTGATACCCACCCCGGGCACACAAGGCCTGGCCTCTCGTCACCACTCCCCCCACAGGCTTCACCCCTCTCCCTCCCCAACAGCTGCCGGAGGAGGCGCCAGGGACCCCGCAGCCCCCGCGGCCAGAGGAGCTGCAGGGGTTTGTGCTGCGCCCGGCGCCCCCCGGAGTGACCATCCAGTGCCGCATCAGCCGGGACCGCAAGGGGGTGGACAAGGGCGTCTTCCCCTTCTACTACCTCCACCTGGAGAGAGACGACGGGAGGAAGGTACCGGGGTGGGGGGGATAGCAGTGGGGGGAGGAAGAGAAGCGGGGAGCTGTGGGGCGCAGGCTGAGGGAAGGCAGCGGAAGAGGTGGGTGCTGCGGGGCAGAGGCCAGGGGGAGGCAGCGGAAGAGGGGGGCGCCGTGGGGCAGAGGCGAGGGGGAGGCAGTGAAAAAGAGGGGACTGTGGGGCAGAGGCCGGGGCAGGTTGTTCATTTCTGTCTCTCTCAGCTGTTTCTCATGTCTGGCCGGAAGAGAAAGAAAAGCAAAACCTCCAATTACCTCATTTCCCTCGACCCCATCGACCTGTCCCGGGGCGGGGACGGCTTCATCGGGAAAGTCAGGTGGGACCTGCACCCACCCCAGAGAGGCCGCATTTCTGCCTGGATGAGGGGTCCCTGTATACCCAGCCCCCGGGCCCCATCCCAGAGGCAGTCACATCTCAGCACAGGACGAGGGGTCCCCGTATACCCAGCCCCCAGGCCCCACCCCAGAGGCGGTCGCGTCTCCGCCTGGGGCGAGGGATCCCCGTATACTCAGACCCCAGGCCCCACCCCAGAAGCGGTCGCGTCTCCACCCAGGCGAGGGGTCCCCATATACCCAGCCCCCGGGCCCCACCCCAGAGGCGGTCGCGTCTCCGCCTGGGGCGAGGGATCCCCGTATACCCAGCCCCCGGGCCCCACCCCAGAAGCGGTATCGTCTCCACCCAGGCAAGGGGTCCCCATATACCCAGCCCCCGGGCCCCACCCCAGAGAGGCCGCATCTCCACCCGGGCGAGGGGTCCCCGTATACCCAGCCCCCGGGCCCCACCCCAGAGAGGCCGCATCTCCAGCCGGGCGAGGGGTCCCCGTATACCCAGCCCCCGGGCCCCACCCCAGAGAGGCCGCATCTCCAGCCGGGCGAGGGGTCCCCATATACCCAGCCCCCGGGCCCCACCTCAGAAGTGGTATCGTCTCCACCCAGGCAAGGGGTCCCCATATACCCAGACCCCGGGCCCCACCCCAGAGGCGGTCGCATCTCAGCGCAGGGCGAGGGGTCTCCAGGTGACCAGGCCTTTCTGATCTCCTGGCAGGTCCAACATGCTGGGCACCAGGTTCACGGTGTTTGATAATGGGACAAATCCAGATAAAAAACCCTTCGTCCCCGAAACAACTCCGATCCGGCAGGAGTTGGCAGCCATTTGCTACGTATGTGAGAAATCCTTGGACCTGGGGCACTGCTGTGGGGAAGCTCACAGCGTTGGTGTCCTCAGCTGGGTCACTGCTATGGGGAAGCTCGCAGCGCCAGCGTCCCCAGCTGGGGGCACTGCTGCAGGGAAGCTCGCAGCGCTGGGAACCCCAGCTGGCTGTTGTCACGGATATGAAGAGGGTGTGGAGGGTTTTTGGGGTGGGAGAATACTGGGGGACAATGGCGTCATAGATTCTCTGCTGCTCCTTACAACAGGAGACCAATGTGTTGGGGTTCAGGGGACCCCGAAAAATGACTGTGATTATCCCCGGCATGAACACAGACAATGAGAGAATCAGCATCCGCCCGAAAAACGTGAGGCTGCTGGGGAACGCTGGCTGGGGCACTGCTGGGTGGAAGCTCTCAGCGCTGGGGAATCCTAGCCGGAGCACTGCTGCAGGGAAGCTCGCAGCGCTAGGGAATGCTGGCTGGAGCACTGCTGCGAGGAAGCTCATAGCACCAGGAAACCCCGGCCATGGCACTGCTGCGGGGAAGCTCGCAGCGCCAGGGAACCCCAACCGGGGCATTGCTGCAGGGAAGCTCACAGCACCAGGGAACCCCAGCTGAGGCACTGCTGTAGGGAAGCTCGCAGTGCCGGGGAACCCCAGCCAGGGCACTGCTGTGGGGAAGCTCGCAGTGCCGGGGAACCCCAGCCAGGGCACTGCTGTAGGGAAGCTCGCAGTGCCGGGGAACCCCAGCCAGGGCACTGCTGTGGGGAAGCTCACAGCGCCGGAGAACCCCGGCTGGGGCACTGCTGTGGGGAAGCTCGCAGCACTGGGGAACCCCAGCCAGGGCACTGCTGCAGGGACGCTCGCAGAGCCTGAGAGCCCCAGCTGGGGCACTGCTGTGGGGAAGCTCGCAGAGCCAGGAGACCTCAGGTGTGGCACTGCTTTGGGGACACTGCTGTGTGGAAGCTTGCAGCACCAGGGGACCCCAACCGAGACACTGCTGTGGGGAAGCTCGCAGAGCCTGGAAGCCCCAGCCAGGGCACTGCTGTGGAGAAGCTCGCAGCGCCGTGGAACCCCAGCCAGGGCACTGCTGCGGGGAAGCTCACAGCAACAGGGAACCCCAGCTGAGGCACTGCTGTAGGGAAGCTCGCAGTGCCGGGGAACCCCAGCCAGGGCACTGCTGTGGGGAAGCCACAGCGCCAGGGAACCCCGGCTGGGGCACTGCTGTGGAGAAGCTCGCAGCACTGAGGAACCCCAGCCAGGGCACTGCTGCAGGGACGCTCGCAGAGCCTGAGAGCCCCAGCTGGGGCACTGCTGTGGGGAAGCTCGCAGAGCCAGGAGACCTCAGGTGTGGCACTGCTTGGGGGACACTGCTTTGTGGAAGCTTGCAGCACCAGGGGACCCCAACCGAGACACTGCTGTGGGAAAGCTCGCAGAGCCTGGAAGCCCCAGCCAGGGCACTGCTGTGGGGAAGCGCGCAGCACCGTGGAACCCCAGCCAGGGCACTCCTGTGGGGAAGCGCGCAGCGCCGGGGAACCCCAGCCGGGGCACTGCTGTGGGGAAGCTCGCAGCGCCGGGGAACCCCAGCCAGGGCACTCCTGTGGGGAAGCGCGCAGCGCCGGGGAACCCCAGCCGGGGCACTGCTGGAGGGAAGCTCGCAGCGCCGGGCTCTGGCACACCCCACCCCCGTGGCTCGCTATCTCTCTCCAGGAACACGAGACCCTGCTGACCCGGTTCCAGAACCGGAACCTCCAGAACCTGCTGGTTCTGCAGAACAAGGTGCCGGCCTGGAACGAGGAGACCCAGTCATACGTGCTCAACTTCCACGGCCGCGTCACCCAGGCCTCCGTCAAGAACTTCCAGATCGTCCCCGACCATGACTGTGAGTGCAGGGGGACATGGGGGGAGCCATGGGGCAGCTGGGGGGAGAAGAGGGGAGGCAATGAGGGAGAGATCAGGGCTGTGCCTCTCTCTCCCCCCCCATCGACTGTTAGGTATGTTGGGGGCAGGACAGGGCTTGGGGCGGGGTTGGGCTGGATTTGGGGGTCTGTGCCCCACACACTCAGCCCCTAGCAGAGCACACCGTGCTGCAGTTTGCGGGATGAGGGGGTGGATTGGGGGGCGTTGGAGACAGATCAGGGCTGGAGGGGCAGATTGGAGGGATTTGGGGAGACCGGTGGGGTGGGTTGAGTGGTATTTGGGGGTGAGGACTGGGGGGATTTGGGGATGCTGTTGGGATGGATTGTGGGCAATTGGGGGGGGTCATGGGGATTTGGGGAGGCTGGTGGGGTGGGGCAGGGGGTATCTGGGCTGAGGATTGGGGGTATTGGAGGGAACTGAGGGGATTTGAGGAGGCCAAAGGGGTGGATTGGGGGGTATCTGGGGTGTGGATCAGGGGAATTTGGGGGGATCAGGGGGAACTGGGAGGAATTTGAGAAGACCAGTGGGGCAGGTTGGGGGGTATTTGGGGTGAGGATCGGGGGGATTTGGGGGGGATCAGGGGGAACTGGTGGGGATTGGAGGAGACCAATGGGGCAGGTTTGGGGGGTATCTGGGGTGAGGATCGGGGGGATTTGGGGGGGATCAGGGGGAACTGGGGGGATTTGAGGAGACCAGTGGGGTGCAGATTGGGGGGCATCAGGGCGAACAGGGGGTGTCTGGGTTGAGGGTTGGGGAGATTCTGGGGGGCTGTGCCCCACACACTAACCCCCCGTCCCCTTCTCCCCCCAGCCGAGTACATCGTGCTGCAGTTTGGCCGGGTGGCGCCCGATGTCTTCACCATGGACTATCGCGCCCCCCTCTGCGCCCTGCAGGCCTTCGCCATCTGCCTGTCCAGCTTCGACGGGAAACTCGCCTGCGAGTAGCCCCCGCCACCTCCGTCATGACCTCTGACCCCATGACCCCCGAACCCTGTGACTTCAGGCATGGCCCCATGACCTCTGACCCCACCACCTTGGAATGACACCATGACCTCTGACCCCCCACAACTTCAGGCATGACTCCTACGACCCCGGACATGACCCTGTGACCTCCAATCCCCGTGCCCTTGGAATGACCCCACAACCTCTGACCCCACAACCTTGGAATGACCCTGCGACCTCTGACCTATGCTGACCTACTCTGAGTGGCTGGCTCCTCTCTGACCCACCCCTTCCCCCGTTGACGAGTCCTTGTCACCCTTGATCTCCGATTCCTTGACTTTACCCTTTGACCTCCCACTACTCTGACCTCTGGCATTTTTGTGTCATTCTTGACCTTTGACCTCTCCATCTTGGCCTCTCGCCTCTTTGGACCTAGCTCATCCTTGACCTATGACCCCTGACTTTCCTTGTGGCCCTCTGGTCCTTTGATGTCATCCTTGGCCTGTGGTCCATTTGACCCTTGACCCATGACCCTTCCCCTCTGGCCCTGAACCATTTCTCCTCTTTCGAAGACGTTGCCGTGACAGCAGCTGCAGCCGCCATCTTGATTGTTCAGTGTCCCCCGCCCCCAAAGGAGGGGGGATCAGGGCTGTTCTGGGGGACCCCCCCCCAATCCACAGACTGTAAAGTGCCCCTCACCCCCGAGAGTGTAACAGATTCTTGATCCAAATAAAATCTACCCAGAAGCGAGACCCCCGAGGGGGGCTGGTTGTTGAGTCCAATGTGGGGTGCCCCGCCAATCTCACCCTCAGGTTGCTGGATCCAATGGGCATTTCCTTAATCTTGGGGTCCCCTCAGGGCACTGCTCCTCTCTAGCCCCCCTGGCCTGAGCCCTGCAATCCCCTCACCTCCAGCGCTGACCCCACCCAATGTCCCGTACCGCAGACACCCCAGAATCCCACTGCTGGGGGTGACCGGCTGTGACAAAGTGGGCCTTGTCTAGACTATTGTTATGAGACCAGTGCCTGCCTCAGTTTCCCTTCTGTTTCGCATGCCTGCCCGGGTGTGTTGGGCGGGTCTGTTTGCTCTCAGAGGGTGGGGAGGTTGGGGGAGCACCAAGGATCTGAGCCAACAAGGGCAACCCCAAGGCCCCCACCTGGCTATGCCCCCCTCTCCAGGCTCTCCGAGTGGGGAGCTGGTGTTGAACAAGTGGGGCCGGGCCGTGGGGCTCACAGCAGCTTGGCTGGGTGCTGGGTGGACCCTGCCAGACCCTTCACCCCAGTGGCAGCCCGCGGACGGGCCTGCAGTTGGCAAAGGGCGCAGGGGGGGCTGGACTCGCGGCCGGGAGCCACGGGGAGGAGGAACCCAGAGGGACCACGGCTTGGTCTCTGAGACCATGGGGCCAGATCCACTAAGGGGTCACGCCCAGGAGACTGGTTCCAGGCTGGGGCACAAAGCAGCCCCTGTGGGTCTGTGATACCCATAACCCCCCACCCTGGTGAGACTCCCCCATCCCTTTCACTCTCTCCCCCGACCTTGAGACCTCCACACCCCACCTCCCTGGCTCTGGTGATCCCGGCCCCCTTTGCTCACCCACCCCAGTGACCCCCTCTTCCTTCACCCACACCCCTAATCCTGGTGCCACAAACTGAGGCCATAATGGGGGTGGGGGCAGTGAAGGAGAAAGAGATGGGCAGAAACGCCCCCCCTGCGCCTCCCATTCCCCTGTCTGTGCCCTGGAGGGGGGGGCTGAGTCTCCCTGGCCACCCCCCCGCCCCGTCGAACCTGCCCCATGCGCAGTGACCTAGGGTGTGCCACTCCGCCCCAGGCCGCCCCACCCCATCCCGCCCCCACACCTGAGCAGCTGCTCAGCCGGCTCCACCGTGCACCAGCCCAGCCTGGAGCAGGAGAGACGCCGCTGCCCCCCGCGACCCCCAGAAGCTGGGACCTGCCTGCAGCCCAGGCCCCCCTCCCCCCCCAGAGCCATGGCCACCCGCTGGGGCATCTGCTCTGCCGGCAGGATCAGCCATGACTTCCTGGTGGCCCTGAAGACCCTCCCGGCCACGGAGCATCAGGTGCGGGAGAGACTCCAGAACGCCTGGGTTCCAACTTCCATCCCTGGCTCTGGGAGGGGAACGGGGTCTAGTGGTTAGTGCAAGGGGGGGCAGGGAGAGGCTGGGAGCCAGGACTCCTGGGTTCTCTCCCCAGCTCTGGGAGGGGAGGGGGGTCTAGTGTTTGGGGGGAGTGGGGAGCCAGGACTCTTGGGTTCCAGCCCTGGCTCTGGGAGGGGAGTGGGGTCTGGTGGTTAGAGCAGGGGGGTGGGAGCCAGGACTCTGGGGTTCTTGGCTCAGTGCTCGCTGACAGGGAGGGAGGTTAGTTCTGGGGGCACATGGCTGCCTCACCCCTACTTTAACCCTCCCCCCACACTCCAGGCTGTGGCCATCGCGGCGCGTGATCTTGCCCGGGCTCAGGATTATGCCCAGAAACATGGGATCCCCCGAGCGTACGGGAGCTACGAGGAGCTGGCACAGGACCCCGACGTGGGTGAGCCCCCCCCCGGGGACCTCCAGGAGACTTGACCCAGAGAGAAACCCCTGGGGGCAGGACATGGAGCCTTTCCCCTCTATGGGGCACTGGCTCTCACCTGGTCCCAGGGCAGGGACTGGCTGCCTATGGGGGTCGGGGAATGGAGCATGGGGCCTTTCCCCTCTGGGGACAGTGTGTGTGTCCAGGGACACCTTTGGGGCAAGCTGAGACCCCCGAATGTGGGGACTGATCTGGGAGGGGTGAATGGCAGCACAAGGGATGGCAGGAGCCAGGACGCCTGGGTTCTCTTCCTGGCTCTGGGAGGGGAGTAGGGACTAGTGGTTGGAGCGGGAGGAGGGGGCGGTGGTTGGCGCCAGGACTCCTGGTTTCCACCCCCATTTCCTACCTCCCGTGGCAGACGTGGTCTACGTGGGGGTCATACACCCCGAGCACCTGCCCGTGGGGCGGCTCTTCCTGGGGGCCGGGAAGCCCGTGCTGCTGGAGAAGCCCCTGGGGATGAACACGGCGGAGGTGAGGGAGTTGGCACAACTGGCCCGGAGCCGCGGGGTCTTCCTGATGGAGGTGAGTGACCCCCCGAGCCCCCTGCAGCCCAGCGCCCCCCAGCATCGCCCTGGGGCATTGAGGCCAGGCCTGACCACCAGGGAGAGCGCCCCCTGCTGAGCCCCCCCACCCCCTGCAGCCCAGTGCCCCCTGCTGAGCCCCCACATTTCCCTCTGCAGCCCAGCGCTCCGTGCTGAGCCCCCACATTTCCCTCTGCAGCCCAGCGCCCCCTGCTGGGCCCCCGCGTCCCCCCTGCAGCCCAGTGCTCCCTGCTGAGCCCCCCACCCCCCTGCAGCCCTGCGGCCCCTGCTGAGCCCTCGCATCCCCCCACAGCCCAGCACCCCCTGCTGAGCCCCCCACCCCCCTGCAGCCCAGCGCCCCTTGCTGAGCCCCCGCGTCCCCCCTGCAGCCCAGAGCCCTCTGCTGAGCCCCCGCGTCCCCCCACAGCCCAGCGCCCCCTGCTGAGCCCCTGCCCCCCCCCCGCAGCCCTGCGCCCTCTGCTGAGCCCACCCCCCGGAGCCCTGCACCCCCTGCTGAGCCCCCCACCCCCCTGCAGCCCTGCGCCCTCTGCTGAGCCCCCCCCCCGGAGCCCTGCACCCCCTGCTGAGCCCCCACCCCCCTGCAGCCCTGCGCCCTCTGCTGAGCCGCCCCCACCCCGGAGCCCTGCACCCCCTGCTGAGCCCCCACCCCCCCTGCAGCCCAGCGCCCCCTGCTGAGCCCCCGCCCCCCCCCGCAGCCCTGCACCCCTGCTAAGCCCCCGCCCCCTGCAGCCCTGCACCCCCTGCTGAGCCCCCCACCCCCTGCAGCCCAGCGCCCCCTAGGGGGCGACACAGAGGGCGCAGAGGGACGAGGGCTGAACCCCCCGCAGAAGGGACGTCCCTTAATCCGCAGCCCCCGAGCGCTGGGAGCCGCGGGGAGCCCCGGCCCGGGGCCGCGCCCGGCGTGGGAGGAGGGTGACGGTCCCCGGGGAGCTGCTGGGGGACAGGCCCCGACAGGCTGCAGCCGGCCCCGCCCGTGAGCCGGCCCCGAGGGGACCCAGCCCGGGTCACAGGTGCCCAGGGAGGGGTGGAGTCACCCCCGATCCGGTTCTGGTACAGCGCCCCCCAGCATCGCCGTGGGGCAGCAGTGACGGGCAGGGGCCAGCACCCCCCCGCCGGGCCCCCCATCCCTGCAGCCCAGCGCCCCCCCCCCCCGCTGGGACCCCTGCCTCCCGCCTCATAGCTCAGCGCCCCCCACCGGGCCCCCTACCCCCTGCAGCGCAGCGCTCCCCGCGCCTCTCCCCGCCCCCCGCTGGGACCCCCGCCCTGCTCCCCAGCGTCCCCCCCTGCTGGGACCCCAGCCCCGCCCAGCTCCCCAGCCCCCCCTCCCGCCTGGCCACCCTCCCCGCCGCAGCCCAGAGTCTCCCAGCCCCTGCTGGGACCCCAGCCCCCCCTCCGCCTGGCCACCCTCCCCCCCGCAGTCCAGCGTCCCCCCACCCCCCGCTGGGACCCCTGCCTCCTTCCCCATAGCTCAGCACCCCCCACCGGGCCCCCCACCCCCTGCAGCGCAGCGCTCCCCGCGCCTCTCCCCGCCCCCCGCTGGGACCCCCGCCCTGCTCCCCAGCGCCCCCCCCTTGCTGGGACCCCAGCCCCGCCCAGCTCCCCAGCCCCCCCTCCGCCTGGCCACCCTCCCCCCCGCAGTCCAGCGTCCCCCCACCCCCCGCTGGGACCCCCGCCCTGCTCCCCAGCGCCCCCCCCTGCTGGGACCCCAGGCCCGCCCCGCTCCCCAGCCCCTCCTCCGCCTGGCCACCCTCCCCGCCGCAGCCCAGAGTCCCCCCAGCCCCTGCTGGGACCCCCGCCCCGCACCCCGCTCCCCATCGCCCGCTGCTGGGACCCTCGCCCAGCCCTCTGCAGCCCAACGCCCCCCGCTGAGCCCCCCAGCGCCCAGCACTGATTCTGCCCCTGCCCCTGCCCCCCAGGCCTACTGGACCCGCTTCTTCCCCATCTCGGAGCAGATCCGGCAGCTGCTGGCCCAGGGGGCGCTGGGCGAGGTGCAGCTGATCTCGGCGACCGTGGGGCACCCCATGGAGAACATCCCCCGGCTGGTGCAGAAGAAGCTGGGGGGCGGCGCCATTCTGGACATTGGCTGCTACTGTGTCCAGCTCGCCAGCATGGTCTTCGGGGGGCAGCGGCCGGAGTCCATCCTCGCCTCGGGCTTCCTGCACCCCACCGGTACCGGGGTGGGGGGGGCACCAGCAGGGCTAGTGGGGAGGAGTGAGGGGCACCAGCAGGGCAGGGGGGCAGGAGTCGGGGAACCAGTGGGGCGGGAGGGGCTGCAGGTCAGGTGTAAGGGGCACTGGCAGGACAGGGGCCAGGACTCAAGGGCACCAGGGGGGCGGGGGGGTGCAGGTCAGGCATGAGGGGCACTGGCAGGGCGGGGGGGGGCTGCAGGTCGGGCGTGAGAGCACTGGCAGGGCAGGGGGCAGAGAGGGGAGGTGCAGGTCGGGCATGAGGGGCAATGGCAGGGCAGGGAGGGGGCTGCAGGTCAGGCATGAGGGCACTGGCGGGGCAGGGGGGGGTGCAGGTCGGGCGTGAGGGCACTGGCAGGGCGGGGGGGCTGCAGGTCAGGCGTGAGAGCACTGGCAGGGCAGGGGGCAGAGAGGGGGGGTGCAGGTCAGGCATGAGGGGCACTGGCAGGGCAGGGGGCAGAGGGGGGTGCAGGTCGGGTGTGAGGGACACTGGCAGGGCAGGGGGCAGAGGGGAGGTGCAGGTCAGGCATGAGGGGCACTGGCAGGGCAGGGGGCAGAGGGGGGGTGCAGGTCAGGCATGAGGGACACTGGCAGGGCAGTGGGGGGGCTGCAGGTCAGGCATGAGGGGCCATGGCAGGGCAGGGGGCAGAGAGGGGGTGCAGGTCAGGCATGAGGGACACTGGCGGGGCAGGGGGCAGAGAGGGGGGGTGCAGGTCGGGTGTGAGGGACACTGGCAGGGAAGGGGGCAGAGGGGGGGTGCAGGTCGGGTGTGAGGGACACTGGCAGGGCAGGGGGCAGAGGGGGGGTGCAGGTCAGGCATGAGGGACACTGGCAGGGCGGGGGGGCTGCAGGTCGGGCATGAGAGCACTGGCAGGGGGCAGTGGGGGGGCTGCAGGTCAGGCATGAGGGGCACTGGCGGGGCAGGACTGAGGTGCTGCTGTTTCCGTTTCCCAGGTGTGGACGAAACCACCTCGGCGATCCTGAACTACGCGGGCAAGCGCCAGGCTGTGCTGTCCTGCACCATGCGCATCGAGCTCCCCAACCAGGCCCGGATCTGCGGCACGAAGGGCTCCATCGAGGTGCGGGGGGGGGGGGGGGCCCAGAGGGGGCAGCGCCTGGCCTCCTGCCCAAGGGGAAGAAAAGACCAGAAAAAACTGTCCAGGAACCAGGACTCCTGGGTTCTCTCCTCACTTCTGGGAGGGGAGTGGGGCCTAGTGCTTAGAGCAGCAGGGGTGGGAGCCAGGACTCCTGGGTTCTCCCCTGCCTCCGGGAACGTGTATGTGGGGTGAAGCTGGGTCAGATCCTATGGGGGAAGCTCACTATTAACCCTTTCTTGCCTGTACCCTCCTAGCTCCCTGCCCCCTGGTACGCCCCTACCACCCTGATCGTGAACAACCAGCGCCACGAGTGCCCCCTGCCGCCCCCCACCCAGCCCCTCAACTTCTCTAATGGCACCGGCATGCGGTACGAGGCCCAGCACGTGCGCCAGTGTCTGCTGCAAGGTAAGGCCCGGACGCCAGGACACCTGGGTTCTTCCCCTGGCTCTGGGAGGGGAGGAGGGTCTAGTAGTTTGAGCAGGGAGCCCAAAGCTCCAGGGTCTCTCCAGATCTAGCAGTAGCAGCCCACAGCTTGCTCAGCCTCTGGCTGGGGCACTGCCCCAGGGGAAGCTCACAGCCCCAGCTCATGTCTCTGTCCCCGCAGGCCTGAAGGAGAGCCCCATCATGAGCTTGGCCGAGAGCGAGCTGGTGGCCTCCATCGTGGACGAGCTGCGACGGCAGCTGGGGGTGATCTACGCCGAGGATCACCAGGGCTGAGCGGGTCGGCATCAATGCAGAGGCTGCAATAAACGGGACCCTGCCTAGCTGTGCTGTGACTCCTTGAGGACAGAACTAGGGGGAGGGGGGAGCGCAGGACACCTGGGTTCTTCCCCAAGAACACACATTGATCTCAGAGCCCTCCCCCCAGCACCATCCAAGCAACCCCGCCCCCCCAAGTGAGGGGGAGCTCCCAGCTGAGATCAAGGTACCCTAATTTGGGCAAACACTCTCTCCCACCCCTTGGGGGTGTAGCTACTCCCAGAGGACAGGGGAGGGGAACACACCCTCTAACTTCAGTGTTGCCATACGTGCATCCCACCAGCAGGGGGCGATGTCCTCCCACAACACAGCCCCTCCTGAAGTCCATTTGTAGAAGCCTGCGGCTGAGTCTGGGGGCACGAAGTTCCCTCAGAGGGCTCCCCCTCTCCATGGCCTGGGCCCCTCCTAAATCCTAATGCCCCCATGCTGGGGGCAGAGCCATTACCGCAAGGAGGAAGGGAAAAAACCTGTCTCCAGGCCGCAGCCTAGCTCTGGGGTCACTGAATCCAGGCCGAGCTCACCGGCTGGGGGACATGCAGGGGAAGCAGCGGCTGAAGGCGGGTGGGGGGTATTGAGAATCAGCCGCCTCCGAGCTCCCCCCCCCGCCAGCCACTGGGCTAACAGAATTGGTGAGTGGGAGTAGAGGGGTGGTGGGAGCTCTGGGCCTGGCCCCAGGGCAACGCTGCGGGATTCCCCCCCCCCCCCGATGGGGGCAGATAGATCGTGGAGGGGCCAGGGAAGAGCCCCGAGGACGAGTCGAGGATCAGAGAAGCTGCCCACACGCGAGAGGCACCAGTGGGGAGCTGAGCCCAGAGATGGGGATGGGGGACTTGAGCCCTGGCTCTAGGCGCTTTGAGAACAGGGCTCCCATGGTGCTTCTCCCCCCCGGAGGGGGGTGCACAGACTAGGCCTGAGATTTCCACAGGGCGGCCACAGCAAACCCCCCTGGCCTGCCAGATCCACCAAGCAAGGCAAGAGAAATTCCCGGGGGGGGAGGGGGGAGATTAACCCTTGGAGGTGCCCCCCCCCCCCCAGGAGTGGGGTGAATTCTCCATCCCAGGCAAACAGGACTGAAGCCAGGGCAGCCCCAGGAGGTCAGACGAGGGGCAGAGCCGCCCCTTCCCTCCTAAGGATTTACAAAGGGAAGCGGCCCAGAGCCACTGGATTAACCGCCGTGTCCTCGGCAGGCTGCTGGCGAGAGGTGGGGAGGGGTTCGGCCGGGGAGCCCCGCAAAGAACTCAAGGCATTTCTCCTCCGGGGCAGCGCCCACTGCTGCGAAGCGAAGGCCCCACGGGGGAGGCGCCCGTGAAGCGCTCTAAAGCCCGCAGTGACCCGGGCTGCGCAATGGGAACTGGGGCAGCCCTCGGTGAAAAGCCCCTGAGACGCGGCCCCCACGCAAAGCAGAGCCACTGCCAGCAAAGCGGAAGGGGGAGCCGGGTAACGACGGGAGGGGAGAAACCACCAGCACCGAACGGGCGAGAGCGCCGGCAGCTGGAAGCCAGAGCAAGGGCCGAATTGCTAACAGCGCCGGGGAGCTGCCATCAGCTCTGCCGCCCACACGGTGGATTTCCAGCCGAGGGGCGCGAAGCTGCGGGTTCGTTTTCTGCCCCGTGCGCCGCAGGACGGGGATTTCAGCGGCCCGGTTGGCCTAGCCAAGCCCCGGAGCGTCCAGGCCGCACAGGCCAGGCAGCTGGAGCTGGGTCCCGTGAGAAACGCACAGAGGGGCCGAGGGGAAGTGGAGGGGTTGATTTTATTGAGGTTCATGGCTCAGACCAAGATCCCGTACTGCTTCAGCACGTCCGTGTACCTGGCGATCTTGCCTTCCACGTTCTTCTCCGCCTGTTTCTGCAGTTTCTGGAAGAGATGCCCCAGGGAGGAGGAATCAGAGCAAGATTCAGGGGACCCCCAGGAAATGAACCCATCCCCCTGCATGCGGGGGGTGTTATACAGTGACCTGGCGCTGGAATGCGGCACCTCTGGGGTGGGGCACTGGGGCTGGTCATATGGAGGCCCCTTGCCCGGTGCTGAGATGCAGCCACCTCGAGGGCAGTGCATGGAGCTGGCTATATGGGGACACCACCACCCCGCCCACCAATGCTGAGACGCGGCTCCTCTCAAATGGGGACTTTGAGGCCCCATGACCCCCAGAGACACACTCACCATCAGCTTCTTCTTCTTGTTATAATGCAGCTTGGCCTTCTCCTTGCGTTTCGCCTCCAGGGTCGAGGTGATGGCTTGGTACTTCCAGCCAACCTCATGGGCCAGGCGCCCCAGGAAGGCGAACTGCAGGGGGCAGGGGAGAGACGGGTCAGGAGAGAACCCAGGAGTCCTGGCTCCCAGCCCCGCCTACCCTGCTCTAACCCACCAGCCCCCTTCCTGCAGGATCCCAACTAAGCCAGGCTGTGCAGTGCCCCCAGGTGGTCTCAGATGGTAGTGCATGTAGGAGGTTGTCTCATGGTCGGGAGACTCGAAGAGAAGTGAGTTAACATCATCACTGACCGCCTGAGTTGCCAGCTCCCAGCGCAGGGTAGGGCACAGCCACTGGCTGGGTGTGGCCAGGGCATCACTAGACAGATGGCACCAGCACTCAAGGCCGTTCCATGACTGGTCACTAGCTGCCCCGTGATATCAAAGACCAAGGAATCATGTCGCAAGTAGTCCCATAGGTTAACACCACACAGCCTAATAAACCCATTACCTCTGAGAAATGGCCCGTCTCCAATATCATGTGGCCACCAGTTCCCCCCATTGGCAAATGAATTTATTGCCGCGGAGTTTGCCCTGGTATCACGTGGCAAGTAGTCCCATGGGTTAACGACACCCCCCTCCTCGCTCCCCCCCCCCCCCCGAGTTTTGCCTTTGATGAGTCCTTCGTTCTGACAGGCAGTGGAACAGTGCCGCCTTCGATCAGCTTTCAACCTCCCGCCTCTCCTCCCGTGCGGAAAGGGGGCTCTGGGGGGACGTACCTTGCGCGTCGGCTTCAGGCGTACGACTTTCAGAGCAGCGGGTACCACCATCCGTTTCCTCTGCATGGGGGGAGAGGAGGTGGTTACGGGTACGAAGGAGCCAGGGTGGAGGGCAGAGGAGCGTGTCTGGTGTGTCTCAGGGTCAACATTTTTCTCATCCAGCATCAAACAATGTAGGTAGATGGAACATCATGGACACGGGGCCCCCCAGACCCCCCCCCCCCCCCAGACCCCCAGGGCACCATTACCTTATCATATGGGGGCGGAATCCCATCAAAGACCTTCAGTCTCTCCAGGGCGGCCTGGCCTCGCTTGGTCTTGTGGGGCAGCATCCCTGCAGGGAGGGGAGACCACTGCTTGGAGCGGGGCTGCAGCCATGACACACTGCGCTGTGGGTCTCTGCCCCCCAGGGGCGTGGCTGGGACACACTGCGCTGGGGGTCTCTGCCCCCCAGGCTCCATAGGGGTGTGGCTGGGACACACTGCACTGGGGGTCTCTGCCGCCCCCCAGGCTCCGTAGTGGCATGGCTGGGACACACTACGCTGGGGGTCTCTGACCCCCCCAGGCTCCGTAGGCGCATGGCTGGGACACACTACGCTGGGGGTCTCTGACCCCCCCGCCCCCCCAGGCTCCACGGGCTGCAGCCGGGACACACTGCACTGTGGGTATCCTCTGCCCCCCAAGCCCATAGCTGATGGATGGATCATGATGCGATCCAGGTGCCCTGTGCTGTGGGTCTCAGCCCCCCCAAGCACATCAGTGCCCCCCACCCAATCCCCTTGCAGCCCAGCTCAAGCGCCGGGGGTCGTTACCTCGGACCGTGCGCCAGAAGATGCGGCTGGGGGCGCGGAAGTGGTAGGGCCCGCGGGACGGGTTGGTGTTCATACGTTTGCGGAGGAAGGCCAGGTACTTCACTGGAACGAGAACGGCGTCAGCCAGGGGAGCGATTCTCCCGGACGCCTGGGTCCCAGCCCAGCTCTGTCCCCTCCCACCCTCGGGGTACAGAGCTCGTGAGCCAATCAGGACAGGCTCTGTCTCTGCCTGGGTCTGCGCAGCGCTCAGTACCATAGGGGGGTCCTGCACCCCCAGTGCTGGGGGGATCTGTACAGCCCCTGACACTACCATAATACTGTGGGGCACTGCCTCCTTCGCGGGGAGAGCTCTCTGCCCACAACAGACAACGTGGAGGAGGAACTGGTGGTAGGTAGCCCAGTACCCAAACTGCAAGGGAAAAGGTGGATCAGAAAAGGACCCAGGAGTCCTGGCTCCCAGCTGCCCCTGCTTTAACCCCCCACCCCCACCCCAGCACTGAGAGAGAACCCAGGCGTCCTGGGTCCCTGCACTCACGTTTGTTGCGGTAGAAGTTTCCAGAGATGTTGATGCCCTCACATCTCACCACCACCACCTTGCGCCCTGGGAGGAAGGCAGAGGGGGACATGAACGAGGCCACACAGCCAGCGGGGAGCCCGGGCACAGCGACTCCGGGGGGGTCCGGGCCATGCAGGCCCGGTGCTGCCGGGGGTCAGCGGCTGAGCTGGGGTCTTGCCACGCAAGCGATGGGGAATGGAGCCCGTCACCATGGACTCAGACCCCTGGGGGCGGTAGGGGAGGCAGAGGAGACTGGAGCCTTTAATAGCAGGATCTGGAGACCCACCCTTAGCAAGGGGCATGGATCCAGAGAACCCAGGAGTCCTGCCTCCCCCCACTAGACCCCGCTTCCCTCCAGAGTATGAACCCAGGAGTCCTGCCTCCCCCCACTAGACCCCGCTCCTCTCTCAGAGCCAGGGAGCGAACCCAGGAGTCCTGCCTCCCCCCACTAGACCCCGCTCCTCTCTCAGAGCCAGGGAGCGAACCCAGGAGTCCTGCCTCCCCCCACTAGACCCCGCTTCCCTCCAGAGCACGAACCCAGGAGTCCTGCCTCCCCCTACTAGACCCCGCTTCCCTCCAGAGCACGAACCCAGGAGTCCTGCCTCCCCCTACTAGACCCCGCTTCCCTCCAGAGCCAGGGAGCAAACCCAGGAGTCCTGCCTCCCTGCACTAGACCCCGCTCCTCTCCCAGAGCCAGGGAGCGAACCCAGGAGTCCTGCCTCCCCCCCGCTCCCCTCCCAAAGCTGGGGAGAGAACCCAGGCATCCTGGCCCCTCGGGGAGCAGTCTCAGATGGTAGTGCATGGATGGGGTATTCTCACGGTCGTGAGACTCGAACACCGACAGCATCATCACAGACCCCCTCCACTGGGGCAGGACCCAGGCGGGGGGAGGGGTTTCCAGGCTTGGGGGGCACCCCCCCCATAACACTCACCCAGCAGGACCTGCTTGGCCACAATGGCCGCCAGGCGCCCCAAAAGGTGGCCGCGTCCATCGATGACCAGAACCTGGGGGAGAGGAGTGAGTGGGGGGGAAGATCATTGGTTTAGGGGGCCCAAGGTGCCACCTCATAGTGTGACCAGGGGGTGCTCGCGCTGGAGAGGTACCAGCCAGCTCTGGGGTCCCGCCACTGGGGGGGGCTGGCACCCTGCCCCCAGCACCACTAGGATCCCACTGGGGGGCTCGACGTGCCACTATAGGAGTCTCGCTTCTCGCAAAGTGGAGTTTCCACTTAAGCCCCCCACCTTCTTTCTGCCCAACCCGACCCTCCCCCCCCATACCCCCCCATCTCCTCAGCACCATCTCAGCCCCCAGCCCAATCTTCTCTCTGCCCCCACGGCCCTCCCCCCCAGCTCCCCTGCCCTCCTCTCACCCCATACACCCCCCTGCCCCATGGCCCAGCCCCCTAGCTCCATACACCCCCCCGCCCCTCCTCCTGCCCTATACACCCCCCCCGCCCCATGGCCCAGCCCCCCAGCTCCATACACCCCCCTACCCCTCCTCCCACCCCATACACCCCCCCGCCCCATGGCCCAGCCCCCTAGCTCCATACACCCCCCCACCCCTCCTCCTGCCCTATACACCCCCCCGCCCCATGGCCCAGCCCCCCAGCTCCATACACCCCCCTACCCCTCCTCCCACTCACACCCCTCCTGACCCATAGCCCAGCCCCCCAGCTCCATACACCCCCTGCCCTCCTCTCACCCCATACACCCCCCTCGCCCCATGGCCCAGCTCCCCAGCTCCATACACCCCCCTACCCCTCCTCCCACCCCATACACCCCCCCGCCCCATGGCCCAGCCCCCCAGCTCCATACACCCCCTGCCCTCCTCCCACCCCATACACCCCCCCGCCTCATGGCCCAGCCCCCCCCCTTTGGGGCCCCCTTTGCCCCCGCCCGCCCCGGGGGGCCCGGAGGACCCGGGGGGGGTCGGGCCCCGCGCGCACCTTGAACTCCGCCATGCTCGCCGGCCGCACGGGAAAGAGGCTCCGCCTCGCCCAGGCCGCGGGGTCTCCCCTCCCGGCGCGCAGGGGCGGAAGTGAGCGGGGGATGGGCGGGAAGTGAAGGCAGCTCTGGGGTCGCGATTAAGGGCGCCGGAGCGCCGGAAGTGACCTCGTAGGAGGAAGGGCGGAAGTGACGTAAAAGGAGGTAACAACAGGGGAATCGCAGGAAGATGCAGACCGGAAGTGATCTCGGTAGCCGCCCAGAACGCCGCCATGTTGGGCACCCAAACCGGAAGTGGTGCCAAACACGCCAAAAGGGGCGTGGCCAAATAACGCCCCGCCCACCTTATGTATATTCTCTTATGTAAATGAGAGGGACCCCCACATGATCCCGTAGAGAACGGGTCACAGGAAGTGGGACCCCAAAATGCCCCTCCCCCACCTGAGGAGCTCCTCAGTCCAGACTGCCCCCCACCCCCCACCCCATCCCCCTGGCACTGCAGCCCCCAGAGCTGGGCGCAGCGTCGCCCCCTCCCTGCCCCCAGGCGGGGATCCCCCGTCAGCCCTTCGGCCCCTCCCCCCCAGCTGCCCAGGGGGCGACCCCCAGCCTGGGCGTGGGCCAGCCGGCCGCGCTCTCTGCTCCCGGACGCTGACACGTCGCCCCCGGCGGCCCCCCGGCTCCGTGTCCCTGCCCCGGGCTCGGCCTCGGCCTCACCCCCCCAGGTCGTGCGGCTGCCAGAAAACGCCCCCGGCGACCCCCCGGCTCCGTGTCCCTGCCCCGGGCTCGGCCTCACCCCCCCAGGTCGTGCGGCCGCGGGAAACGTGATCAGCGACCCCCCGGCTCCGTGTCCCTGCCCCGGGCTCGGCCTCACCCCCCCAGGTCGTGCGGCCGCGGGAAACGTGATCAGCGACCCCCTGGCTCCGTGTCCCTGCCCTGAGCTCGGCCTCAGCCCCCCAGGTCGTGCGGCTGCCGGAAAACGCCCCCGGCGACCCCCCGGCTCCGTGTCCCTGCCCTGAGCTCGGCCTCACCCCCCCAGGTCGTGCGGCTGCCGGAAAACGCCCCCGGCGACCCCCCGGCTCCGTGTCCCTGCCCTGAGCTCGGCCTCACCCCCCCAGGTCGTGCGGCTGCCAGAAAACGCCCCCGGCGACCCCCCGGCTCCGTGTCCCTGCCCTGAGCTCGGCCTCACCCCCCCAGGTCGTGCGGCCGCGGGAAACGCGACCAGCGACCCCCCGGCTCCGTGTCCCTGCCCCGGGCTCGGCCTCACCCCCCCAGGTCGTGTGGCCGCGGGAAATGCGACCAGGGCCCCTGCTCTGGTGTCTCCCAGCTCCTCAATCAAAGCTGGGAACTAGTGCAGGCGCCTGGGGTCTCTCGTCCCCTTCCTGACAGTGGCACCAGGAAGGGGACGGGGGGCTGGGAAATCAGGACCCTGAGACTGACAGGCCCCAGGAACAGGACGGGCTAACTGGGGAGTCAGGAGGCCGGGGGGTCCTGTCCTCCGTGTGAGCTGGGATTCCCTGGGTCAGACAGAGGGGCCGAGCTGGGCTGGGGAGTGGAGCTGGGCCGGATCCAGAGGGGCCAGAAAAGCAGCCCAGGGAGCAGGTCAGTGCTGGGAGCAGAGTCACAGACGCAGCCCAGGGAGCAGAGCTGCAACAACCAGAGCCAGCAGGGCCAGAGGAGCAGCCCAGGGAGCTGGAGCCGAGGCAGGGTGGAGCTGGGGCTGGAGCAGTCCGGAGCCGGGTGCAGCGAGCGGCTGGGGAGAGCGAGGGAGACCCTGGGCAGTGAGCCCAGCACAGGGAGATGCCTCCAGCCTTGGGGCCCTGCAGGCCAGACTTGGAGGGGGATCGTAACCCCGACGGGGCAGGGGCGACGCTGGGAAGAAGGGCCCTGCCACCCCGAGCCTGAGGGCATGCGGCCACCGCCAGAGCAAGTGTCCGACCCGCAGCGTCCCTGCAGCACAGCCAGGGCCTGGGCCGTGCGAGAAACAGACTGAACTGCCCTGACATCCCAGAGACGCTGATTGTGACGTCCCCCTGCCCCAGAGCGGGGTGACAGGTTTTCCTTTAACCTTCTCCATCTTTGCCTTGTTTTGTATGAGGTGCTGTTTCATAAACTGGAGGTGCTCTGAACTCTACGTAACGATCAGTGGGTCTGGGAAGCATCCGGTGCAAAGAGAGAGCCCCAGAGTAGGGACACCCTCGCCCCTGTCCTAAGTGACCGCGACAAGACTGAGGGTCGATTCCCCAGGGCCCAGCCTTGCCGGGGTTACGAGGACTCTGCCGCACGGGATAGAGGGACAGGAGCCCGCGAGGTCAGGCAGGCCTCTGGGTAAAGGGAGTGGGAACGAGGACTCAGATCCTTTCACAAGCCAATCCCACCGGGGCGGGTATGAGCTGAAAAAGTTCCCCACAGTAGCGGGACCCTTCCCCTGCTTACACAGGGCCCAGGACCCCGCAGGAAACACCCCCGCTCCGTGGCGCTTCCCCAGGCACAGGGACACAGTCGGGACGCTCCGTTAGCTGGGTTTTAATCCATTTCACGGGCTCATTTTCCAGTGTTCTCAGGGTTTTTTAACTACCGTTGTCGACCGGCACCACGTCAAACGCCACACAGCAGCCGAGATCTGTGACCTCCCCGCGGCTGCTCCTTGTAGCAACGCACTCCACAATTGCATCCAGAACCCCGGGCTTCCCGGTACCGACTCCCATGTCCGAGCAAAAGGGGTCAGGCCCGATCCTGGCTGTACGTCACCCCCACCTGCCGCCGCACCTCGTCCAGGATGGAGGCCACCAGCTCGGAGTGAGCCAAGCTCACCATGGGGCTTTCCTTCAGGCCTGGGGGGTGGGGGGAGGGGTGTCAGTATGGGAGGTGCTGCGAGCCTCCCCGGAGCAGTGCCCTCAGTTGAGGACTCCAGCACTTTCCCAGCTGGGAGCTACAGTGCTGCGACCTTCCCCCCAGCAGTGCCCCCCCCATTGGAGACGCTGGGCGCTGAGACCTTCCCCCCAGCAGTGCCCACCCCCCCGCCGGATACGCTGGGCACTGCGACCTTCCCCCCACCAGTGCCCCCCCCGCTGGATACACTGGGCGCTGTGACCTTCCCCCCAGCAGTGCCCCCCCACTGGATACGCTGGGCGCTGCGATCTTCCCCCCAGCGGTGCCCCCGCACCTCCATCCTGGTTACCTTTCAGCAGACACTGGCGCACGTGCTGGGCCTCGTAACGAAGCCCGGTGCTGTTGGGAAAGTTGAGGGGCTGGGATGGGGGGGGCAGGGAGAATTCCTCGTGCTGCCCGTTCACCACCAGCTCAGTCGGGCTCCACATCTCGGATGGGAGCTGCCAGGGGAACAACAAATCAGTGGTTAGAGCGGCAGGGGGGCTGGGAGCCAGGACTCCTGGGCTCTGTCCCACGCTGCAGAATCCCCAGCCCTCTGGGTGCCTCAGTTTCCCCCCTCAGGCACCTGGATGATGCCCTTGGTGCCACTGATGGCAGCCTGGTTGGGCAGCTGGGTCAGCACGGAGCAGGTGATCACGGCCTGGCGCTTTCCCCGGTAGTTCAGGATGACAGACAACGTTTCATCAACGCCTGGGAAGGAGAGAACAGGATGGGAGCGTAGAACCAGCCCTGCCGGTGCCCCTCACTCCCGACCCGCAGCCCTGGGCTCCCCCCAGCCCTGCCAGTGCCCCTCACTCCCAACCCGCAGCCCCCTGCAAGCCCAGCCCTGCTGGTGCCCCTCACTCCCAACCCGCAGCCCCCTGCAAGCCCAGCCCTGCCAGTGCCCTTCACTCCCGACCTGCAGCCCCCTTCTAGCCCAGCCCCTCCCCAAAGCCCTGCCGGTGCCCCTCACTGCTGACCTGCAGGCCCCTGCTAGCCCAGCCCTGGGCTCCCCCCAGCCCTGCCGGTGCCCCTCACTCCCGACCCGCAGTCCCTGTTACCAGTGGGTTGGAGGAAGCCCGAGGCGAGGATGGACTCCGGTCTCTCCCCGAAGACCATGGTGGCGAACTGGACGCAGTAGCAGCCGATGTCCAGCAGGGCGCCGCCCCCCAGCTCCTTCTGCATTATCCGGGGGCAGCCCGAGGAGGGCATCCCGAACTCGGCCCTCACCACGTTCAGCTCCCCCAGTGCTCCTTGGGAGAGCAGGGAGTGGAGCCGCTCCGAGGCTGGGAAAAATCGGGTCCAGTACGCCTGGCCGGGGACACACACACACACACACACACACAGTGGAGTGGGTCCTGGGGGCGCCGTGCCGCGGAGGGCTGGGCAGGGGCCAAGCCATGTCCAGAGACTCCCCCATTCGCACTCTCCCTCCCTCCCCCCCTCAGCTCCCTCGTGCAGAGTAAAGCACTAACGGGCTAAACCGATTTGTACTCAGGCGCGGCCAGAGAGAACCGGGCTGCCCAGAAGCCGGACGAGCCGGGGGGAGATGGGTCTTCTTGCGAACCGGTACCTCCTTTGGGCAGCCAGAGCCTTAGGTGTGAGCTAAAGGTGTCTAACGGCGACACGTTACAGAGGGGGGCATGACGCCGCCCTGCAGATGGGCACCGATCACACTGCGAGGCAGTACCGGAGGGGCACGGCGCGGGTAGATCTTAGTCCCGTCCAAAGCCCTGGTTCCCATAACCGGCTCGGCTTTGTTTTACCCCCAGAAGAGATCTGGGATGGGATGTTAGAAGGGGTGGGATCTGAGTTACTACAGAGAATTCTTTCCCGGGTGCTGGCAGGTGAGTCTTGCCCACATGCTCAGGGTTTAACTGATCGCCATATTTGGGGTCGGGAAGGAATTTTCCTCCAGGGCAGATTGGCAGAGGCCTTGGAGGCTTTCGCCTTCCTCTGCAGCGTGGGGCACGGGTCACTTGCTGGAGGATTCTCTGCAGCTTGAGGTCTTTAAACCGCGATTTGAGGACTTCAGTAACTCAGACACAGGTCAGAGGTTTGTTACAGGAGTGGGTGGGTGAGATTCTGTGGCCTGCGTTGTGCAGGAGGTCAGACTAGATCAGGGGTCGGCAACCTCTCAGAAGTGCTGGGCCGAGTCTTCATTCATTCACTCTGATTTAAGGGTTCGCGTGCCGGTCATACATCTGAACATTTTGAGAAGGTCTCTTTCTAGAAGTCTATAATACAGAACCAAACTCTTGTTGTGTGTAAAGTAAATCAGGTTTTTAAAATGTTTAAGAAGCTTCATTTAAAATTAAATTAACATGCAGAGCCCCCCAGCCCGATGGCCGGGACCCGGGCAGTGTGAGTGCCACTAAGAATCGGGCAACCTCTGGACTCGACGATCATAATGGTCCCTTCTGACCTTAAAGTCTATGAGTCTAAGAGAGAGCGTTCGGTCTGGTTCGGCTAGTAGCCAAGCGACCCTTGTTTCAAGTCTGAGCCAGCAAACGAAGTTATCCAAAGAGGCACGGGCGCCGCCTGGCAACGCCCGGGAAGAAAACGGGGAACCAGACCAGACAACCTAGGGAATCGGAATCTTTTCTCTGCGCTTTGTTCGCGTCAAATGAATTAAGGGCAGTTTAACGGCCGGGTTCTTTTTTGACATTCCTGCCCTGGATTGTCGGGCTGGGTTTTATTTTAATGAAAGGAATTAATTTTGCATTTCTTCCTTCGGGAATCCAGTGGCTTTTGTTTCCGTTTGCTGTAAAGGTGACACGAGCAATATGCAAACCAAACCCAGATCGGCTCACCCATCTAGGGTGAGCAGATGTCCCAATTTTATAGTGTGGGGTTTTTTTTCTTATATAGATGCCTATTACCCCCCATCCCCGTCCCAATTTTTCACACTTGCTGTCTGGTCACCGTAGCCCCATCTGAGGGTTATTTACTCCTCATAACACAAGAACCAGGGAGTCACCCAAAGAACAGGCAGCGTGTTTAACACAAACACAAGGAAATATTTCTTCACACGATGCACCGTCGGCCTGTGGAACTCCTTGCCACAGGATGTTGTGAAGGCCAGGACTAGAACAGGGCTCAAAAGAGAACTAGATAAGTTCATGGAAGATAGGTCCATCAATGGCTGTTAGCCGGGATGGGCAGGAATGGGGTCCCAGGCCTCTGTTTGCCAGAGGCTGGGAATGGGCAAAGAGGATGGATCACTGGATGATTCCCTGTCCTGCTCCTCCCTCTGGGGCACCTGGTGTCGGCCACTGTCGGCAGACAGGACACTGGGCTGGACGGACTGTTGGGCTGACCCAGTGTGGCCGTTTTCCAAACGGGCGATCCCCGGGACAAGGCGAGATGCGAACGAAGCGTACGGTCATTTCGACAAACCTGTTTCTTTCTGGGTCGGTTTCTAGACAAGCCGTTTCTTTCGGAAGATTTCTCCTGCCCTGTTCACTGACCGTCTGCCTGCCCCCGGGGCTGCTAACCTGGGTCCTCGCAGATCTCCACCCGGCCAGGTGTTGGTTCCAGCCGGCCAAGCGCCGCTGTCCTGAAGCTGCCCTGGTTTGCACGGCAGAGCGAATTCCCCCGACCCCAGACGTCGGC
The DNA here is from genome assembly GCF_025201925.1 of Gopherus flavomarginatus. NCBI lineage: Eukaryota > Metazoa > Chordata > Testudines > Testudinidae > Gopherus > Gopherus flavomarginatus. Next base: position 4,174,583 of record NC_066634.1, on the reverse strand, counting down.
TTGAACTAGGAAGCTGGCGGCTTTCCCAGGCACTGTGAACCTGGGGCCTTTTCAAACATATTCGGAAGTGCAGGGTGGGCAAGGGGCACTGGGCTGCGGGGGGGTGGGGGGCTCAGCAGGGGGCGCTGGGCTGTGGGGTGGGTGGGCGCTCAGCAGGGGGCACTGGGCTGCAGGGGGCTCGGGGGGGGTCACTCACCTCCATCAGGAAGACCTCGCGGCTCCGGGCCAGTTGCACCAGCTCCCTCACCTCCACCGCGTTCATCCCCAGGGGCTTCTCCAGCAGCACGGGCTTCCCGGCCCCCAGGAAGAGCCGCCCCACGGGCAGGTGCTCGGGGTGTATGACCCCCACGTAGACCACGTCTGCCACAGGAGGTGGGAAATGGGGGTGGAAACCAGGAGTCCTGGCTCCAACCCCCCCCACTCCAACCACTAGTCCCTACTCCCCTCCCAGAGCCAGGAAGAGAACCCAGGCGTCCTGGCTCCAACCAACCCCCCCTGCTCCAACCACTAGTCCCTACTCCCCTCCCAGAGCCAGGAAGAGAACAAAGGCGTCCTGGCTCCTGCCATCCCTCGTGCTGCCATTCACCCCTCTCAGATCAGTCCCCACATTCGGGGGTCTCAGCCTGCCCCAAAGGTGTCCCTGGACACACACACTGTCCCCAGAGGGGAAAGGCCCTGTGCCCCATTCCCCACCCCCCATCGGCAGCCAGTCCCTGCCCTGGGACCGGGTTGGAGCCGGTGCCCCATATAGGGGAAAGGCTCCATGTCCTGCCCCCCAGGGGTTTCTCTCTGGGTCAGGTCTCCTGGAGGTCCCCGGGGGGGCTCACCCACATCGGGGTCCCGTGCCAGCTCCTCGTAGCTCCCGTACGCTCGGGGGATCCCGTGTTTCTGGGCATAATCCTGAGCCCGGGCGAGATCACGCGCCGCGATGGCCACAGCCTGGAGTGCGGGGGAGGTTTAAAGTGGGAGTGAGGCAGCCATGTGCCCCCAGAACTAACCCCCCTCCCTGTCAGCGAGCACTGAGCCAAGAACACAGGAGTCCTGGCTCCCAGCCCCCCCGTTCTAACCCCTGGACCCCACCACCACCACCACCACCACCACCAGACCAGGGTTGGAACCCAGGAGTCCTGAGTCCCTGTTTCTGGAGGGTCCCCTGAATGCCCCCCACAGGGCTCCCATTAATCTATTCTCAGTCCTCCCCCAAACCCCTCCCACTACAGCCCCCTGTCCCCCAGGAATCCCTCTGAGCTGTGGGCTGGGCCCCCTAGAACTCCCCCTGCTGGGACCCCCATAGATTTCCCCTGTCATCCCCCTCTCCCCGATCCTCCTCACCTGGAGGGGTCCCAAGGCCACCAGGACACCCTGGCTGCTTTTCCCAGCCTGGCAGGTGCCCCAGTGGGTGGCCACAGCCTGGGGCTGGCGGGGGGGGGGGGCACGGGAGAGGGAGGGGCTCGGTGCCAGAACTGGAACAGATCCAGATCCCGGCGGGGGAGGGGGGGTGTTGGTGGAGAAAGTCCAGCCTGTGAACTCTGGACCGCAGGGCTGGGTCTGCGCAGCTCCCGGACACCTGGGTTCTGTGCCCCTTCTGAGAGTGGAGCGGGGTCTAGTGGTTAGAGGGGGTTGGGAGCCACTAGACGCCCCCCCAGCCCTGCCGATGCCCCTCACTCCCGACCCGCAGCCCCTGCTAGCCTGGCCCTGCCCCCCCCCGTCGGTGCCCCTCACTCCTGACCCCCAACCCCCTGTTAGCCCAGCCCTGCCCCCCTCCAGCCCTGCCGGTGCCCCTCACTCCCGACCCGCAACCCCTGCTAGCCTGGCCCTGCCCCCCCCGTCGGTGCCCCTCACTCCTGACCCCCAACCCCCTGTTAGCCCAGCCCTGCCCCCCTCCAGCCCTGCAGGTGCCCCTCACTCCCGACCTGCAGCCCCTGCTAGCCTGGCCCCACCCACCAGGTGCTCCGTGGCCGGGAGGGTCTTCAGGGCCACCAGAAAATCGTGGCTGATTTTGCCGGCCGAGCAGATGCCCCAGCGGGTGGCCATGGCGCTGGTGCGGGGCGGGGGGGGCTCTGGGGGCGGACCCAGAACCCGCGGGGCCGGGAGGGAAAGTCACTGGGAGCCCCGCCCAGCCTGCAGCGGCTCCGCACCGCTCCCGGCCGCCTGGGTTCTCCCGCCCAGCTCAGCTCTGGGAGGGGAGTGGGGGCTGGGAGCTAGGACTCCTGGGTTCTCTCCCAGCTCTGGTAGGGGAGTGGGGTCTAGTGGTTAGAGTACCGGGGGGGCGGGCTGGGGGAACCAGGACTCCTGGGTTCTCTCTCAGCTCTGGGAGGGGAGTGGGGTCTAGTGGTTAGAGTACCGGGGGGGCGGGCTGGGGGAACCAGGACTCCTGGGTTCTCTCCCAGCTCTGGGAGGGGAGTGGGGTCTAGTGGTTAGAGTACCGGGCGGGGGCGGGCTGGGGGAACCAGGACTCCTGGGTTCTCTCCCAGCTCTGGGAGGGGAGTGGGGTCTAGTCATTAGAGCAGGTGGCGGGGGCTAGGAGCCAGGACTCCTGGGTTCTCTCCCTGGCTCTCTGGTAGTGGTTCTGACCCAGAGGACAAATGAAACTGAACCCCTAGTTTTGCACCCTCCCACCCCCGCTAATTTGAGGACCTTTTACAGTAGCCGGGAGAAAGGAGCTGGGGGGACCAGCAAATATCTGTTTCCATAGCAAGCAGGGGCAGGGCTGTTCCCACAGACTCTGCCCCCCCCCCCTCACGCAGTGTCCCTTCTCTCCCTGTTGGGATCACTTGGCTAAGCCATGGGCACCCCGGAGACTCCATCCCCCCACTTGAAAGCATCCTCCCGTGCTGGCTGTGGCTTCCCACCGTTATTCCCAGAGTCGGGGAAGAGAGTCAGCCAGCAAAAGGTATGAGAACCCAGGAGTCCTGGCTCCCAGCCCCCCACAGCCAGGGAGAGAACCCAGGAGTCCTGGCTCCCAGCCCCCCACTCCGCTCCCAGAGCCAGGGAGAGAACCCAGGAGTCCTGGCTCCCAGCCCCCCACTCCGCTCCCAGAGCCAGGGAGAGAACCCAGGAGTCCTGGCTCCCAGCCCCCCACTCCGCTCCCAGAGCCAGGGAGAGAACCCAGGAGTCCTGGCTCCCAGCCCCCCACTCCCCTCCCAGAGCCAGGGAGAGAACCCAGGAGTCCTGGCTCCCAGCCCCCCACTCCGCTCCCAGAGCCAGGGAGAGAACCCAGGAGTCCTGGCTCCCAGTCCCCACTCCCTGGCTCCAACCACTAGTCCCACTCCCCTCCTGGAGCGGGCGCTGGCGCCCCCTGGAGGGAGAAGCCCCCATGTCTCATTCCGTGGCTGGTCTCTGCTGCCCCCTGCTGGTGATGTCCTGCTCAGCAGTTTGATGGGGAGGGGGCTGCGGGCTGCGCCCCTCAGAACAGCAGTGCTGGGGGGCTGGGTTGGCCTAGCTCACGGGTCCCCCACTGGGTCCATCTGTGCCCCCCCACCCCTGCCAATCCTTGTCACTGCTCCCAGCTGGCCCCCTACTGTGAGCCGCAACATGGCACCTGGCCTGCGGGTCGGGAGTGAGGGGCACCGGCAGGGCTGGGGGGAGGGGGTGGGATAGCAGGGGGCTGCGGGTCGGGAATGAGGGGCATCAGCAGGGCTGGGGGAAGCCCAGGGCTGGGCTAGCAGGGGCTGCGGGTCGGGAGTGAGGGGCACTGGCAGGGCTGGGGGAGCCCAGGGCTGGGCTAGCAGGGCCTGCGAGTCGGGAGTGAGGGGCACCGGCAGGGCTGGGGGGAGGGGGTGGGATAGCAGGGGGCTGCGGGTCGGGAGTGAGGGGCACTGGCAAGGCTGGGCTAGCTGGGGGCTGTGGGTCAGGGAGGGGCTGATGCTAGGAATTCATACCCAGCCCCTCCCGCGAGCTATATCTCTGGCTCCATCTCCCCCCCGCACGCCCTAATCCCAGAGCCAAACGTCTATTTCTGGCCCCAGCCTAATCCTGCCACATCTGCCCAGGCCACGTGCTGAGCGCCCAGCCCCTCCCCGGCCACCTGCCTCCGGGCAGCGCGGGCCCCACCTGAACACTCAGCAGCCAGCAGCTGCTTTGGGACCCCCTGTTCACAGGCTAGCAGGGGCTGCAGGTCGGGAGTGAGGGGCACTGGCAGAGCTGGGGGGGTCAGGGTTGGGCTAGCAGGGGCTGCAGGCCAGGAGTGAGGGGCACTGGCAGAGCTGGGGGGGTCAGGGTTGGGCTGGCAGGGGCTGCAGGTCTGGAGTGAGGGGCACTGGCAGGGCTACGGGGAGGGGGAGGGGGGCAGGGCTGGGCTAGCAGAGGCTGCAAGTCAGGAGTGAGGGGCATCACAGATGGACCATGGTGGTTTAGCAGCTCCCCCCACCCGCCCGGACAGATGAGCCCAGAAACGGGGACCATCACACCCCCATTAGCCACAGGATGAACCAGCTCTTCCCTGTCCCCCACATCCACAAGTCCCATCCCAGTAAGGGGGGGTGCACCAGCCCCCCCCCCCGCTCCCTGCAGCCCAGCACTCCCTGGTGACGTGCCTTTGAACTACAGCGCCAAAGATAGATGGGGTGGCTGGGGAGAGAGAGATAGATGGGGACGGATGGACAGATGGGGGGGCTGTGGGGCTGGACAGAGAAGTATATGGGGCTAGGCAGGCTGAAGGCCGTATGGGGACGGATGGACAGATGGAGGGGAGTGGGGCTGGACAGAGAGGTATATGGGGTTAGGCAGGCTGAAGGCCGTATGGGGACGGATGGACAGATGGGGGGGCCATGGGGCTGGATGGAGAGGTATATGGGGCTAGGCAGGCTGAAGGCCGTATGGGGACGGATGGACAGATGGGGGCCGTGGGGCTGGACGGAGAGGTATATGGGACTAGGCAGGCTGAAGGCAGTATGGAGATGGATGGACAGATGCGGGGGCCGTGGGGCTGGATGGAGAGATATATGGGGCTCGGCAGGCTGAAGGCCGTATGGGGGCGGATGGACAGATGCGGGGCGTGGGGCTGGACAGAGAGGTATATGGGGCTAGGCAGGCTGAAGGCCATATGGGGGCGGATGGACAGATGCGGGGCATGGGGCTGGATGGAGAGGTCTATGGGGCTAGGCAGGCTGAAGGCCGTATGGGGACGGATGGACAGATGCGGGGCATGGGGCTGGACGGAGAGGTATATGGGGCTAGGCAGGCTGAAGGCCGTATGAGGATGAATGGACAGATGCGGGGCATGGGCCTGGACGGAGAGGTATATGGGGTTAGACAGGCAGAGGGGGTGGCTGGGGATGCATGGACACACGGGGGGGCCGTGGGGCTGGACAGACGGTCAGTGATCCGCCCCCGCCCCCCACTGGCCCCCCGGCGCAGGAAGGAAGCTCTCACAGGCCCAGCCCCGCTCTCGGTCCCGTATATAATTTATATTTATATATTTACACAAGAATTGGTTTATTCCAAATGGGGGGGGAGACATGTACACTCAACACCAGGTGGACCCTGCAATGCCAGAATTGGGGGGAGGGAAGGGGACAGGGAGCTCAGGTCTCCCCCCCACACACTTTTGGGGGTACCCCCCAGCCCACAGCATTGCCACTTGCCTCTAACTGGGAGGAACTGGGCAATGCCAGGGCCAAACCAGCAGGGGGGTGGGTGGGTTAGGATGTTGGGTAGGGCCGGGCCTCACTCCACAGGTGTCTACACGGCTCGAAAGAATGCAAGGGGGGTACTTGAAACTGTCACATGTAAGAGGGGGGCATGAAACCGCCAACTAGAGGGTATTGACTTGTTTGAAGCCCTGGACTAAGAATGTGCTAGGTGGCTTGAAGCCATCAGCTGGATGGGGTTGGGTGGCTTGAAACCGCCAGCTGGCTGGGTTGGGGTGGCCTGAAACTGCCAGCTGGAGGCTGTGGGGTGACTTGAAGCCGCCAGCTGGAGGAAGCAAGGTAATTGGAAAATACCCAGAAGAATTGCGATGCAGCAACCGTGACCCAGCGAGCTAGGACATGCGGGGCGGCCTGGCATCGGTGGCTGGATTGTGTGGGGTGTCCCGAAACTACCAGCTAGAACTGGATCAGGCAGCCTGACTGGATGCCTGCTAGGACATGCGGGGTGGCTTGAAATCGCTGGTTAGAGCTGTACAGGGTAACATGAAACCGTCACATAAAATATGCAGGCTAACTTGAAACTGCCAGCTGGAGTGCACGGGGTGTCTCAAACCCCCCAGCTAGAGCGTGTGAAATGTCTCGAACCCACCACCTGCAGCTTGTGGGGTGTCGAACCTGCCAACTGAGAATACAGGGAGCACCTTGAAACCGTCATCTCGGCCATGGCTGGGAGCTGCCAGGACAGGCAGCTCGGAGAAGGAGCGAGGGGTGGGGGACGTCTCAAAACCGCCAACTGGCTCAGGAGGGGTGGCTCAAAACCGCCATTTGTCATGTCACTTTATAAAGACGCTGTCAGATTGAACCCCGGGGTCAGTCTGGGGCATCCCCCCACACCTCTCCACTGCTCTCCCCCCCATGGATCCCTAGTGCTGCCCCCCAGGCCTGCTGGGGGGGGTAATTTATTATGGGGCATGCGAGAGCCTCAAGGTCAAAGGTCAAACACCATGAACCTCACGGTCAACTTGGGGTCAAAGCTGAGCCTTGAGGTCAAAGGCTTTTTGATCTCAAGGTCAAGTGCTGCCCCCGCAGACGCCAAGGGTCAAAGGTCAAGACCTTCTGACCTCAGGGTCAAAGGTCTACCCTCTGCCCCGCCCTCCCCCCAGACTCCTGTCAATGTGGTCAGGGGGCTTCCCCCCCACCCCTCAAATGGGTCGTACCATTGCCGCAGGCCTGGAGGGCAGGGCAACTTAACCCTAAGTGCCACCCCCTTGCCCTGATGGGTCAGACCAAATGGTGGTGCCCAGAGGGGACAAGATTTGGGCGTGGCTTGTGGAGGGGGGCGAGGAGAGGATTGTACCAATAGGGCGGATCCCAGTGAGCGGGGAGGGGGTTGACTGGGGCTGAAGGGCTTGGGGGTGTGGCCTGACTCAGCTCCACTCCCTCGCCCTCCTGGATGGCACCAATGAAGGGGGCCGTGGCCCATAGGGTGGGGGCTGTGGCCTAACTCAGCCCCGCCCCCCCCATGGTTTATACCAAAGCAGTGGGGGATTTGGGAGTGGCCAAAATAAATCCCACCCCCTGGCTCAGTGGCACTTGGGGCGGATTTGGGTGTGGCCTAACTTAGCTCCACCTCACCTTGCTGGCTTGTACCAATGCAGTGGAGGAAGGGGGGGTGTGCCAAGCTCAGTCCCGTCCCCCTGGACCATACCAACACAGGGGGGGATTGGGGCATGGCCTGCAGAACAGGGGTGTGGCCAAGTGTAGTCCCAACCCCCCTGGACTGTACCAATGTAGTGGGGGAGAACTGGGGTGTGGCCTGAAGAATAGGGGTGTGGCCAAGTGTGGCCCCACCCTCCTGGACTGTACCACCGCAGAGGTGCCTGGGGAGAGGCGGAGATTCGGGGGGTCCCTAGGACAGGTCCCTCTCCCGCGGTGCCCCATACATGTAGGTGTCTTTGCCGGGCTCCTGCACGAACTCCTCCTTCTTGTCCCAGTCGGCCGCCCAGCCCCCGTTGGCGAAGCTGGTGCTCTTGGTGGCCCCGTAGCTGCCCCCTCCCCCGTCACCCGCCCCCCGGGCGGCCTCGTCCTCCTCGTCGGCCAGCTCGTCCTCGTGGATGAAGCCGCATTTCTCGGGGCTGGTCTCCTCCGGCTCGGCCCAGGGCTGCTTCTCGCCCGAGGCGAAGATCCCGTAGAACACGACCCCCCCGTAGTGCACCAGCGAGGCGATGAGGAACACGTACTGCCACTCCTCCCGCGTCTGCGCCCCACCCCCGAGGAATGGGGGGATTGAGGAGGAATTGGGGGGGTTGGGAGCAGGGGGGAGCAGGGCAGAGAGTTGGGGGAGGGGGAGAAGGAAGAGATAAAATAATATTTTATTTCCCTCCTTTTAAACTTTTTGACCTGGATGGGGGGAGAGGGAGGGGGGCAAGATCAGCAACCCCCGACGCTGAGCTGAGTGCCCCCCCCATGAGCACCAGCTTCAACAGCCTCCCCCCAGCCCTGCCAGTGCCCCTCACTCCCGACCCGCAGCCCCTGCCCCCCCCCAGCCCCAGGCACCCCCTAGCCCTGCCGGTGCCCCTCACTCCCGACCCGCAGCCCCTACTTGCCCAGACCTGCCCCCCCTAGCCCTGCCGGTGCCCCTCTCTCCCAACCCGCAGGCCCCGCTAGGCCAGCCCAGCCCTGCCCCCTCAGCCCTGCCGCACCTTGTGCTTGGTCATGGCCCCGACGATGATGGGGCAGACCATGCCCGAGAGGGTGCCCACCCCGTTGGAGATGCCCATGAGGATGCTGGCGTAACGTGGGGCGATGTCCAGGTGATTCACGTTGAACCCTGCAGGGACAGGGGAGCAAAGTCAGTAGGTCAGAGCCCCCTGCCCTGACCCATGGCGCCCCCTGCCCTGCCCCATGCATCCCCTGCCACACCCCCTGGTGCCCCCTGCCACACTCTCTGCCCTGCCCCATGGCTCCTCCTGCCATGCACTTGTCCCCTGCCCTACAGTGTCCCCTGCCACACCCCCACCGCCTGCCCTGCCCTGCAGTGCCCCTAGCCCCTGCCTTGCCACACAGCACCCCCTGCCATGCCACCTGGTGCCCCCATCACACTCTCTGCCCTGCCCCATGGCACCCCCTGCCACGCTCTGTCCCCTGCCCTACAGTGCCCCCTGCCCCACCACCAACCCCTGCCTGCCCCACAACAACCCCTGCCACACTGTGGCCCCACCTCACGGTGCCCACTGCCGCGCCCCCACCCCGTTCTCTGCCCCACGGAGTACCCTACCACCTCCCTACCCCCTGTCCCACAGCACCCCCTGCCACGCTTCCATCCCCTTTCCTGCCCCATGGCACTCCCTGCCATGCCCCCACCCCCTTCCCTGCCCCACACCGCCCCTGCTGACCTGAAATAGCAAAGCCACTGAAGCCCACAGCAAGGACCAGGAACGAGATGGCGACGCCCTTACTGTGGGAATAACCCACTACCAGCAGCAGAGTTGCCTCCATGCCAAAGCCTGGGGGGAGAACGGGGGGGGGCAGAGAGAGGAACTGAGTCACACACACATCCAGCCATGTCGGTGCCCCTCACTCCCGATCCGCAGCCCCCTGCCAGCCCAGCCCTGCCGGTGTCCCTCACTCCTGACTCGCAGCCCCCTGCCAGCTGAGCCCTGGGCTCCCCCCAGCCCTGCCGGTGCCCCTCACTCCTGACTCGCAGCCCCCTGCCAGTCCAGCCCTGGGCACCCCCCAGCTCTGCCGGTGCCCCTCACTCCTGACTCGCAGCCCCCTGCCAGCTGAGCCCTGGGCTCCCCCCAGCCCTGCCGGTGCCCCTCACTCCTGACTCGCAGCCCCCTGCCAGCCAAGCCCTGGGCTCCCCCCAGCTCTGCCGGTGCCCCTCACTCCTGACTCGCAGCCCCCTGCCAGTCCAGCCCTGGGCACCCCCCAGCTCTGCCGGTGCCCCTCACTCCCGACCCGCAGCCCCGTCTCACCTCCGCAGTTCATCATCTTGCGGACGTTGGTGGTGGACATGATCCTTCGGCTGCGCAGGAAATCTGCGATCTGCCCCCCGATGGGGACGATGATGGTCATGACCAGGTGGGGCAGGGCGGAGAGCAGGCCCACCTGGGGGGGACAGGGAGAGGGGAAGTCACCTGCCCTGGCACCCGCGGGGAGCCTCCCCCACCCCCACCCTGCTCTTTCCTGGGTCCCACCCAGCTGAGTCTGGGCCCCAACCAACTCGTTACGCTGATGGGAGGAGGCCGGATTCGACCCCTGGAATTCCCTGCTCAGGGCGGGGGGGCCTGGGTTCTGTCCCAGCTCTGGGGTCTAGTGGTTAGACTGGGGGAGGAGGCTGGGCACCCGGAAGCCTGGGTCCTGTCCCAGCTTGGGAAGGGCAGCATGGGGGCTGGGCGCCTGGATGCCTGGGTTCTGTCCCAGGTCTGGGGTCTAGTGGTTAGAGTGGGGGAGGGGGCTGGGCGCCCGGAAGCCTGGGTTCTGTCCCAGCTTGGGGAGGACAGCGCGGGGGCTGGGCAACCGGATGCCTGGGTCCTGTCCTGGTTCAGGGAGGGCAGGATGGGGCTGGGTATCCGGATGCCTGGGTCCTGTCCCGGCCTGGGGAGGGCAGCATGGGGGCTGGGCATCTGGATGCCTGGGTTCTGTCCCAGCTTGGGGAGGGCAGTGCGGGGGCTGGGTGCCTGGATTTGGGGAGGGCAGCGTGGGGGCTGGATGCCTGGACTCCTGGGTTCTGTCCTGGGGAGGGCAGCGTGGGGGCTGGATGCCTGGACTCCTGGGTTCTGTCCTGGGGAGGGCAGCGGGGTGGGGTGGGTGCTGGGGGCCCGGACTCCTGGGTTCTGTCCTGTGGAAGGCAGCGGGGTGGGGTGGGTGCTGGGGGCCCGGACTCCTGGGTTCTGTCCTGGGGAGGGCAGCGGGGTGGAGTGGGTGCCGGGGGCCTGGACCACTGGGCTGGGCCGGTACCTTGCTGATCTCAAAGCCGAAGACCTCCTCGAAGTAGGCCGGCTGGCTGATGAGCAGCAGGTAGAAGGTCCAGCTGCGGCAGAAGTTGGCGACGATGATGGCGTAGACGGGCATGGAGGTGAAGAACTTGCGCCAGGGGGCTTTGAATTTCTGCCAGGGGAAAGGTGAGATAGCCAGGCTGCGAGCTTCCCCACAGCAGTGCCCCCAGGCCAGAGCGTCCCAAGGCTGCGAGCTTCCCCACAGCAGTGCCCCCAGGCTAGGACATCCCAGCGCTGCGAGCTTCCCCACAGCAGTGCCCCCAGGCCAGAGCGTCCTGATGCTGTGAGCTTCCCCACAGCAATGCCCCCAAGCTAGGGCATCCCAGTGCTGCAAGCTTCCCCACAGCAGTGCCCCCAGCCCAGGGCATCCCGGTGCTGCGAGCTTCCTCACAGCAGTGCCCCCAGGCCAGAGCGTCCTGATGCTACGAGCTTCCCCACAGCAGTGCCCCCAGCCCAGGGCATCCCGGTGCTGTGAGCTTCCCCACAGCAGTGCCCCCAGCCCGCCTGCCGTGTGGTCTCACCACCAGCGGGTTCATGAGGCTGGCGCTCTCCCCGATGCTCTCTTCGATGTAGCGGCGCTCCTCCTGCGTGATGGTGGGGTGCTGAGCTGGGCTTTCATAGGAAACCAGCAACCAGAACATGTACCAGAAGATCCCAAAGCTGCCTGTCGAGGGAGGCAGGAGCAGTCACGGTGGGGGCGGGGGGACAGCCAGCTGGGAGAGCCCCCCCTGCCTCTGTATGGGGATAGGGCAGGAGGGGGCCATGGGTGTGAGGGGGGAGGCTGGACGCTGGGGCAGATGGGCCCGTGGGTGTGAGGGAGAAGGCTGGACGCCGGGGCAGATGGGCCGTGGGTGGGTGGAGGGAGGCTGGACGCCGGGGCAGATGGGCCCATGGGTGGGTGGTGGGAGGCTGGACGCTGGGGCAGATGGGCTTGTGGGTAGGTTGGGGGAGGCTGGACACTGGGGTTGATGGGTCCGTGGGTGTGAGGGAGAAGGCTGGACACTGGGGTTGATGGATCCGTGGGTGTGAGGGAGAAGGCTGGACGCTGGGGCAGATGGGCCATGGGTGGGTGGAGGGAGGCTGGACGCCGGGGCAGATGGGCCCATGGGTGGGTGGTGGGAGGCTGGACGCTGGGGCAGATGGGCTTGTGGGTAGGTTGGGGGAGGCTGGACACTGGGGTTGATGGGTCCGTGGGTGTGAGGGAGAAGGCTGGGGGCCGGGACAGATGGGCTTGTGGGTGGGTGGAGGGAGGCTGGACGCCGGGGCAGATGGGCCTGTGGGTGGGTGTGGGGAGGCTGGATGCCGGGACAGATGGGTCTGTGGGTGTGAGGGAGAAGGCTGGACACCGAGGCAGATGGGCCCGTGGGTGGGTGGGGGGAGGCTGGACGCCGGGGAAGATGGGCCCGTGGGCGGGTGGGGGGAGGCTGGATGCCGGGGAAGATGGGCCCGTGGGCGGGTGGGGGGAGGCTGGATGCCGGGGCAGATGGGTCTGTGGGTGGGTGGAGGGAGGCTGGATGCTGGGATTGATGGGTCAGTGGGTGTGAGGGAGAAGGCTGGACTCTGGGGCAGATGGGCCCGTGGGCGGGTGGGGGGAGGCTGGACACTGGGGCAGATGGGCCCGTGGGTGGGTGGGGGGAGGCTGGATGCCGGGGAAGATGGGCCCGTGGGTGGGTGGGGGGAGGCTGGATGCCGGGGCAGATGGGTTTGTGGGTGGGTGGAGGGAGGCTGGATGCTGGGATTGATGGGTCAGTGGGTGTGAGGGAGAAGGCTGGACTCTGGGGCAGATGGGCCCGTGGGCGGGTGGGGGGAGGCTGGACACTGGGGCAGATGGGCCCGTGGGTGGGTGGGGGGAGGCTGGATGCCGGGGAAGATGGGCCCGTGGGCGGGTGGGGGGAGGCTGGATGCCGGGGCAGATGGGTCTGACCTTACCATAGACGTAGAAGACCGAAGTCCACCCCGAGTACTGGACCAGGACCCCGGCCAGCGGCATGGCCACCACTGCACCCGCGTAGGAGCCTGCGGGAGGTTGTGGCCCACGTTAGCCAAAGCCCCACGGAGTGAACCAAACAAACCTCACTCCCCCCCAAACCAGGGAGAGAACCCAGGCGTCCGGGCTGCCCGCCCCCCCCCGCTCTAACCACTAGACCCCCACTGCCCTCCCAGGCGTCCGTGCTCGGTGGGGGAGGGTCCCTTACCGCAGAAGGCCGTGGTGGCCAGGCGGCTGCGCTCCAGAGGGGGGGCCCACTTGCTCCAGATCCCGTGGCAGGCCGGGTACGTCACCCCCTGGGACAGACGGACAGACAGATGTTAGGGCTCGGGGGGCGTGGCCAGCTACCAGGCTCCGCCCTTTCACTAGCACCCGCCCGTCCGCACTGAGAAGCCCCCTCCATTAGGAAGGAGACGAGGCTAGCACATCAGGCCACGCCCCATACGTGTTGCCCACCTCCCAATAGGCAAAGAAGGCGTGGCTAGATGGAGCCCCGCCCCCTACGAGCAGCTCCACCCCTCTCAACAGGTTGCCCTCTCTCACCCAGACTAGGAATGGGCGTGGCCAGAAAAGCAAGCCCCACCCTCTTACCCCACCTCCATGTGGGGAAGGGGTGTGGCCAACATATCAAGCCCCTCCCCTAATCCTTCCCTCCCAAGCCTCCCCCATGGGGATGGGGGCGTGGCCAGGAAGGCAAGCCCCACCCCCTCCCCCTCAGTCCCCCCCACCCCAGGGGATACTCACCTCCACCAGCCCCTGCAGGATGCGGACGAAGATGACGCAGCCGTAGTGAACCCGGGCGGCCGACGGGATCAGCATGTTCAGCGTCGAGGTGGCCACAATGGCAAAGCCAAACACCCTGCGGGGGAGGGAGAGGGTCAGGGCAGGGCGCTTGTGCAATCGCACCCACGCAGCTCACTGTTGTGCAGCAGGGCGACTGCTCGCTGCATGCTAGTGTGTCGCACGCTTGGTCACTCGTGTTTGCCCACTCACTAGTGCATTGTACATTCACTGCTCACTGTTGTCTTTGCTTCCCACTAGTGCATTGCATGCTTGCTGCTTCCGGTTGTGTTTGCATGCTCACTGGTGCAAGGTGCACTGTTGTGTTTGCATGGTTGCTCCTCAGCAGTCTTGCACGCTTGCTGCTTGTGACTGCACGCTCGCTGCTCACTGTGTTTGCATATTTGCAGTTCACTACAGTGTTTGCATGCTCACGGAGTGCTAGTGTATTTATGTGCTTGCTGGTGCATTCAAATACTGCACCTTAGTGCATTGCACACTCACTGCTCACTATAGTAATTGCACTCTCGAGGGTCACTATTGTGTTTGCATGCTCAGTGCTCACTACTACACTAAACGCTTGTTGCACACTATTGTGTTTGTATACGTGCAACTTGATCTTATGTTCAACTGGATCTTAGGTTCACTGCTCAAAAGAGTATCACATGTTGGCTGCTCACTATTGTGTTTCCACACACATTGTCCACTAGTGCACTGGATGGTTGCCACTCGTGCTTTGAATGCTCACTGCTCCTATTGGGTTTGCATGCAGTGTATTGCATGCTCACTGATCACGAGTGTTTGCATGCTTGCTGCTCACTAGCGCATTGTGCTAACACTAGTGAAACACTATTGTGTTGGCACAATCGCTGCTGTTTTCTATTTATGCCACTGCTGGTCATGGCTGGAGCAGCATTGTTCCTGATCATAACAGCTGTTCACTAGTGCATTTTGCCTACCTCACACCGTCGCACCACTAATGCCTCTGAGGTGGGACGCAGGGGCTGGGTATCCGGAGACCTCTCTAGGGTACGCCATAGGGGCTGGGTATCTGGGGACCCCACAACCAGCACTGGGACCTGGCCCCTGTGGGGTGCGGCATGGGGGCTGGGTGCACGGGGACCCCTCGCCTGCTGCTAGGATGGGGGCTGGGTAACGGCAGGCTGCAGCACAGTGGGACAGGAAGTGGCATCTCTCCCAGGAGATTTCGGGAACCAGCTGAGGATTAGCCCATTTGGAAAGGGGCCAGGCCCTGACAGGGCGGAAAAGAGCCAGGGGAGATTTAACGAGATTGAGATTTTGTACTTGATCTGAAACATCTCCCTGCCCCCCACCCCTGCAGCCCAGCCCCCCTTGCTGAACCCCCGTCCCACTGCCTGCAGCCCAGCGCCCCCTGTGGAGCCCACCGCCCCGCTGCCCAGCACCCCCTAATACCGCCCTGGGGCAATGGGGCTGGCTGTGTCTCTCTTCTAACCTATTGGCAGCAAATTTCTGGGCGATGAAGCCACCAGGGATTTGCGTGACGATGTAGCCCCAAAAGAAGGAGCCGTGAATCATCCCGACCGTTTCGGGGTCCCAGGTGAACTGGGCTTTCTGTGGAGGAAAAGAAACAGAGGAAAGGCCCCGCACCTCATTTCCTACCCCCTGAGCCAGCCAGTCCCCGCCCTGAAGCTGGGTGAGAGCCGGCACCCCCTAGAGGGGACAGGCCCGTGCCCCATTCTCTGCCCCACTGAGCCAGCCAGTCCCCGCCCTGAGGCTGGGTGGGAGCCAGTGTCCCCTAGAGGGGACAGGCCCCTGCCCCATTCCCTGCCCCTCTGAGCCAGCCAGTCCCTGCCCTGAGGCTGGGTGGGAGCCAGTGCCCCCTAGAGGGGACAGGCCCCTGCCCCATTCCCTACCCCACTGAGCCAGCCAGTCCCTGCCCTGGGGCCGGATGGGAGCCGGCGCCCCCTAGAAGAGAGAAGCCCCATGCCTCATTCCCCACCCCCCTGAGCCAGCCAGTCCCTGCCCTGGGGCCCGATGGGAGCCGGCGCCCCCTAGAAGAGAGAAGCCCCATACCCCATTCCCCACCCCGCTGAGCCAGCCAGTCCCTGCCCTGGGGCCCGATGGGAGCTGGCGCCCCCTGGAGGGGACAGACCCTGGGCCCCATTCCCTGCCCCACTGAGCCAGCCAGTCCCTGCCCTGGGGCCAGGTGGGAGCCAGCGCCCCCTAGAGGAGACAGGCCGCTCACCTCCACCACCACCTTGTCGCCCCGGTACACCGTATTGTTGTTCACCATGCTGACGATGGCCACGCCCAGGTTGCAGCGGATCCCGAAGCTGATGCAGAATCCGAAGCCGCAGAGCATGGCGATGATGTACCGGCGCGGGAGGCCGAAGCAGGTGCAGTCCACGACCGGCTGGTGCTTCTCCAACACCTCCACTGCACGCCCCTCCTGCGTCAGCTCGATCGTCTCCCCGCCTGGCTGGCGCCGCTCCAGCAGCCTGGCCCAGGGACAGGGATAGATAGATAGATAGATAGATAGATAGATAGATAGATGGGGGGCGACGGAGATAGATAGATAGATAGATAGATAGATAGATAGATGGGGGGTGATGGGGATAGATAGATAGATAGATAGATAGATAGATAGATAGATAGATGGGGGGTGACGGGGATAGATAGATAGATGGATGGGGGGTGACGGGGATAGATAGATAGGTAGACAGATAGATAGATAGATAGATGGGGGGTGACGGGGATAGATAGATAGATAGATGGATGGGGAGTGACTGGGATAGATAGATAGGTAGATAGATAGATAGATAGATGGGGGTGACGGGGATAGATAGATAGATAGATGGATGGGGGGTGACGGGGATAGATAGGTAGACAGATGGGGGTGACAGGGATAGATTGATAGATAGGGGTGACGGGGATAGATAGATAGATAGATGGGGGTGACGGGAATAGATAGATAGATAGATAGATAGATAGATAGATAGATAGATAGATAGATAGATAGATGGATGGGGGGTGACGGGGATAGATAGATAGGTAGATAGATGGGGGTGACAGGGATAGATAGATAGATAGATAGATAGATAGATGGGGGTGACGGGGATAGATAGATAGATAGATGGGGGTGACGGGGATAGATAGATAGATAGATGGGGGGTGACGGGGATAGATGGATAGATAGATAGATAGATGGGGGGTGACGGGGATAGATAGATAGGGCGGATGGGGGTGGATGGGGATGGATGGGCATGGACCGGGTGGGTAGGTAGGTCGATTCCCCTCCACCCCCTGCAGGACAGGCCCCCTAGTGCTGCCCTGGGGACTCGGGGCTGGCCCCCCCGCTGGCCTTGCTCAGCACACAGAGCTGCCGGGTCACAATGCAGGTGGCTGTGTTAGCAGATCACAAGGACGGTTTTAAATATCCCTGGCTGAGCTCCCCCGCCCGGCGCCCGGCCCCAGCTGAACTGACCTTCCCCAGTGCCCTCAGCTCCTCTGGTGCCAGCTTTCCCCACAGCTTCCTGCCGGGGCCCCCTGGGGCAGGGTGCCTGGGGGCTGGGTATATAGGGACCCCTCACTTGGCACCAGGGTGCAGCCCCTCTGGGGTGGGGCATGGGGCCCAGGTATACGGGGACCCCCCTGGGACAGGGACAGGGTATATGGGGACCACTCACCCAGCGCTGGGACGCAGCCCCTCTGCGGTGGGGCCCGGAGCCCAGGTATACGGGGACCCCCCTGGGGCAGGGCATGGGGGCTGGGTATATGGGGACCCCCCTGGGACAGGGACTAGGTATACAGGGACCCGTCGCCCAGCACTGGGGTGCAATTGCCACAATGCATCCATCTCCCCCAACCCCTCCCACCAGCCTATTTCCAGGGTTTGCTCCTAGTTAACAGATGTTGAAGCCTTCAGGTTTTTGTTTCTCTTCAGCTGGTAAAATGCCCGGCCCTGCCTCCATTGCAAACAGGAGTGACTCCAGATTGACCCCAGGGGAGCTGAGATCAGCACCCGGCCCTGTGTCCATTGCAAACAGGAGTGACTCCGGATTGACCCCAGGGGAGCTGAGATCAGCACCCGGCCCTGCCTCCATTGCAAACAGGAGTGACTCTGGATTGACCCCAGGGGAGCTGAGAGCACAACTTGGCCCTGCCCCCCTTGCAAACAGGAGTGACTCCGCATTGACCCTGGGTGATAAGAGAGCAGGACCAGCCTATAATTTCTGGGCCTGGCGCCATCCCCCCTACCCCCCCTGCTGCCTCCGAGCCCCACCCTCATTCCTTCTCCTCTACCTTCATCCCAACACTCACCCCCCCTCGCTTCCCCACCCCAGTCCCCTCCTCCCCCGCATCCCCTTCTCCCCCTCTCCCCCCCTTCCCTCCCCGCCTGGTGTTAAGAGGCAGCTGCTAATTCTTGCACCGTTTCACGCCGCATCTTCTTAGCACCAGCAGCTCCGCAAGAGCCGGTGAGAGAAACGGACCCTGCCGCCCCCCCGCTGCCCCCCGCTGCCATCCCAGCCCGCTGTGTTGGGGGGGCGGGGGGGGAGTTGGCGCCGGTGCCGATTCCACGTGGCGAGCGCTGGGCGCAGCGGGACCATATGGAAACGGCGCTAAACCCCCGCGCTGGGCTCCCGGCCAAGCTGCCGCATCCGCTTCTACGTGCACCGGCCTGGAGCCCCCCCGCCCCCCAGCACAAGCTGCTCCAGCCCCCGCCCCCCAGCCTGACGTGTGAGAGCAGAACCGCCCCGAGTGTGTGTGTGGGGGGGGGGGCGGAGTGTCTACCGCCCCCTGCAGGCGAGGCCGGGCCCTGCGTTGTGTGTGTGTGTAAGTGTGTGTCCCTGGCGCCCCTTGCAAGAGGGGGCAGGCCCTGCGGTGTGTGGGGGGGGCCCCTGCTGGAGGGGCCGGGCCCTGCGCTCTGTGTGTGTGTGTGTGTGTGTGTGTGTGTGTGTGTGTGTGTCCCCCTGGCACCCCCTGCTGGAGGGGCCAGGCCCTGCGGTGTGTGTGTGTGTGTGTGTGTGTGTGTGTGTGTGTGTGTGTGTGTCCCTGGCGCCCTCTGCTGGAGGGGCCAGGCCCTGCGGGGTGTGTGTGTGTCCCTGGCGCCCCTTGCAAGAGGGGGCAGGCCCTGCGGTGTGGGGGGGGCGCCCCCTGCTGGAGGGGCCGGGCCCTGCGCTCTGTGTGTGTGTGTGTGTCCCTGGTGCCCCCTGCTGGAGGGGCCCGGCCCTGCGCTCTGTGTGTGTCCCCCTGGTGCCCCCTGCTGGAGGGGCCGGGCCCTGCACTGGGTGTGTCCCTGGCGCTCTTTGCTGGAGGGGCCAGGCCCTGCGCTGTGTGTGTGTCCTTGGTGCCCCCTGCTGGAGGGGCCGGGCCCTGCGCTCTATGTGTGTGTGTGTGTGTGTGTGTGTGTGTGTGTGTCTCTGGTGCCCCCTGCTGGAGGGGCCCGGCCCTGCGCTCTGTGTGTGTCCTTGGTGCCCCCTGCTGGAGGGGCCGGGCCCTGCGCTCTATGTGTGTGTGTGTGTGTGTGTGTGTGTGTGTGTGTCTCTGGTGCCCCCTGGTGGAGGGGCCGGGCCCTGCGCTCTGTGTGTGTCCCCCTGACCCCCTGGTGGAGGGGCCGGGCCCTGTGGGGTGTGTGTGTGTGTGTGTGTGTGTCTCCCTGGCGCCCCCTGCTGGAGGGGCCGGGCCCTGTGCTGTGTGTGTCTCTGGCGCCCCCTGCTGGAGGGGCCTGGCCATGCGCTGTGTGTGCTGGGGGGGGGATGAATCCTGCTCTGAGGGGGGGTGGGAGGCGATATTGAGGAGCGGGGACCCCTGGCCCAGGTCTCAAGATCCAGCTGGGGGTGGCAGGGGGTCCTGGGCAGGGCCGGCTTTAGGAAGTGCAGGGCCCAATTCGAACAGTTTCGCTGGGGCCCCGGCAGGGATGACTTAAAAAAAAAACACGTGGGGCTTGTACTCACCGGGCGGTGCTCCGAGTCTTCGACGGCACTTCGGCGGCGGGTCCTTCACTCGCTCCAGGTCGTCATCGGCACTGAAGGACCCGCCGCCGAAGTGACACCGAAGACCCGGAGTGAGCGAGGAACCCATCGCCGAAGTGCCGCTGAAGACCCAGAGCACCGCCAGGTGAGTAAAAATTAAAAAGGCGCCTCTAGCCAGGGAAGGGATTCTCACTGGGCACGGGGCCCTCTTAGGCACGGGGCCTGATTCAGGGGGATTGGTGGAATAGATCTAAAGCCAGCCCTGGTCCTGGGTTAGTGTGTGGGGCCATATCTGTGCGAGTCCCTCCTATGGGGATGACCCCCCCAGCCCCTCACCCCACCGGATGACAGGTGTATCCATCTACTCTCCCTCTGAGCTCCCCCTCCCTTACTGTATGGGGCTGGGGGTGACCCTCGCTGCAGGGGAATTAGCCACCGGGCACCTGGCTAAATCCAGCCGCATAAGGTGACCGGGGAGGGTGGGGAGCATCCGCCCCCCATGGGGCACAACTGGGGCAGGAATGTGCCGGGAGGGGGGAGATTCATGGATGCAGCTTAAGAAGGAGAAGGTTGGGGACGACCAGCATGAGGGAATTTGCTAACGAAGGCATCTTTAATCTGGCAAAGGTCTAACGCGGAAGCTGGACTGATTCAGCCTGCAGCCAAGGTGCAAATGTTTAACCACCGGGAGAATTAACCACTGGCTGGGCTGGATCCTCCGCCGGCACTCGGTAAATCCAGCCGGTTTCTGAACCAATCTGCTCCAGCTGAAGCAGGAATTAACGCCAGCCGGTCAGGTTAGCGGAGGCTAGTCTACGAACAATGTGGCCCCCTAGGAAAGAGCCTCCCCTCCCTGCAAATCTCGGCTAAACCAAGGGGGGGTCAGAGGTCGATGACCGTCGTAATAATTTAAGGTTTGTACCTTCAAAGTTGCAGAGAAAAGCTTGAAAACCGGCCAAGTCAAAGCAGCGCCTGGGCGTTAGTTGGAAAATCTCGGGCATTTCAAAGCCAAGCTCCGGAGGTTGTTTGGTTCTTTGAAGACTCAGGGCCCAAAACCAGAGAGAGAGAAAACAGGCTGCTCCCATGGCAGCAAGACGCAGCTCAGACTGCTGTACTCTGGGGGGGTGCTTGGCAGGCGGCCTAACCACCCGCTTGGGAAGACCCAGGGGCCCCCTTACCATGTAAATACACCCCGGTTCTCTGCTCTTGGGAAACACAGACATGCCCTGCTTGTACGCCACTGCACAGCCTGTTCTCCATGCCCATTGCTGTGCCCACGTCAGGCCTGGCTGCCC
Organism: Gopherus flavomarginatus; assembly: GCF_025201925.1. NCBI lineage: Eukaryota > Metazoa > Chordata > Testudines > Testudinidae > Gopherus > Gopherus flavomarginatus. The sequence continues at coordinate 4,153,976 of NC_066634.1, read as the reverse complement.
ATCGCTAGTGTGTCAGATACAAGCTGCCAGTCTCCGTCACTCCCCGCCCTGCACCCGACTGCCCCCCACGCAGGGCAGGTGCCCCCATGAGCACTGGCACAGCCAACTCATTATCTGCCTTTGGCTCCCTCCTCAGGCTTGTCCCAGCTGGGATGCCGTGCGGCCAGGCGCTGGAGGTCTCCCGTGCTGCCCCCCATAGTGTCTGGGTCCTGCCCTGGGTTCCCCTGTCCGTCTGTCTCCAGCCAGCGTCTCTCGTCTGGCACTTGTGGCTCTTCAGGGCAGGGGCCGGCTTTTAGTTCAGGGTCTGTGCAGCTGTGGGGCCCTGGGCCGTCTCTGGGGCACCTGGGTGCTACCGTAATACACCTAATAATGCACAGCACCTGGCACCAAGGGTGCCTGGCCCATATCTGGAGCTCCTGGGCATACCATAATACACGTAATACTGTGCAGCGTCTGGCATCATAGGGGCCTGGGCCGTGTCGGGGGCTCCTGGATGCTACCATAATGCACCTAATAGCAATGCAAATTCACAGCACCCCTAGCACAATGCATGACTGGAGCGCCTAGGCACTACAGTAATACACCTAATAATGCGCAGTGCCTTGCATCATGGGGGTGCTGCTCCATGACCAGGTCTCCTAGGTGCTACCATAATACAGATAATAGATCTGCATGCACATCCGCACACCTCACAATCAAGTGGAACGAAAGCCAGGCCCGATAGAGCTCAGCCATCAGATTACGATGCTACCTCCTCGCACTCAGTCCAGAGATCCACACACTAGGCCTCAAAATCAAACCCAAAGCCGACCAGGAGCTAATTCAGGGCAGTGCTACAGAACCCAGGAGTCCTGGCTCCCAGCCCACGCCTGCTCTAACCCACTGGTGTAGAACTGAGAAATGAAATTGTTTTTAATTGTTCACTTTATTAATGTAACTTCTGTTCACCATTCACTACACTCGCCTACATTGTAACTTCTGTTCACTGTTTGCCATATTGGAATTCAAACCCCATTTTAAAACGCTCACTCCATTTTGTAAAAGCCTCCTCCAACCTTCATTTGTGCAAACCCTGCTGTAATCTTATTAGTTTCGTTTAGATGTGTGACTGAGGTATGTATGGATGACGGAATCAACCTCCAGCCCCAGCCTGTCCTGATGAAATAAAGTTCAAACCCCACCAGCTGAAGAGGCAGACAAGAGCCTAACAAAGTAAGAAGTGTCCACCCTAAAAAGAAAAGGTACAATAGAAGGAAGATCAAAGCCAGGTCCCAGGCTGAAAGTCAGGCCTGCAATTGACGGGTGATCAATCACCAAACCCAGAGGCAGTGACACAGCAAGACCTATAGACTCTGGATTCAAACTAAAGGCTACAAGAAGGATGGGTGAGATGGGAGACCTTGGAGGGTAACATTCTGCTGCCAACATGGAAGGACATCGGTGCAGGCCCAACAGAGACCCAGCTCGTCCTTGTGCCCGGCTTTCCTGGCCAGTTACCACCACAAGCTACGAACCCAAGCTGCAAAATCAAGCCATCAACTCAAGCGATCTTCAGGACTGGTAACTATGCAGCAGCTGCAGAACATCTGATGGATGTGTGTGTGTGTGAATGTGTGTGTGTGTATGTATAGGTATTAGGTATAATGTGTGTCTGTGTGTGTGTGTGTAGGTATTAGGTATAATGTGTGTGTGTGTGTGTGTGTGTGTGTGTGTGTATATAGGTATTAGGTATAATGTGTGTGTATAAGAATTAAGATATTAGTTATTGGTCATAAATCAAATTATCATAATAAATGTGGCATCTTTGTCTTGCCCCCTGAAAAGATCCTGTGTAGTTTTGTCTGTACAACACTGGACCCCACTCCCCTTCCAGAACTGGGGAGAGAACCCAGGCGTCCTGGCTCCCAGGTCTTCTGAAGCGAAGGAAAAGCTGGGTGTGCAGCTGGCCGCATTCATCACAAAGGCCAGGCTTGTCCGAGCGTTGCAGGGGCATCCGCCCTGGGAAATTTCCAGTGACGCTGGGCTGTTTTATCCGAACAGATCTGCCTCGGTTTGGGCGTGCAGCACGTCGGGGCTGTCCGACGGCCGGGGCTAGCACAGCGGCAGACTGGAGAAGCTGGAGCGGGTCCGGAGAAGAGCTGACGGGGGATGGGGGGAAAGGTTTGCGAAACCCACCTTCAAGTGAACAACTCCCGGCGCTTGAGCCACGTAGCTGGGCAAAGAGACACCGCAGGGGCGACTCGATTCCTGGCGTTTCAAAACGGCCCTTGGCCGGTCGGTCCAATGATTAATTCCCGGCCCTGAGGAAAATGGGCACCCGATTTCCAGCCATTTGGGGTGTGACAGACTTTTGCCTGCTAGTGCCCACGAGGCTCCCACTTCTGCTCTACGCAGAGGACGGGGCAGGATCAGCGAGGAAGCGTGGCAAAGCCAGCGCGGGCAGCGTGGAGTTGGAGAACTGTGACAAAGCAGGAACGTTCTTAATGTTTTCTCTAAATACTGTGTGGGTGCCTCAGTTTCCCCTTTGCCTTTCTTAAGTATCTAGGTGGTGGGATAAGGGGGGGTGATTGTTGCAGAGCGCTAGAGGGCAGGGGTGTGCAGGGGTCTGCACAGAGAATGGCCGACACCCTGTCCCCTGGCCTGGACACCTCCTCTGCAAAGGTGCCAACTGAAGGTGCTGGAGAACAAAGTGATCAGGTGACCACCTGGCCCTGGAAAGAGACAAAGGCCAGAGGAGGGGCTGGAGGGGGCTTCAGGCTGGGGAAATGGAGGGAGGCCCAGATGGGGGGTCTGGGCTCCCCATCTCCGCAGAAGTCTCTGACTGAGGGGTCCTGTTTCCTGTACCTACAAGCTCTGTTTTGGGCTGTTCCTGTCGGCTAATAAACCTTCTGTTACCGGCCGGCTGAGAGTCCCGGTGAACCACAGGAAGTGGGGGGTGCAGGGCCCGGACTCCCCCACACTCTGTGACAAGAACACAGCGGGGACACAAACCGAAGCAAACAAGCCGATTTAGAGCCGGAGCCTGACGAATTGAACCGCAATGAAACCGACCCATCGGGGGGGAACAGAAGCCTCCCGAAAGCCGATAAAAAGGCAACGAAATCATTGGAATTGGCCAGGACACAACAGCACCAAAGCCACTCGATTTGATCCGAATTTATCAGAATAAAAAGGAAAATCAGAGAAAAAAAATTCCCAATCCCAAGAGACCCAAAGCAATCGAAGCCCCCCAGAATGGATTTCAGGAACGGTGAGCCGCCAAATTCAAGCAAATAATCTGATGGTGGCGAAGTCAGCTTAAATCGTGCGAAAGTGCCCACGTGGCATCAGAAATGAATTCACTGCAATTAAGCAGCATGCAGATAAGAAACCGGGACAACTGTAATGAATGAAAATCAACAGGGAGGGGAACAACTGAAATTAAGCCACCTACCCAAATAAAATCATCTAACTGAGGAGCTTAATTGTAGCCAATGATGCTAATTAATTAAATAATCCTCGTGCTGCGAACGAAGGGAATAAACCCCCGAAATTGGCTGTAAACGCAAAGCCAAATGCAACCCTAAGCAACCAGAATCCAACAAAAACAACCGAATGCTATAAAAACCCCAAACCCAGAAGGCAGTTGTGCTCAACTGAAAATAAAAATCTGCACTACATAGATAGATAGATATTGATATAGCTATATTAAAAACATACAGAGAAAATTCAATGCACACAAAACAGACACTCAAATTCAAATTAAATAGCACAAAACTCCTCTGCTCCACAGCCAGGACCAGAACCCAGGAGTCCTGGCTCCCAGCCCCCCCTTGCTCTAACCACTAGACCCCACTCCCCTCCCAAAGCTGGGCATTGAACCCAGGAGTCCTGGCTCCCAGCCCCCACTACTCTAAAGACAATTTAAACCCTTCAGTCCAATTATAAGAATTCTCTAGGCTGGAAGGAAAATGCAGCTGAAATCAGGGCCAGTTCCTTGCTCAGGGCTTTGGGCGGGTCAAGGGATTCCCAGAGTCCTGAGACTTAAACACGGTGCTGGAAGGAAAAAAAATTCTACGGAGCCAACTTCAGCACCATGAAATATAGATGAGGCAGGATGCAGCTATTGCTAGAAAAGGCCTGAATTATTCAGTACGCCCTGGATGGGCTGGTTGGAAGGAAGCCGGGCCTCTCCCTGCCTTGGTGAAAGTCCCTGGAGTGAGTGGAAAGGTTGCACATGTCCCGGCTCCCAGCTCTCCCAGCTCTAACCACTGGACACCACTCCCCTCCCAGACCTGGGGAGAGAACCCAGGAGTCCTGGCTCCCAGCCCCTTTTCCAGGAGGAGCCACCCCAGACATGGCTGGCCATTGTGGGTAGTTTTTACGGCCTGGGGTGTTAATAGTTTAACCCACAAGGCAGGTTTTCAAGTTCCCCCCGGAGACGATTCATTTGAATTTACCTGGGTCAGCTACCCTACTCCCATCCTGGCGTCTGGGCACCTCACACCACCTATTTACCCCCCACAGGGGACAGGTTATTATCTCATGGTGCGGGGGGGGGGGGGGGGGGGGAAGAGGCTAAGTGATCGAACCAGGGTCACCCAGGGAGTCTGTGGCAGGGTACAGGCACGAAACAGGTTTGTCATCTCCTAGGCTGGGTCCTAATCACTGGGCCGTCCTGCCCTGGGTCAAGGGAAATAGCAATCTAGGGGAGCAACATTGTCTCCCCCACACATACTCGGGGGTCAGGTGGAACAAACCAGGAACTCCTTGAAAACCTCCATTCCCCCTCCCCCAGCTCCCTGGGTGCCCTGCTTCCCTCTCAGATATTCCCTACAATCCCCCCAATTGTCCCCCATGCCAGGGGCTGTATGCGCCCTCCCATTCCCACTACTTCCCATACCCAGGTTTCCCAGTGTGCTCCCTTGTGCCAGGGTAGCTGTGTGTGCCCCCTTACAATGGCTTTAGGGATTGTGTTTTTAAGTTTTCTCCCCAACTGGGAGGTCTAAAACAATTACCTTTTTTTTTAAAAAAAAAAATAAAAGGAAGCTGACATTTTCACAAAATCCCAGGACTCCGGCAGCTGGGGATTTGGGAAGAAACAGAGACTGGCGCTAGACACCGAGGCGATGTCAAAACCACTGGCGTGCCTCTTGCTGCATCTTTGGGTGCCTAAATCTCTTGGGAAATGTGGGCCCAATTTCTCTCTCTCTCTCTCTCTCTCACACACACACACACACACACACACACACACACACACACACACACACAGAGCAAGCAGGACTCATCCGCTCAAGCAAGGGGAGGCCAGGACACAGGCGCATGCACAGGAGCCGGCCTTGGCACACGACAAGAAGCAACTTAACGTTGGGAGCCGGGCGGGAGGATTAGCCCTGGCCCAGCTGTCTACTTCACAGCAGTGAAGGGAAAAATATCGAACGGCCTTTTGACTTTGCACTGGCCTCCCGTGACCCTGAAAGGTGTCGGCTGCTGGCAAATGACCCAACGCCTTATGCACAAATCTTGTGTGGGTATGAAACAGAGAGGGGGTGGTGTGGATGGGGATAGATCGATACATCGATAGATAGAGGGGGTGCACGGGGATGGATAAATAGACAAGAGGTGGCTGGGGATAGATAGATAGATAGATGGGGGGTGGATGGGGATGGATAGATAGATAGGTGGATGGGGATAGATAGATAGATAGAGGGGGGAGCTGGAGAGAGAGATAGAGAGATAGATAGCGGAGGGGAGGATGGGGATAAATGGCCAGACAGCGGATGGATGTTTTGTTACCCCCAGTCACTGGACGCACTCCTGTCCCCAGGGAGATTTCATTCGAGTCTAAAGCAGGTAGAGGAAAGGCCCCTCGTTAAGGGTGCGAAGTCAATGATGCCATAACTCAGGAGGGCCGTGCAACCTTATCTGAGCCCCCCGGTACACGTGCTCCCGAGCCAGCCCGGCTCCGGGGGTGACTCGGCCAGGCCCGTGCCGGCTTTGCTGCCGACGCCAGGAGGCGGGCGGGCCGTGCGGTGGGGCGCTGGAGGAAGGGACAGGAGCCGTGGGGAGCCTCTGTCCCGGAGCTCCTGGGTGAGGCCAGGCAGAGCCTCTCGAGCGAGGGCTTCCAGGTGCCCGCCGTGTTGGGAGCGCACAGCACACGGAGGCCCTACATCCCGCCAAGCGGCTCCTCCGGCCCGGCGTGGATCATGGGGCTCGGCCCCTCGCCCGGCGGGGGGAGAAAGGAATCCACACGTGGGACGCTGCCAGGTCCCGGAGGAAAGCCCGGAAGGGATCAAACTCTGAGCAGCCAGCAGGGGTTAGCGTGAACCGCGTGCCGGGAACAAGGCGCGAGGGCCGAAGAGGAAAGCAAAGGTCAAGCAATGAGCCCAAAACTCGGCACAGAAGAGCCGCCCTGCCCCATGCCCCGGCCCTGCCCGGCGTTGAAAGAAGCAGGTGCGGCCGGCGTTAAGGACAGTCTGGAAAGGCCGACGCAAAAGGGGACCCGAATTAAGGACGCTGAAGCACCTTCAAAGCGGCATTTCTGGAGCACCTGACTTGCTGCCCTTGGGCCTGGTCTTTTAACGTCCGTTTCATCCGCGCGCCGAGGGAACAGATACGCGCCCAGATCTGCGCCCCCCGGCCCGTCGTAGCTACACAAAGATCTGGCTTGAGCTGTCACAGCCGGAGTTTATTGTGTGTGTGGGGATCTCTATTATCCAGGCAGGCCCATCAGAGAGAGACACGGACACGCACCCGTGGGTGAAAGTGGCCATACAGAAATGGGTGTTGAAAAGCTAGAGATACATCTATGCAAATAGATTTTATTTTGTCCCTGTTAATGATTTTATACATAGAACTGATGAACCGTCTAGACCAGGAGTTTTCAAACTTTGTTTCTGGCCACCCAGTTGAAGAAAATTGTTGATGCCTGTGACCGGACGGAGCTGGGGATGAGGGGGTTGGGGTGTGGGAGGGGGGTCAGGGCTCTGGGCTGGGGGTGCAGGCTCTGGGGTGGGGCCGGAAATGAGGGGTTTGGGGTGCAGGAGGGGGTCCAGGTTGGGGGGATCAGGGCTGGGGCAGGGGTGCAAGAGGGAGTCAGGACTCTGGGCTGAGGGTGCAGGCTGCGGGGTGGGGCTGGGCGGGAATGAGGGGTTTGGGGTGCAGGAGGGGGCTCTGGGTTAGGGGGGCTCAGGACTGGGGCACGAGAGGGAGTCAGGACTCTGGGGTGGGGCTGAGGGGCTTGGGGTGCATGGTGGTGCAGGCTCTGGGGTGGGGCTGGGGATGAGGGGCTTGGGGTGCAGGAGAGGGCCCTGGGTTGGGGGGCTCAGGGCTGGGGCAGGGGTGTGGGAGGGAGTCAGGACTCTGGGCTGGGGGTGCAGGCTGCGGGGTGGGGCTGGGTGGGACTGAGGGGTTTGGGGTGCAGGAGGGGGCCCTGGGTTGGGGGGCTCAGGGCTGGGGCAGGGGTGTGGGAGGGAGTCCGGACTCTGGACTGGGGGTGCAGGCTGCGGGGTGGGGCTGGGGATGAGGGGTTTGGGGTGCAGGAGAGGGCTCTGGGTTGGGGGGCTCAGGGCTGGGGCAGGGGTGTGGGAGGGAGTCAGGACTCTGGGCTGGGGGTGCAGGCTGCGGGGTGGGGCTGGGGATGAGGGGCTTGGGGTGCAGGAGGGGGCTCTGGGTTGGGGGGCTCAGGGCTGGGGCGCGGGAGGGAGTCCGGACTCTGGGCTGGGGGTGCAGGCTGCGGGGTGGGGCTGGGCAGGACTGAGGGGCTTGGGGTGCAGGAGAGGGCTCTGGGTTGGGGGGCTCAGGGCTGGGGCAGGGGTGTGGGACGGAGTCAGGACTCTGGGCTGGGGGTGGGGATGAGGGGCTTGGGGTGCAGGAGAGGGCTCCGGGTTGGGGGGGACTCAGGGCTGGGGCAGGGGATTGGGGTGCGCGGTTACCTCAGGCGGCTCCCGGTCGGTGGCACAGCAGGGATGCTAAGGGAGGCTTCCTGCCGCCCTCTCCTGGCACCGGGGACCACGCTGTGCCCCAGAACCGGCCAGCAGCAGGTCCGGCTCCTGTGCCCCGGAAACCGGCCAATGAGAGTGTGGAGCCGGCGCTCGGGGCGGGGGCAGCACGTGGAGCCCTGTAGCCCCCTGCCTAGGAGCCGGACATGCTGCTGGCCACTTCGGGGGCGAGCGCGGTGCCAGAACAGGTCGGGACCAGCCTGCCTGAGCCGGGCAGCGCCGCCAACAGGACTTTTAACGGCCCGGTCAGCGATTTTAACCAGAGCCCCCACATCCCACTGGTCTCGATAATACTTAGCCCTGCTGTGAGCGCAGGGGACCGGGCTCGATGACCCCTCGTGGTCCCTGTCAGTCCTCCCATTCTAGATGCAATATACAGACACACACCTGGGAACGTCTCCATAGATACATGGGTGCGTATATATTTACGCGCGTCTATTGCATCGTTTTTATTCCGTGTGTACGTATATTGTGTGTGTGCACGTATATATTCCACACCCACCCATGCACTTCGAGTGTTTTATCTACATACAGGCAGACATCTGTGCATTTGTGCAAAAGTTTGTGTAGCTAGATGCGTATGATCGATCATGCCATCGGTGGGTGTACATTTTATCATGTGTAACACACTCACAAGTTCACAGATGGGATGATTACATAACCTACCCCCGTTTGATTCGATATCGAAGTGCCTATCTATACTAGACACACAGAAATGTTTCTGACACACACAGAGGCCTCCGCTCTAATCCTGCCTGCTCTGCGCAGCTCCTGGCCGGAGCCCCTGGCGCGGGGTTTCTCGTTCGCTGTCTAAATAAATCGTGCGGACTCCGTTTATAAACCTGGTGCATATTTCATGAGGTTTGGCTCTGGCGGGACCCACTCTTCGCTGGAATCCGGGCCAGTTACGTAAGGGCACCGGGGTCCCGCTTCACGCCAGGGCTGGGGTTTGGTTTGCTTGCTCGGCGGTTTGTGAACAACACAATGTCCCGGCTCGGCATCGATCGGCCTCCGCCTCACTTCCCCTGGGTGCGGCAGCGCCG